>NC_091031.1:10000-329244 GCF_041296385.1 Aphelocoma coerulescens
CCTTACCTGCTGGTCTCTGGCTGGCGTGCGTTGTCCCTTGTGTGGTGGGCTCCTGCCGTGGTCCTGGTGGTGGGGCTCTGGCATTGTATGGGTATTGGGGCTATAGGGTTGGGGTCAGGGCTGAGGCTGGGGTTAGGGTTTGGGGCTGGGGTCGGGTGGGGAGGGTGCTGGCATGGGCTCAGCATTTTAGATTATTGCCTCCGGCTGTGGGGAGGGTGCTGGCATGGGCTCAGCATTTTGGATTATTGCCTCCGGCTGTGGGGAGGGTGCTGGCATGGGCTCGGCATTCAGGGTGATTGCCTCCAGCTGTGGGGAGGGCTGCTGCCTGGGGCTGCTTTTTGGGGGTAATGGGGTGTTGTTTGGGGTCCTGGTTAAGGTTAGGTTTAGGGAATGGGGCTTGTGTATCATACCTCTTGTGTTTGTTGTGGAGTGTGTGGTTTCTGAGCCTGTTCTCTTTATTCCCTGGCTTCCCCCTGGGCTCTTAGCCTTTATTATATTCTCCTGCTGCCTCCCCCTTGGGCTCTTAGCCTTTATTATACCCCCCTGCGATCTCCCCCTGGGCTCTCAGCCTTTATTGTGTCCCTCCTTGGCTGCCACCCTTTTTGTGGTTTTCTAACCTTTTTTGTGTGGGTGTTCTCCTTCCGTGGGGGCTGTGCCGCTCTCCTGGTGTGGGGGGGTCTGCCTGCTGTGGCTGGGTGGGCTGAAATGGTGGCCTGAGGGGTGCTGTGGGGTGGTGCGCGACTGGCGGGAAGGGGGGGGCTTGGGGGGGCTGCCCTGAGGGGAGCTGAAATGGCGGGAAGGGCCGCCGTGAGGCGGCGTGGGGGGGGTGCCCCTCTGAGGGGACCCGCGGGCGGCGAGGGGCGGGGGATACCCTGAGGGGGTCCGGGGTGCCGGGAGGGGCTGCCGTGACCGGCGTGGGGTGGGGGGGTCCTCTGAGGGGACCCGCGGGCGGCAAGGGGCGGGGGATACCCTGAGGGGGTCCGGAGTGCCGGGAGGGGCTGCCGTGACCGGCGCGGGGTGGGGGGGTGCCGTGAGGGGACCCGCGGGCGGCACGGGGTGGGGGTTGCCCTGAGGGGGTTCGGAATGGCGGGAGGGGCTGTCGTGAGGGGACCCGCGGGCGGCACGGGGCGGGGGATACCGTGAGGGGACCCGGAATGGCGGGAGGGGGGAGCGGCGGGCGGTGGGGAGGTGCGGGGGGGCGGTGTGAGGCGGCGGAGCGCTGCGGGACCGGTGGGGGGGCGGCGACGGCTCACGGAGGGCTGGCGGGTGGCTGCAGGCGGCGGCGGAGTGGTGCGGGACCAGCGGCGGCTCACGGAGGGCTGGCGGGTGGCTGCGGGCGGCGGCGGGTACCGGACCGGTGGGCTCTGGCTGCCGGCAGGTGCAGGGTCGGCGCGGGACTGGCGGAGGGGCGGTGCCGGGGGCGGGGAATGCCGTGAGGGGAGAGGGGCGGGGCTAGATTTCGCGCGCGCGCGCGAAAGAGGGGGGCGGAGCCGGGGGCGGGGCGGCGTGAGGGGAGGGGGGCGGGGCTGCATTTCGCGCGCGCGCGAAGGAGGGGCGGTGCCGGGGGCGGGGCGGCGTGACGCAAGCGCCGGGGGCGGTGCCGGGGGGCGGGGCGGCGTAACGCGAACGGCGGGGGCGGTGCCGGGGGGCGGAGCGGCGTGACGCAGGCGCCGGGGGCGGTGCCGGGAGGCGGAGCGGCGTGACGCAGGCGCCGGGGGCGGTGCCGGGGGGCGGAGCGGCGTGACGCAGGCGCCGGGGGGCGGAGCGGCGTGACGCAGGCGCCGGGGGGCGGAGCGGCGTGACGCAGGCGCCGGGGGCGGTGCCGGGGGGCGGAGCGGCGTGACGCAAGCGCCGGGGGCGGTGCGGCGTGACGCAAGCGCCAGGGGCGGTGCCGGGGGGCGGAGCGGCGTGACGCGGGACAGGGGGCGGTGCGGCGTGACGCAAGCGCCGGGGGGCGGTGCTGGGGGGCGGCGCGGCGTGACGCAAGCGCCGGGGGGCGGAGCGGCGTGACGCGGGACAGGGGGCGGTGCGGCGTGACGCAGGCGGCGGGGGGCGGTGCCGGGGGGCGGAGCGGCGTGACGCAAGCGCCGGGGGGCGGCGCGGCGTGACGCGGGACCGGGGGCGGCGCCGGGGGGCGGAGCGGCGTGACGCGGGACAGGGGGCGGCGCCGGGGGGCGTGGCGCGGCCCGGGGGGGCGGAGCGGCGTGACGTGGGCGGCAGGGGCGGTGCCGGGGGGCGGCGAACGGGGCCGGGCGGGGGGGGGCGTGTGGCGGGGGCCAGGGGGGCGGCGACCGGGGCTGGGGAGCGGCGTGTGGCGCGGGCCAGGGGGGCGGCGACCGGGGCCGGGGGGGGGCGTGTGGCGCGGGCCAGGGGGGCGGCGACCAGGGCCGGGGGGGGGGCGTGTGGCGCGGGCCAGGGGGGGTGGCGACGCATATGTGGGGGGTGGGGGCCTGTGATGAATGGGGGAGGGAGCTTGGGGTGAGTGATGGGGGGGGGGGGGGGGGGGGGGAGATCCCATTACCTAACTCAATTACTGCTCCAGATGGGAGTAGCTATGTGATGACTAAGTGATTCAATTAGTCACTCCCAGCTGGAGCAGTAATTAGGGGCCCTATATACTATATATAAAAAGAAGAAAAAATAATAAGTCTGGTGCAGCAGTAGGGCTTTTAATGCTCCCTGGGAGTAAAAATTCTATATGTAAAACTTTTTTTTTTTTACTCCCAGGGAGCATTAAAAGCCCTACTGCTGCTTTTTTAAATTTAAGCTATAAAGAAAAGTAAACTTTATTTCTAACTTTTGTTAGAAATAAAGTTAGAGGGAAAGAGAAAAGCAAAGTAGAAAAGTTAAAAGTTAGAGAGAAAGAGAAAGAGAGAAAAGCAAAGTAGAAAAGTTAAAGTTAGAGAGAAAGAGAAAGAGAGAACAGCAAAGTAGAAAAGTTAAAGTTAGAGAGAAAGAGAAAGAGAGAAAAGCAAAGTAGAAAAGTTAAAGTTAGAGAGAAAGAAAAAGAGAGAAAAGCAAAGGAGAAAAGTTAAAGTTAGAGAGAAAGAGAGAAAAGCAAAGTAGAAAAGTTAAAGTTAAAGTTAGAGAGAAAGAAAAAGAGAGAAAAGCAAAGGAGAAAAGCAAAGTAGAAAAGTTAAAGTTAGAGAGAAAGAGAAAGAGAGAAAAGCAAAGTAGAAAAGTTAAAGTTAGAGAGAAAGAGAAAGAGAGAAAAGCAAAGTAGAAAAGTTAAAGTTAGAGAGAAAGAGAAAGAGAGAAAAGCAAAGTAGAAAAGTTAAAGTTAGAGAGAAAGAGAAAAAGAAAAGCAAAGTAGAAAAGTTAAAGTTAGAGAGAAAGAGAAAAGCAAAGTAGAAATGTTAAAGTTGAAGAGAAGGAGAAAGAGAAAAGCAAAGTAGAAATGTTAAAGTTGAAGAGAAGGAGAAAGAGAAAAGCAAAGTAGAAAAGTTAAAGTTAAAGAGAAGGAAAAAAGAGAAAAAGTAGAAAAGTTAAAGAGAGAGAAAAGCAAAGTAGAAAAGTTAAAGTTAGAGGGAAAGAGAAAAGCAAAGTAGAAAAGTTAAAGTTAGAGAGAAAGAAAGAGAAAAAGAAAAGCAAAGTAGAAAAGTTAAAGTTAGAGAGAAAGAGAAAAAGAGAAATGCAAAGTAGAAAAGTTAGAGGGAAAGAGAAAAGCAAAGCAGAAAAGTTAGAGGGAAAGAGAAAAGCAAAGTTGAAAAGTTAGAGGGAAGGAGAAAAGCAAAGTTGAAAAGTTAGAGAGAAACAGGAAAGTAAAGTAGAAAAGTTAAAGAGAAAGGGGAAAGTAAAGCAAAAGAGTCAGCGGGAAAGAGAAAAGTAAAGTTAAAAATTTAGAGAGAGAGAGAAAGCAAAGTTAAAGACAGAAAAGTAGAGTTGGAGAGAAGAGGAAAGAGAAAAGTAGAGAAAACACAGGAATAAAGACAAACAGAGGAACAAAGAAGAGTTAAAAGAGAAAAATAGAGAAGGACAGAAACAGAGTTAAAGAGAAAAAGAGAGAGACAAAGCAATAAGGAGAAATAGGAAAGCAAAGAAACAGAGTTCTAGAGAAGCAAAGAAATGGAGTCAGAGACAAACAAGGAAATAGTTAAAGAGAAATAGGGAAATAAACCTAGAGAGGAACATAATTGGAGAGAGTGAGGAGAAACTGAGAGACAGAGGTAGAAACAATGAGAAAAAGAAAAACAGACACAGAAATAAAGATAGACAGAGAAAAGTAAAGTGAAGCAAAGCAAGAAATACAGTGAATAAATGACTAAACCACACCAAAGAAAGACAGGAGCCAAGGAAGGAGGGGGGGGCTGGGGATCTTTATTAGGGTTTTAGAGTTTATTCAACTTTATTGAATGGATTTTTGTATTTACACTCTAGCACAATATACAGAAACAACAATGTATACAAATAAAGTACAAATACAATCCATATACACACTGGTAAAAGTCCTATTTGCATACAGAGCAATACATGGAAATACAGCAGCAGACACAAATACAGACCAATACAGAGCAGCACAAGGCAAATACATATCAATACAATATAACAATTACTCTATTTCTGGAAAACTTGCTACATTTTGTTTTATTGTTACAGAAAACCCAAAACAACAGCACCACAGGGAGAACATACCAGTCATCCACCACACACACCTCTTTCAGCTTCCACACAACCCCACCATTGCTCTCATCGCAACCACTCTCCCCCCCCCAGGCTGCTCAGGAACGGGGTTCCCGAGAGCCTCCAAATTGTCCTGCCTGACAAAACCCCGGCCCAGCACGGTCCGCACCCAAACCTTGGCGATGAACATCGCCTCACAGACCGGCCGGGACCGAGGAAAAAAAACCCAGCCGGGGGGGAAAAAAAAAACAACCACCCCAGCTGGGGTTTTTTTATTCTAAATTTAAAAATGTGTTGAAAAACCTGAAAGGCAAAAACCAAACACACAAGGTTAGAACCATTCCACCACACACACACCTCTTTCAGCTTCCACACAATCCCACCATCATCTCAACCACTCTCCCCACCCTGGCTGCTCGGGAACGGGGTTCCCGAGAGCCTCCAAATCGTCCTGCCTGACAAAACCCCAGCCCGGCACGGTCCGCACCCAAACCTTGGCGATGAACATCGCCTCGCAGACCGGCCGGGACCGAGGAAAAAAAAACCCAGCCGGGGGGGAAAAAAAAAAAAAAAACCCAGTTGGGGTTTTTTTATTCTAAATTTAAAAATGTGTTGAAAAACCTGAAAAGCAAAATCCAAACACACAAGGTTAGAACCATTCCACCACACACACACACACACACCTCTTTCAGCTTCCACACAACCCCACCATCATCTCAACCACTCTCCCCACCCTGGCTGCTCAGGAACGGGGTTCCCGAGAGCCTCCAAATCGTCCTGCCTGACAAAACCCCAGCCCGGCACGGTCCGCACCCAAACCTTGGCGATGAACATCGCCTCGCAGACCGGCCGGGACCGAGGAAAAAAAACCCAGCCGGGGGGGGAAAAAAAAAAAAAAACCCCAGCTGGGGTTTTTTTATTCTAAATTTAAAAATGTGTTGAAAAACCTGAAAAGCAAAATCCAAACACACAAGGTTAGAACCATTCCACCACACACACACACACACACCTCTTTCAGCTTCCACACAACCCCACCATCATCTCAACCACTCTCCCCACCCTGGCTGCTCAGGAACGGGGTTCCCGAGAGCCTCCAAATCGTCCTGCCTGACAAAACCCCAGCCCGGCACGGTCCGCACCCAAACCTTGGCGATGAACATCGCCTCGCAGACCGGCCGGGACCGAGGAAAAAAAAACCCAGCCGGGGGGGAAAAAAAAAAAAAAAAACCCAGCTGGGGTTTTTTTATTCTAAATTTAAAAATGTGTTGAAAAACCTGAAAGGCAAAAACCAAACACACAAGGTTAGAACCATTCCACACACACACACTCACAGGCAGACACAACCACATAAGCACACACAACCTCTCACACACAGATACAGACAGTCACACGCTCTTCAGCTTACACACTGACTGTAGCCATTCATCAAAACACTCCACCAATGAAAATACTTTGATACATCTTCCCTGGCTGCCGCTCCTCGACATCGAGCCGTAGATTCCAGGAAAATCGGTAGCATCTGTGACCGTGGAGATCCAAAGCCGCCTCAGGACCTGCAAGAAAATGTGAAGCGGTCAGAGGGTGGCCCGTGGCTAGGAGTTATCCCCACACCAGGCCCATAAATTTTCTACCCAAAACCCCATAGAAAATAAATGAACCCTTAAGTTTTATGACTGTTCTACCTAACTGTGACTCTACATGCCAGGGCAGGGCGGCTCCGACCCTAAGCGGCGCACAGAGGGGCGGCACCCCAAATTAAGAAAAGATGACACGAGGGCTTGAGATGAGTCTCCAGAAGATTAATTCTTGAGCACAATACACTTAGAGGCGATGGAACCTACTGAAATACTGCGGTCACGGAGGGAGGGTCCGATACCCTCCCTCTAGAGGTCCAAGGGAATGACATGTGAAAAGAAGCCAGTACTAAAACTGAGAAGGAAGATAGATGAGAACATCTTGTGTACTTCCTCCAGTCTCAAGAAGTGAAAAGGTAAAGATGCCAGAATAAGCCCCATCTGGGAAAGTAGGCAAGTAGAGTACAGCCAATACGGCCCAGAACGATGCAAAAAAAGTCACTGATATGCAACAAAGCCCTGTGACACAGAGGACAATGGACACTACATAACATAGACACAACCTACAGAACATAGACACAAGTTGAAACTGCCCAGCAGTCTCACCTGATGGACCCAAGATTCCTACTGCAAGATGAGCCAGAGGCCGATGATGCCAAAGGAAAGAAAGCTCTATGGCAATAGCACATGATAGCAAAACATAAGTCCTTACAAGAAGTTGGTACCAAAGCTGTTAAGAGGATGCTCAAGCTCAGTAGGCCTAGAGAAGAAGGCCACAACTGCTGGGGGACCGGGGCGATTGCTCCGGACCCAAAGGCGAGCTCCCGGGCCAAAAGGTTTTGCGATGACATCGAGACTCAGAGAAGGCCGATGACATGAAGCTCGTGAGAACACGGAGACGGGTCGGAACCGTCCTGCCCGGCAAAAGGTCGGGTGATGCTGAGGAGAAACCCTCTCCCTTTACTTCCAAGGGGCCTATCCCTCTACAGCCCTCTCCTCTAAGCTAACTTCAAATTGCCTCCTGCAAGTCCAAAGGGTTTTCCCTTGTCCCCACCACCGGTCCCAACACTTAGCTTTTGGAAGACGAGCCAACAAAATCCATCCTCAATGGAAATGAGCACACGGGCGCCATGGATGTTGATACGGTCCCCAGGGTCTGTTTTGGTGGCTGCAAAAATTCAGAAAAAAAATTCAGACCGCAGTGAGACGTCCCAAAAGCGACCCCTTCCGCAAGGCCTCCCTCCCTCCTAAGGGCCGAGGCTCATCGCTTACCTGCCGCTTCCAAACTTCAGCTCCGCAGCTGCTCACGGCACCTAAGACAACAAAACAGAAAACGTCACTGTGGCCCTCGAGAATATTAATCCCCGGGGGTCCTCCGCACCGGTACCCCAGCTCACCTCAAATCTTCATCCGATTCCAGAGGCGGCCCAGAAAATACCTGCAAAGCGAAAAGGTACATGCTTAGCACACTGCCACATACTGCTCGCCTATTACTTGCCCCACTTAAAGGCCAACTCACCTGATTGTCTCTATTTCTTGGCATGTCCAAGGCAGCAGCAGCACCTGCAAAGAAACAAAGCAAAAAACATCCTGAAAGACCCTGAAATCACAACCTCCCCCCTCCAATTAAAGTACACTGCACCTATAGCTTAAGCTTGCACCCACCTGGCTGCCAGCATCCCCGACCGGGACATCTTGCCAGTGGACCACCTAAAATGCACAAAAAATAACAGATGCTTAGAGCTGCACCAGAAATTGATAACTGAGCAAGAAAAACTAGTTCAGTCCACCGGTCACCGCTTACCTCACTCACTTCACCTTGATGGCTGAGATCCGGCTTGACCTCCTAAAAATAAAGACAAAGAACAATGCTGGAACATAGCCACCATTTGCACTTGCTCCACAAACACAAATGGTGACTGACCTTCCTGTGGGAACCCCGTCACCCAGTCCAGGGTGCTCTGCCACGGATTTAATCCCTCCGCATCTGAAAGACAGTGATGACAAAAGTCAAAGTGCTGCATGAGAACTTCACAGCTCCAGCCATCCTGTGTCAATCTAGGAATACCAGCTAGAGGCCAAACTATAGCCTACATCACAAATTCCAAGTCCCCAGGCCTTGTCCTATTACACCCATATGCCAGACCATGCAGCAGGGCAGAGCAGCTCCGGGCCAAATTCACACTGACACCTGTGACACAGGAAAGGACAAAGGAGGGGATGCGATGAAGAGAGAAAACCCTCGTAGAGAAGAACGATCGCAAGGACCGAGAGAACGAGGAATGAGATGACCTAGGCGAGACCGACGGTGAGCTGATGAGGCTCGAAGAACCCTGGCAGAAGAAGGACTTATTCGGAGAACCGCAAAGACGGATGCCCGAGAATCATATGGTCAGAATCCTCTTCGCATTCTGACAAGTCCTAATCCGCTATAATGGATCATTGTGGCATACAGCTGTGAATACAGCTCAGAACAAGACCATAAAAGACATCTGACTCGACGCTTCTAAAGAGAGATGCGATTCTGATGTGCCTCCAAGCTCTCAAGTCAAAGGATCGATGGTATCGGCACCGGGCCGAGGAGCACCGAGAGCAGAGATGCTAAGAATAACACCCAGCGTTTCCAATAAGCATCTCAAAGGGCTAAGGCAAAAGACCTGCAACAGAAGATGCCCAAAAGACACAGAACATACAATAGAAAAGTGACACACACGGGGACTGCTGTGCTCTGCACACCTCCGCATTGTGATCAAAAGTGAGACTTGCCCTTTATGTGGCCTAAGGGGCCCCTTCCTGGACATCCCCACCTCCAAATCTGACTCAAAAATCCCTCCCGGCAAGCCCTGACCCAACACCTCACATTCATTCCCTCAGTGGATTGTAGCCCTCAACTTATCTCTCAGGCATCTGGAGATGGGAATCCTCCTCAGGCACAACAGAAGGCTGGCTCACCCTCTGGGAAGCTCCTGTCATCACTGTCATCTCCTAGTCAGCCACAATAAAGAAAACCAAACATCACTACAGGAACTTAGTGGCACATCGGCCAAAGCCCCGACAATTCCACTACTCACCGTCCCCTAAGAAGGCCGGGGTCCTCCGACCGCACGCTTCGGCCACGCTCCGAGGCCGACGCCGTCATCGCGGGGTATGCCTGGGTTAAGAGGAGACAAGGTGTTGTAGCATTGCTGAAACTTAAGTGGACCCTCCCTCCTCCTCCCTCCCTGACTCACCGCAACTCCACGGCCATGGATGTACCGGAAGGTACATCAGAAGAGAAAATGTAAAGGCTTCGTTGCAGAGTCCCGTAATACTTCCAGAGCGCTCACGACGGTGGCAAACCGGGTCTGTCGGGCGGTCGGCGAGAAGGTTTGGCATAAAAAAAGTGGACCCCCTAAAACACACAAACGACAATGGATGCTTAGAACTGCACCAGAAATTGATAACCGAGCAATAACAACTTGTTCTGTCCACCGGTCACCGCTTACCTCGCTCCATCGACCTTGACTGCTGCTATCCAGCTTTACCTCCTGAAAGCAAAGACAAAGAACAATGCTGTAACATAGCCACCATTTACAGTTGCCCCACAAACACAAACGGCGACTGACCTTCTTGTGGGAACCCCCTCACCCGGTCTGAGGCGCCCTGACACAGATTTCATCCGTCTGCATCTGAAAGAAAGCGATGACAAAAGTCAGAGTCCTGCATAATAACAGCTCCAGGCATCCTGTGTCAATCTAGGAATACCAGCTAGAGGCCAAACTACACCCTATATTACAGATTTCAAGGCCTTGGGACTTGTCCTACTGCACCTATACACCAGACTACATGGCAGGGCAGAGCAGCTCCAGGCCAAACCCATGCAGGCACCCGTGACACAGGAAATGACAAACGAGGAGATGCGATGAAGAGAGAAAACTCTGGCAAGAGGAATGACCGCAAGGACCGAGAGAATGCGGAGCGAGATGATCTCGGCGAGACCGATGAGGCTCGAAGAAGATGCTAACGGAAGGGCTTATTCCGAGAACCGCAAAGATGGATGCCCGAGAATCGTCCGGTCAGAATCCTCTACCGCTCTTTGCATTCTGACAAGTCCTAATCCTCTGTAATGGATCACTGCGGTGCACAGCTGTGAATACAGCTCAGAACAAGACCATAAAAGACCTCTGACTCAATGCTTCTAAAGGGAGATGCAATTCTGATGCGCATCCGAGCTCGTCGGTCAAAGGTCCAACGGTATCGGCACCCAGCCGAGGAACATGGATGCTAAGGATGATGCCCAACATTTCCGATAAGCTGGCCCCTCGAAGGGCTAAGGAAAAAGACCTAAGACACAAGATGCCCAAAAGACACAGAACATACAATAGACAAGTGACACGACACGCACCGGGACTGCTCTGCCCGCCTCCGCATTGTGATCAAAAGTGAGACTTGCCCTTTATGTGGGCTAAGGGGCCCCTTCTTGGACATTCCCGCCTTCAAAGCTGACTCAAAAATCCCTCCTGGCGAGGCCCGACCCAGCACCCTACTTTCATCCCCTCTGTGGGTCGTAACCCTCGACTTATCTCTCAGACGTCCGGGATGTGAATCCGCCTTGGGTGCAAAATAAGGCTACCTCTCTGTCCGGGAAGTTCCTGCCATCTCCTAGTCGGCTACAACAAAGAAAACCAAACATCAGTACATGAACTTAGTGGCACGTCAGCCAGAACCCAACAATTCCGCTACTCACCGTCTCCTAAGAAGGCCGGGGTCCTCCGGTGGCACGCTTCGGCCACGCTCCGAGGCCGACGCTATCGTTGCGGGGTATGCCTGAGTTAAGAAGAGACAAGGTGCTGTGGAATTGCTTGAACTTGAGGGGACCCTCACTCCTCCTGCCTCCCTCCCCAACCCACCACAACTCCTCCGCCGTTGCCAAAGGTCACCCACAAGGCACCTTGGAACAGAAAATGTAAAGGCTTCATTGCAGAGTCTCATAACACTTTGGGAGGGCTCACGGGGGCGGCAAGCCAGCTCCGTCGGCCGGTCGGTGAGGGGATTTGGCATAATACAAGTGGACTGCCTAAAACACGCAAATGACATAGGCTGCTTAAAGTTTAGAGTACCAGCACTTGGCACCCAAGCAATAACAACTTTTTCCTTCCACTGGTCACCGCTTACCTCACTCACTTGACCTTGACTGCTGCTATTCGGCTTTATCTCCTAAAAATAAAGACAAAGAACGGTGCTATAACATAGCCATCATTTACGCTTGCCCAGCACAGACAGTGACTGACCTTCCTGTGGGAATCCCCTCAGCCAGTATGGGGCGCTCTGCCACGGATTTAATCTGTCTGCATCTGAAAGAAAGTGATGACAAAAGTCAAAGGGCTGCATGAGAACCTAACAGCTCCAGACATCTCGTGTCAATCTAAGAGTACCATCTAGAGCCCAGCTAAGCACAATATTACAAATTTCAAGTTCCCAGGCTTTGTTGTATCACATCCATACACCAGACTATGCAGCAGGGCAGAGCAGCTCCGGGCCAAACCCACACAGGCACCCGTGACACAGGAAATGACAAACGAGGGGATGCAATGAGGAGAGAAAACTCTCGGCAAGAAGAATGAGCCCAAACACCTCGAAGGGCTATGAAAAAAGACCTGCGACACGAGATGCCCAAAGGACACGGAACACACAATAGACAAGCGAAACATCATGCACTGGGATTGCTCTGCCACACGCGCCTCGGTGTTGTGATCAAAAGTGAAACTTTCCCTTTATGTGTCCTTAGGGGCCCTTTCTTGGACATCTCCATCTCCCAAGCCGATTCAAAAATCCCTCCCAGCGAGCCCGACCCGGCACCCCTCTTTCATCCCCTCTGGTCATTGCCCTCAACTTATCTCTCAGGTGGCCAGGGATGCAAATCCACATCAGGTGTGGAAAAAGGCCGCCTCGCAGTCCAGGAAGCTCCTGCTGTTGCTGGGCTATTCTCTCTTAGGCAGCTACAATAAAGAAAACCAAACATCAGCGCGTGAACTTAGTGGCACCTCGGCCAAAACTTGACAATTCCGCCACTCACCATCTCCTAAGAAGGCCTGGGTTCTCAGGCCACACTCCGAGGCTGATGCCACTGTCACAGAGCATGCCTGGGTTAAGAGGATACAAGGTGATGCAGCATTGCTGAAACTTGAGCGGACCCTCGCTCCTCCTCCCTCCCTCCCTGACTCGCCCCAACTCCTCAGCCGTTGCCCAAAGCTACCCGGATGGCACCTTCGAATGGAAAAGGTAAAGGCATTGTCGCAAAGTCTTGTAACACTTCTGGAGGGCTCACGAGGGTGGCAGGCCAGGTCTGTCAGCCGGTCGGCAAGGGGGTTCAGCATAATACAAGCTGACACCCTAAAGCACAAACAACAACAGATGCTTAGAGCTGTACTAGAACTCGGCACCCAAGCAATAACAACCGGTTCTGTCCACCGGTCACCGCTCACCTCGCTCCATTGACCTTGACTGCTGCTATCTGGGTTTACTCCCTAAAAGTAAAGACAAAGAACAATGCTGTAACATAGCCATGGCTGCTTCATCTGAGGTGTGGCTCGGGTGGCTAAGCAAAACTAAAGGCTATTTTTCGAACACATATAAATACTATATGTTCCTTTTCCGGGTTAAGTAAAGGTGGCCCGTCCACCTTGGACAAATCAGGTAAATCGGTCCAAATCGGGTGGTAATTGACGCGTTATGAAAAGTTCCGTCCTGTCCCTACTTACCATGAGCGATGTTCTGGCTTGTGGCTGCCCTGCATCCCTAGCCTCCGCCGAAACTTTATTGAAAAAGTGCTACAGAGGAAGTTTACAAAACAATAATAAGGAACTGCCTATACTACCATACAGTTCCTAGATCTACTAGCAAACATATGGACAATGTCAACAGATGATGTGAGCGCAATGGAGGATAGAGTCCGGGCAACCCTCTCCTGCCTTGTTTTGGAAAGGCCGAGAGCACCCAACAGTTCAAAGTTCCCATGGTACCATTTCCCCCGCGCTCCTAGGGGAAAGCCCATAAACACAACGTCCTTTGCGTTGGTCAGTTCTCGTATCTCTTCAGTGAGGTGCTTGTACTTATTCACTTTCTCTGCGGCGGCCTCCTCCAGCGATGTTTTGCTTGCTTCGTATCGTACTGTCACGTCCACGACGAATGCACGGGCGTCTTTCACGAATATTAGATCCGGTTTGTACAGTTCCTTGTTGGTATCCCTTAGGTGCGGTTCCTGAAACACTACCCAGTCCTGCTTCTTTGCCTCCTCTTCTTTCTACTCCACCTACCCCCCAGTCTATTCCACAGGGCAGAGTGGTTCCAGGCTAAACACAAACTCAAACAACATATTATACTACAAACAGTGTGACACAAGGATGATAAAAAAAGCTCTTGGGGAGAAGAATGATGGCAAGGACCGAGATGATGCCAAAAGAGATGACCAGTATCGTGGCAACAGTGGACGGAGGAGGCTCTAGGGAGTGGAAGACAAGACTGTAACAGGGTGACCTGTTATAAGAACTGTCAGTCACAATGATTGAGATGGCTGCAAGACAATGCTACATTCAGAATGCTCCCCATATCCTTAAAATCTTACAAGCCCCAGGACATTACAACTCACAGCTGGAAAGGATGGATGGCAATACAGCCAGGAACGAGGCCTCAAAAGACATCCAACTCAACACTGCCGAGATGCGATTCCGAGATGTGGCCAAGCCCACCGGTAAAAGAACGAATAATATTGGCATCATGCCGAGAAGCGCAAATGTTCGAGAACCTAGAGATGATGGCTCACATTTGTGATAAGGTCCTCAAAGGGAAAAGGCAGATAGCTGATCCAAGGGATCCCAAAAACACGCTAGACAATACAGGACAGACTAGAATTGCTCTGCACACCCTACCGCTGCAATTGAAAGTAGAGCTGCTGCCTTTGGCTGTCCTAAGAGGCCCCTTAGAGGACATCCCTTACCCCTGCACTGATTTTTAAATGTCTCCCAGGAATTTCCAACCCACTACCCTATCATTCCATCTCTGGGTCCTAGCCCCTGACTTATCTTTCAGATGACCAGCAACGTGAAATGAGTCCTCCTCAGCCATCTCAGAAGACCCCATGATAGCCAGGTTAGCCTCTTAGTCAGCTAAGGTAAAGAAAACCAAAATCAATGCTGGGCCAAATCCCAACAATTCGGCTACGCGCCCTCTCCTAAGTGTGCCCGGGTCCTCGAGTCTCTGGCTTTGTCCTGAGTCAAAAAGCTGTAGCCATTATTTCAATGGACACCTGGATTATGGAGGGACAAAGTTACATAGCACTGCTGTGAGCGGGGTGGATGCATTTGTGTGCTTTAAGACATGTAAATGCACATGCTGTGCTTGAGGAAAAGCCTTAGGGGGCCCCAAATGGATGCCTTTTCTCACCGTGCAGCCTTCAAAACCCCTCCCGCCACTTCCTGAACTGGTTACCCTGCTCATGGTCCCTCCCCCGGTCACAATCCACAACTCACCTATCAGAAGCCTCAATTTTAGGTGTCATCTTTGACACGGGGCAGGTCCCTTCAGTGACACAATAACTGCACTGAAAAAATGTGAAGTTTCATACTCTATTGAACCCAGAAGTTACAACACTCCTAAAAAAAACGAGCAAAAACCTAAATTACAAAAGCACCTTCCAACCCCTAAACACTCACCCCAAAATCATGAGCTTAAATACTCCCCGTGTTCTATGCTATCTTTTTCATGGTGTCTTCAAAGCCTCTGTTGTTTTAGAGGCTAAGAGTATACACTGAAAAAAAAGCTGAGATAAGCTGAAAGATGCCCTTCATTGAAATGAGAGGACAGCTCTTCTCCCAGTCAATCCTACAGAGGGAATGAACCCCTTTGAAAAAGGCTGGGGTTAATATACCCCTGGCCAGGCCCACCTCTCATTCCCATGATGCCCGGGGGGGGGAAAAAGGAGGAGGTAATTACCACAAGGTATAAAAGCCCTCAGAGGAGCTATAGCCACTTGGCTCATCTCAGTTAAGTTCAAGAGGAGTAAAGGGTTGGATGGAGAAAAAAATTCTTTAGGGAAACAATAGTACCTTTTTTTTTTACTACAGCAGCATTACATGAAAGGGAAGAGACTGCATAAGAAATAAAACTTTGTATTTTGGCAGTGTAGATAGATAAGTGAGATAATTAGTTTTGAATTTACATAATTGTGCCTTAGTGATTGCTAAGTAGTACTTCACGTGACTAAATAGGGTGGAGGCGGATAGTAATTATACGAATGGTGTAACTCTCACTGGGACCCCTAATTAGCACTATATACATTATAAATAAAAATAATAGACTCACGGGCAGTATTAGGGCTATGTATATGCCAGGCTCGCTCCCGTACGAGATATTTGGTACTGGGGCACGGGTAGAAGTGTCCTGAAATGCAGATTTAAACCCTTAAAATGCTGAAAAAGGGAGAGCTTCCTTCAACTGCATCCCTTAAAATGAGGAAACAGGGGAGGCGTTTGCTTAAACCAATACAATGGCAAATAAATAGCTTCTACCATTTAATTTAATCCCCTAAAATATTAGGTAAAGAGGGGGTTTCCTCACTTTAAATCTCTGAAATGATGGAACAGGGGGGATTTTTCCCTCAGTGCAATCCCTTAGAAAGGAGGGACAGCTAGGCTTCCCCCTCACTTTAAACATTAGGATGATGAAAATGTGGGAGTTACTTACCCTTAATTCAAACCCATAACATAGCATGGTTGAGGTTTTCCCCTTCTATTTAAACTAGAAAATAATGGAAAATGGGGATTCCCTGTTAACCGATACCCTTAACAGTACAGAAAAGGCAGGGTTTCGTTCAAATGATACCATTAAAATTGCAGGAGAAGGGGATTCCCCCTCAATTTCGACGCAGACAATTATGGAAAAGGCAGGTTTTTTCCCTCAGTTTAAATGCCTTTTCTCCTAATAACCCCTCTCTTTTCTGGGGGCACTGTGGAGGGACTAGGGGCTCTGGGGAGTGGGGTCACCTCTTGAGGATGAGCCACAAAGATTTGGTCGTTGGACTGGGTGAGTACCTATTTCTACTTAGTAATTGCTTTTGCTGGCTTTAATATCACAGCTGCACCGTTCCTTCAGACGTTGTGCCCTGCTCTAGCAGTTACAGCTCCTGTGCTAGGCAGGGGACACTTCTGGGGAAGGGCTTTCAGTCTTGCTAGCTTCCATTTAAATCAATAATTTGTTTTATTTCCATCAGTCCCTCCGGTTTGCCACCCTCGGTCCCACAGGACAGAGCTGTGTAAAGGCTTGATCCCATCTGTACAAAGTCCTGCGCAGCGGGTGCCAGGAGCATCAAGGGCTGCCTTTTTGAGCCTTGTTCTCCCCTTGGCTTTTACAAAGGGTGGCAGACTCTGCCCTTAAGGATCCAGTGTTTATTTTGAACATTTATCCTACAGCTGGATAGTTCAGGTAACAGGGATTAGAGTCAGTTCTTGGATGCAACACAGGTTTTGTCCCACGAAGACCACTAGTGCTTCCAGAGATAACACACTGGTGATGCACTGGGACTTTTGAGTTAATATTAAGTGTCTTTCTGAGGTGATTCTTGTGAGGTTGAACTGAAGTGATTCCAAAAAGATGAAGCCCTGACATACAACAAGCTGTGCTGCAGGATCCGGTGCCCTTGTTGTGGCCCACCTTTCCCTGTTCCTCGTGTTCCACTGCTGTGTTGTTGGTGCTGCTGCACAGAGCAGTGAGATGGGCAGGTGTGTTCTGTTGCTCTGGGCTGTTGTGTTTCCCTGGAGTGCTGGGCTGGGAGTGCTGTGCCATATGGGAAGCAGTTTTCCAGGCAAGCTGCTGATCAGCGTCACGGGGAGAGCATGGGGACTCCCCGCAGGCAGAGGTACAGGCGGTTGTGCTTCCAGGTGTGAGGAGATCAGTTCATGTCCTAGGCCTGTCCAAATAACACCTTCTGGTTCTCTGCCCTGAAGCGGGGTGTGGCTCTGACTAGGCTCAGTGTTTGCGACAGCAGCTGGGAAACTCTGCTCCTTTTCCAGGAGCTGTCGCTGGTCCTGTATCCCTGCATGGTGGGGGAGGGCATGTGGGTGTTTTTGGTATTTCAGACTCCTCCTGAGGGATGGAAGTTACAAACTGAAACCGTTGCAGGTAAATGTGTCTGAGCACTGCAATGCGGTCAAAGAATGGGGTTAACAGTTTGGAAAAGTACCTTGGAGTGAATGCGGTGACCCGTGAGGATGCAGAGGTGCTTCAGCTGAGGTGAAGAGACTTGGAGAAACCTTTCCAAGGAGGCACTGGGGACGACTGACAAGATGAAAGGGGAAAGGTTAAAGATACTCCCTGGGACCCCACATGCTGCCCTACCTGCTCAGGTGCAGGCAGCCCCTTGGCACGAGGGCTTTTCCTTTGACATTTTCTTGGACCAGTGCTCTGTGCCCGTGTGCATCCAGCTGCTCCCCAGTCCCTACAAGATGGTCCAGCCATGGTTCCTGGAGGGACACTCAGGATGCCTCCATTGGCCCCTTTCATCTAGCAGCTCCCTGCATGGGTGTGCCCAGGTGTCGCGGGTCGGGTTTGCAACCGGGCGGAAACACCAATTTAGTGTAGTGGTTTGGTCTAAAATACTCATTACTGTTTATCTTCTGTGAGATAAGAATCAGGAGAAATGCAAAGCAGGCTCCAACTTGAATGAATATAAAGAAGTTTATTAACAGACCTAAAAGAAGAAAAGAAAAAAATTATACCACCTTTAGAACTCTCCTCCTCCCCCCACCTTCCTCCCTTCTCCCACTGACAATGTGAAGACAACCCTTAAGATGTTCAGTCTGTTTACCACTTCCATAATAACCTTGTTCAGTCCATTTAGAAAGAGAAGTCTCTTTTTGCTTGTGCTATGAAAACAGTATCACACCGAGACAGCCACCCACTTCCAAATATTGTTCAGTCCATTTAGGAAGAGGAGTCTCTCTGCTTACGATGTGAGTCCCTTCCCCCCGACTTGCAGCTTTTCCCGCAACTGCTTTCGAGGGTCCACTCTTGAAAGTTTTCTGGGGTACAATTTTAAGGTTGAGCTGTTCAGAAAAAAACAGAGGCCCTTCTCCTTCCCTGGGAGCAAAGGGTCATCTTCATCTTTAAGACTATCTCTGGAAGCATCTCTAGGAATTGAGGTTTTTCTTCTTTCCTCTTTGGAGCAAAAGTCCTCATCTGGTTCATCTGGTTCATCTCTCTCTGTCCAAACTTCTCATGAAATTACAGCTGCGGCAGCATCTGCCTATCTCAGCGCAGGTGCTTCTGCTTATGAGTTGAACACTCCACCCCCCATATCTTCATGAAATTACAACAGGATACTCTGATATATCATAGCTTCACAACAGATTTTCAGCTTTAAGCATCTCCTCTCTCTCTTCCCTCAGGTTTTCAGCTCTTCACAGCAATAAAAGGGTTAATCTCACCTCGGCCTTGCAGCTGGAATGTGGCTTATCACTGTTGGTCACCGGACCTCTGCCGGACAGAGGCGCCGCTTTGCTGAATCTCGGCCGCAGTGGAGGGGGGGGGTTCCGAGCCGCTCCGGCTGCCCACGGCAAGGCAGTGGGGGGGGGTTCCATGGCTGGAACAGGCCCATGGCTCCAGGCTGGCCGTGGCCCGGCCCGGCCTGGCCCAAGCAGGGCCTGGCCGGGCCTGCTGGCCCCTGCACGGGGCCTGCAGCCACCTGTCCCAGCGCCGGAAACGAGAGAGAGCTTGGGTGGGAGTTTGTCTATTCTTAAGTGTGGATCACAGAGGCGGTCACAACTTTAAGTGGCTTAAAGAATTGTCCATATTCAAACTGGCCAGCTGATAGGTTCTATCAGGTCCCAGAGGAAGCTGTAAGCACCCCTTAGCAAGGATATCCCTTCCGGGACTATGCTTGCTAACCTATGACACCAGGTAACCCCCTGAAAACAGCCTCTGGCAGGACCCACCCCCTCCTCATCCTCACTGGTCACACTTGGGGCTGCTGCACCTTGGAATGGGGGGTGAGGTGGAGAAAGGTCCTGCTGGTCGTTCCCTCCCCTGCACAGCCTGTTGTCTGCCCCTGAAACATGCAGGCTCTGGGCTTTCCTTCCTATGGAAAAGAGCTGTCATCTTCCTCCAGGGGTGGCTCGGAGAGATTTAGGGAGGACTTGGGGTTGCTGGGATAACTTCAGTGGTTTTAGGATTGGTTTTGGGGGTGTTGAAATATTTTAGGGGCCGAGGGAAACAGTTTAGATGTTCCCGCTTTCTAAAGCAGGTTTGTGGGGGGTTAAATATAGTTTGGGGGCTTTTATAGGCCTCCTAAAAGCCTGTAGGATCCCCTAAATCCTGCAAGGCCACTATGGGCCCTCCAAAACCCCTCACAAGCCTCCAAGAGCCCAGCAGGCCGACCCTACAATGTCTACAGTACCCCCTAAAAACCACAAAGCCCCCAAACCCCTGCCAGGAGCTAACAAAACACCCAAGGTTCCCCCCTACAATGACAGGGGTGATTGTCAGCAGGAACCATGGCCAGGGCCAGAAAGCT
This sequence comes from Aphelocoma coerulescens, assembly GCF_041296385.1. Classification (NCBI taxonomy): domain Eukaryota; kingdom Metazoa; phylum Chordata; class Aves; order Passeriformes; family Corvidae; genus Aphelocoma; species Aphelocoma coerulescens. The sequence continues at coordinate 29,738 of NC_091031.1, forward strand.
GTCGCATAATGTACCCCAGAGAATCTCAGTGCCTCCCAATCAAATCCACATGACCCTCTGTTATGGGTTCTGGAGGATGCCCGTGTGAAAAAAAAACCTCGAGATGCGCTTATAATTGCAAAGCGAATTGATTTTGTTAGTCGTAGTAGCAATTGATAACATACTGACCCCTAGATTCTTGAGAAGCCGCCGAGAAGGAGACGGAGCATGGCTCCTGAGCAGGAGGGGTAGGCAGGCAGTGCACTTTTAGGCCATCCCCTGGATGAAAACGGCATGCATCTCGTCCTCCTCCCTCCCTCCACTCCAGGACCACATCTTACGTCTCCTTCTCAGGAGTGGTCAGTTACAACATCATCTCCCGCAGGGCCAGCACGTTTTCCCCTGAAATTTGCGGGGTCACGTCTCAGACTTTGTCCCTGGCCGCCGCCTCCCTCTCCCCCCCACCCCAGTCAAATGGGCACTCCTCGGAACGCAGCGCATCTGGAGCTCATCTCCACTGCGGTGACCGATGGCCGCGGGGAGCACGACGACACACACACCCGGGAGGCTGCGGGCCTCGCTCGCCGCCCGGTAGGCGGATGGGACGGCCCGATGCAGAAACCGGCGACCGACTCCGCCCGAACCGAACGCTGAGAGACCAGCTACACGCAGGAGGTGGGACCGCATCCGGGCCCCGCCCGCCGCGCGCCCGTCCCTGCAGCAGCGCGCTCCGCCTCCGGCGCTGGGGAAGTGAGGTCACGCAGTATGGTGGCTGGGGGCCGGAGGGGCTGACGGGCCGGTGGTGTCGGGGATCCGTGTCCATCTTGCTCGGGAGCTGCGGCGACGGTCTTGCCTGTCTCGCTAGTATCGAGCGGCGAGACCAAAGTCGCGATGGCATCCGGAACCGGAGGACTGTGAGGCGTCAGAACGAGAGCTAGCGGGCCGGGCAGAGCAGCAGAACCGGGTCGCGGACGAGCCGAGCTGTCGCCATGGAGCTGAGGGTTGGGAACCGGTACCGGCTCGGCCGGAAGATCGGGAGCGGCTCCTTCGGGGATATCTACCTGGGTAAGGAGGATGGCTCGCTGGGGACTTAGGTGGCCGTTTTGTGGCCCTGTGGAGAACATCGGGGGCCTACCCGGGTCGGGCAAGTACCTCGGCTAGGAGCACAGCAGCAGTAATTTAATATTTCGTTGACATCATGTCCTAATTTGGACAGTGCGGAAATCGGGAATTCTGGTTTACTCGGCTGCCTCTTCTCATTGTTGACCTTGGGCACCGTTCGCGTCTGTCAGACGGGCATAAGGGTAAAAATCGCCTCATTTAAGAACAAGGAAAAAAAAAACCTCAAAAACACATAAACCCTAAAAACCCCACAACCCACCACATTCGGAAAAACGTTTTGGGAAAGAAACGTGTACCAGGGTTAAATATCGCTGCAGTAGACTAGGAAAAATTGTCGGAATGACGATTCTTTCTCCTGTGAGGCCTAAAAAAAAAAATTACACAACTACAGGTGATTAGGTTGCAGTAAAAAAACTTTTAAATCCTTAAAATAATCCTCATAGTTCGGCTGATCCTGTTGCTTGACCGTCGCCTAATCATGATCACTATGCAGTTGTAAAACGTACAGGATTGGAATTGTCTTTGCCAGTCCATTATTTTAGCTCTCTAGCATAATAGCCTACCGCTAATGCTTATGACAAGCACAAGTAGTGGGTACAACAAGTTTTGAAAGAAGGTATTTTTAAAATACTCTACGTATTCTGCAAACTCTCAAGCCGTATGAAGTGGGTTAAATCCAAAGAAGTACGAATGTTATGTCCCATCCCATGGACACAAGTACTCTGCTTTTGAAAATTGTGTTAATTTAGAAATGCAAATCAAGAAGAGGAGGAAGGTGGAACTTGCGGGGGCTAAGGTTTATTGACTGTGTGTTTGTGGAAGATAAAAATAATGTCACTTGCTAGCTTATGTGGTATGTTTGGCAGTGCATGCAGTATGAGAGCTGGGAGTTGTTTTTCTAGACGGCAGTGCTTCGTCTTGCAGTGCACAGCTGGCATTCCAAAATAATTCGTTAGCTAAAGCTGCTTGTCTACAGATAATGAAGTACTGGTTATCCATAATACAGATAATATGCCTGATGAAAAATACACATTTCTAACTGAAGGTATGTGGTTGTCTAGAGACGCAGAACATGATTCTTCCTCTCTGCAATGCATGTTTAGAAGATCGAAGACGTGACCGAGATTGTGGTAAACCTTGTGTAAAAATCCTTGTTGGCTTCCGTTGGGATTTTGGGGGGTAATTAAGGCAGCAGTTAAAATCTGAAAAGTCAGATGATTTGAAAAATTTTAACTTCTGACTATGCTCAGATAAATGAGTTGATATTAGAGTATTAATTTAAAGTGCAAGTAAAATAAAGGTTTATGTGTCGCTTTTATCCCTGTGCATGCAGCTCACACCGGTGAAGTTGCACAGAAAATAATAGTTCTCTGTATGCTAGCGTAAACATTAATGCAATACTGAATTTTGCGCAGTAAATTCTCTGGGTGTTACGGTTTTTTTTATTTCTAAATTTTATTTCTAAATAACCATCGTGAATTTACTTTCAGGGCTTACTGCAAAGGCCATGCCTGAGCCAGTAACTAGCACGGAAGCATGCGAATGGAAGATCCAGCTGGTGGCATGGGTTTATTTTTCCAGGGGAAATTACTGCCTCTCAAGAACTGAAGCCTTTTGTAGAGTCCCGTTTGGTTTGCCTACCATTATCTGGTAGAACAGATGTTTGAAAACAATGTTTTTGTGATAATGAAGTGTGGTCAGTTTTTTTTTTAACAATTCAGTTTCTGCTCAGTTGCTTAGACTGTACAGTAGTCATAAGCGTCTTAAAATAATTTCTAAAGTTATTTCAGAAGTCATTATTTATTTTTAAGTACACGTGCCTTCTGATAGGCTTCAGTGAATTTATAGATTACTTCAGCATACATTCCCAGCTCAGTTTTATGCTTTGAAAAGGAAGACTTGACTATTTTTCCCTGTTTCCAGTCCTCAGGTTTTGTCTTAAATGCAGCTACAAGGGTGTTGAAGACATTCCAGAGTAGAGGGGAGGGACCTCCTCCCTTTTCCCACCCTTCCTCTTTTTCCCTACTTTGGAATAAGGAGCCAACAACACTGTTAGTAGCATAGTTCTTTCACATTCTTTCCTCTTCTCCTTCGTACCTCAAAATTTGTCTTCTGGGATTTGGAATGGAGGTCTGTGGGACAGGATTTTGACATGTAAGGCACTATTGTAAATAAATGAGGATGGACAACTTAAAGAAAATAAAATTAAGGAGTTTACTTATGTTACCTTCCAGAGGAAGATATGAAAGAAATTGATGCACAGATATTCTAAATAGTATGAAAGGTGGACAGGGGTGAGTGGATCAGAGTAAGCATTTGTTTTGTTGCCCAAACCACAGGGTCAAGTAGGAATGGGTCATGAAGACAGAGCAGTTGCAGTGTTTTCATGGTTTCTTGTGTTATGTATATATTTTTCTTAAGAATGAGTTTTGGGTTGTAAACTAATTAAAATAATTTCCCGGGCCTTCCTTAGGGAAGAGGACTTTGCAATTACAAGTAAATTGGAATTTTGCATTTTAAAAGAAAATACTTTCACAACTTTAGTCTTTCTTTTTCACTTATAAATGCTGACTTCTCATTATACTGCTTGTTAACACTTCTTTTAATTAGTGATTCCTTTCATAGAATTGCTGCCTCTCAAATATTATTGCATATTCCTTAAAGGAAGCTAAGCTTTTGGTGAAATACAGGGCGCTGTGAAATTTCAGAAACTTTGTCTCGGGATTGAGGTGTAGACAAAAGTCCCTACTTGGGGACAAGAAGTGGATTGCTTGGCAAAACGATTTCCATTTTTATGCCACTCTCGTTGGTTTTGCTGGACTCAAAAATATTAATTGCATTATTTTAGTGTGAAATCTCTTGTCTCAAAGGAGAGGGCTTACACAGAAGTGGAGTTCCGGCTAAGGAGCTTGGCTTTCTTAGGTAGTAAAGGCTTCTTGGGAAGAGCAAGTACACTAAGAAGTGACCTAGGAAATCGAGACCACAGTCTGTGAAGTAACAGTTCAATAATGTGTTGAGCAGAACTTGGTCCTGATAACACAGTTCTTGATCCTCCTGCACTGGTTTTGCGTTAATCAACCACAGAAGTCTGCAGCCATCCATAGAAAGATATGTCTTTCATTATATGCAGGCAGAAGTTTGTGTTCGTTTTGGATCAGAAAAGTTTTTTTAAAAAGCCAAACCAGCCAGAACCCCAAAACAACCCCATTGCTGCTGATCTCTCATCAGTTAATACGGTCTTCAGTCCACACCCTTCCTGATTTTGGCTCCTGTGGAACTTGGGAGAACAAGGGAGAAAAGTCAGGAGGTGTGTGGTTCAAAATCAAGATTTTCATTTGAGGTGGGGAGGTCAGTATTAAGATAAGTCCTTCCTCCTCGTATTGCTGATACGTGCTTTCACATCTCCGGGCTGAAGTTCACCGTGATTAATTTAAAGTCCAGCAAAATAATACATGAATGAAATGTGAAAAATACTAGATTACATATTGAAGAGCTTTCAGTTACTGCGACTGTATTGTGACCAAAGTAACAATCCAGGATCTATTATGCTAGATAAAAAAAGAATCATATGAGACAGATATATGTACAGCCTTATTTTTCTTTTGCGTTTTCCAGTTGAGTACCTTGAGTTGTGTCTAGAGTGAGCTTCATATGTTTTGTCAATTTTTAAGGTGCATTGTGAAATGCCTAATAAATACCTACTGGGGTCTCCACTCAAGGAGGCGCAGTGTTCTGGCAACACCACCTTGATACCCACGTGTGCGTGCAAATGGAAAGACATTTTATTAATGTTAAAAAAGACACATAGTCTTGTGTGAACTCAGATGGTTCCGTGCAGTATCGGCTCCTGGCAAAGTGAACGGTCATGTCTGCTTTGAGGTGTGGGATGTTAGCATGTCTTTGTAGCCTTAGTTTTCCTGACTTTATAGATAAAAGCCTCTAAAGCACTGAAGTAGCTCCTTAATCACAGGAACAGGATTTTGCAGGTATAAAAGCTAGATCAGTATGCTGTAATGGTCAAAGGAAAACATAGGGGAAAAAATAGGTAGGCAGAAAAATACATAATTATGCATATGTGTCTTAATTGCTTTGTGTGACTCCCAAAAAGGGCATTATGGAACTGACAAAGGTACAGATAAGAGAAATGGGAAATAATATGCAGTAATTAAAAATTATTTACACAAGGAATGACAAGAGTTTTGAACTCTGAAGAGAGTTAAAGGAAAGTGAGGTAGGGTAAAAGTATATGCAATCCTGATCATGGAAAAAGTGAGGACAGAAAGATTGTTTGCTGTTTCTCGAAAAACCAAAGCAACTAGTGAACCTCAAGTTACGCTTTTAAGTGGGGATCAGATCAAACAGTAGGTGATGTTCTTCACGTGATCCTGAACCACAAGGTAATGCAGAAAAGAGCCAAATTCTGAAAGTAGAGGGACTTGGCATTATGTCTGTGAAGCGTCACACATTTCCTTTTGCCATTTCCTTTTTTTCCTGTAGTTTGTACGTTGCTTGGCTGTGAGAGAGTGTATTTTCTTGACTTTCTTTTAAAGAATGTCAGTTTCTCCCTATATGCTTTGAAAGTGAACAGGTAAGCCATTTTTTCAGTCACTTGATTCCTGAAACAATAATTTAATGACATTTAAAGAAAGCTTTTTGGGACTACAGATTCTTTATTCTAGATAATCTGCCTTCCAGCCAAGTAAAATGAGGTGTCAGGGTACAGCCAGAGTATGTTGAGATCTAGGAAAGTCATATTTTTCTATTATTTATTGGAAATAGTCTCTATTTCCAAGGCATAAGAGGAGGTGATCTGAATGCCTAGCGTTTCTTCCGTTGGGGGGGCCTATGTGCTGCGTTTGTACACGTTAATTCTGAGCATTTCCACTGCAAACTGGAAGTGGAAAGACATCCGTGAGAAGATGAACTTGGTTTAGTTTTGTTGTTTGTTTTGTTTGGGGTTTTTTTTTGTTTTTTTTTAATGGGATAGCAGCAATTTTGGCTTCTTGTGCTACATTTTCTAATAGTTGTCTCTTAAAATCCTAGTCTGTTGGAGAGTACCTCTAAGGTTTCAGAAGAATTTTTAGATAACTGTGGCTGAAAGTACTTAATCTCTGGATGTTTGCCATTGAGAAGTAGTTTGTTGATGTTTGTTTTGTTTCGGTCTTAGCAAAGGAAATGCATCTTAAAAATATTTTGACTGATGTTTAAATTCTTCTGGTTTTAGGAACTGATATTGCTGCCGGAGAGGAGGTTGCAATTAAGTTGGAATGTGTGAAAACCAAACATCCTCAGCTCCACATTGAGAGTAAAATCTACAAAATGATGCAGGGTGGAGGCAAGCAAACTATTTTCCTTCTTCAAAGACTTTACTGGTTTTACATCTTGGATGTATGTGCCACCTGGCAGTTAATGTTCAGGATCTCTTTTGACAAATAAGGAGAAGGTGGGAAAGGTAGCAGGGCAGGTGAAGAACAGCATTTCAGTTCTGCAAGGGTTGTAGAGGAGCAGTTCCAAATCCATGGCTACCACGCTTCATGATAACCAGTAGGATCCTCCAAAGTTTCTCGGGGTTCCCGAAATACTAAAATGGGAGGACCTTGTGCAGTGTGAAACAAAGTTTTGTCCCAGAACAGTGATTTATTTCTGATTCTCATGGATCAGTGAAAGATGGTAACCACTGCTTGGGACCATTTCACCTGACTTGCTTATTATGGTAGCACAATTCTAAACTTTTTAAATTCAGGTTAATTTTTGTTGTACATGTTAGTATTCTTTCTTCTGAGTTAAAAATATTTCCTTGCTGAGAGAGTTCAAAGGCAAAATGGCATTAATAGTGGAGAATAGGAGTGAAGCAACTTCATAGCTACCGTGTGTTGCTCTGCTACAATAATTTATTCATATATTTTGGAATTCCAGAAACGTAAGATTCCCATGCAGTTCTGGGACATAAACCCGGTGTAGTTAAGTTTTGTCTTTGTTTCGTAGTCCCTTGAATTCTTCCTAAAGGAGGCTATGCTTTGCATAAAGAGTACATTCCACACCGTATCTGAAATGCCAAGTAGGGTAATAAGACCTCTAGAAATGGATAATAATGTGTATTTGCATTTAGTTATTTTTTTAATTCCTGCCTCATTCAGTTGCCGCCTGCATGTAGCTGGAATTGTCTTCATAGAGTAACATGCTTCCTTGAAACTGGATGAATTACAGCATTTCACACCAAAACTAGAGTAGAACTAACTCAGAGTAAGGCATTTGGAAATCTGAATAAGGTTACCTATATACAGGTTTATTTCAAAATACTTGAGCATCTCTATATTTCTGTGTGAAATAAGGTTCCTGAGTTCCTCCATAAATTTGGGCTAATTATCATACTGTCAAACTGAATGAATAATGCATCTCGTAAGCAATGCTACTTTGGTAGAGATTCACCCAAACAACAAATACCACGGAACTGAAGGAAGGACAAGAATATGAAGGAAGCGTGGAAAATCATTGCAAATTTTGATGAAAGAGACAGGTATATCGTGGTGATTTTGTAGGCTTTGAAACTAAGTTAATTTCTAAGGCCTTTTTCAGTAATAATATCCAGTGGTTTGTCAGGATCTTAATTTTCAGACTTCCAATTTGTGCCTTATTGCATCTTAGAGACTACATGAGTATTACTATTGGTAAAATGCTTAGGGTTCAAATCCAACAAAGATGCTCAATATTTTAGATTTACAGTGTAAGTACAAAGCCTGAAAGGTTTCTGGGGAAGAGGAAAAAGGCTGGTTTTAGACCTCTGTTGCTGTAATTTTGTGTTGATTCTGTTGGAAGTTATCAAACATGTAATTTTGGAATGTCTGAAGGCAGCATAAAGTATTAAACTTCACTGTAAATGGAAACATTCACAGTAATGACCCTCTTAGAATTCACCTTAAGAGCCTTGAAGACTTGTGTGTATGAACTGTATAAATCAAATTGTTATACTGAATAAACGTGGTTTTTTTTTTTTTTTCTAGTGGGTATTCCCACAATTAAGTGGTGCGGAGCTGAAGGGGACTACAACGTTATGGTGATGGAGTTGTTGGGACCGAGTCTTGAAGATCTCTTCAATTTTTGTTCAAGGAAATTTAGTCTCAAGACAGTCCTATTACTTGCTGACCAAATGGTAGGAAACGGCTTTGTTATCTTGATGGTGCAATATGTTGGGATATTGAAACTTTTTTCATAGATTATGTACATTTTATTTCTGTAATTTAGAGGTGAATAAGCTGTATTAATAGCGAAAAGATTCAAAATTAGTTCTGTTTCTGTAAATCCAAGCTATCCCATCAAAAGCGATTACCAGTTCTTTAAGAACTGGACCTGCGCTGTTTGCAAACCAGGTGTTGCACTGCTCAAAGTTTAAGAAATTTCCCCAGGAAAGTTTTTGGAAACAGATGTAGAATAGACACGGGCAAGGAGCTGGAAAGAAGGTTTGTCCATTGTCTTCTAAATTACGTTCTTTTTAATGCCCTTCTATCTTACAGTAAAAAGGGGGGTTTCCTCTTTCATTATTAAGACAGAATTGCTAGTGTTTTTGTCAGAAAAAGGTGTATGCTTAGTACCCTGACAATGATTTTTTTTTTATGGTCTGCATTTAGATTAGTCGAATTGAATATATTCACTCTAAGAACTTCATCCACCGAGATGTGAAGCCAGATAACTTCTTAATGGGCCTGGGGAAGAAAGGCAATCTTGTCTACATAATAGACTTTGGACTAGCAAAGAAGTATCGAGATGCTCGAACTCACCAACATATTCCATATCGTGAAAATAAAAACTTGACAGGAACTGCCCGTTATGCATCCATCAACACTCATCTTGGAATCGGTGAGCCGGGGAAAGCAATAAATTGAAACTTCAAATGTGTTGATGCGTGTGATTTTAGCGCAAGTAGATGTTGCTTTGTAGAGGCGTAGGAAACAGTCCCTATTTTTGACGCTAAGAGTGCAGCATGCATGGCCTTGCATGTCTTGATTAGGTGGAATTCAGTCAGTTTGTAATGCTCAGGAATTAGCACATTTTTTAATAACTGCAAGGATAATAGGCTTTTCTTGTACTGAACGAGCTTATTGTGGGCATAGTAACTCTCAGCTGTCTTTTGTTCTTGTAAGGGTTTTTATAACAGTGTTGTTGCACAGACTTTTGTTTTTCCAGTAGAAAATAAAACCTAATGAGTTCACTTTTTTATGCTGTTGTAGAGCAATCTCGCAGAGATGACTTGGAGTCCTTGGGCTATGTACTGATGTATTTTAACCTGGGCTCCCTCCCCTGGCAGGGACTGAAAGCAGCAACAAAGAGGCAGAAATACGAACGTATCAGTGAAAAGAAAATGTCTACACCCATTGAGGTTTTGTGTAAAGGATATCCTTGTAAGTTACTCCTCTGTAACACTAGGCCTAAGTGTTCACGTTTTAGCAGTACTTCTCCTTTCTTTACGTTAAATTCTACCAGTCTTTTCCACTCCCTCCCCCTCCCTCCCCCTCCCTCCCCCTCCCTCACCCTCCCTCCCCCTCCCTCCCCCTCTCTCCCCCTCTCCTCCTTCCTTACCCCTCTTGATTTTGCCACATCTGTGGTAAAAATACTATGCTGAAGACTGAGATCTTTGTGTTCGTAGAGCGTTTCTAAAGATCCCTTGTCTCAGCTGTTGAAGTGCCCTCGAGTGGAAGGGTAGCATGGTCCATCTGATTTGCACTGTATTTTTTGTGTGCGTGTTGGCTGGATAATTTGTAACAGACAAATAGCATTTTAACAAACTGCCTGTTTCTCTATCTGTGTGGGTACTGTTTCTTGGATAAATTGGATTGTATAGTCAGATGCACCTCTTACCTACTGCAGTTGTTTCACTTGGGAATTACCATCCCAGGTTCATCTGGTTTGGCCTGCTGATGGATGAGAATTTGTGAGAGGCAAAAGAAACCCTCCTGTATCCTAGCATCATGCCTCAAAGTGGTTACGTTTCTCAGTTTGTTATTTACACCAAAACAATAATAAGCCATTTTTGAGTCCTGTAAAATGATACTTAAATCTGTTTTAAAACTTAGTAGCGCTAGCTGTCATCAGAGAATGTTTTCATTTCACTAAGAGTTCTGTCTCTTCTTTCCACCTTCTTTGCTTTGGCAACTAGTTACAATGACAAGAACCATAGTTTTTGTTTGGGTTGTATGAAAACGCATCATTTTTTATGTGTTTCGAGTGTTGTTTCATGCATGTTCCTTTACGTTCATGAACTACGTGTTTTCTCTGGGGTTTACAGGCAGGGAAGACTAATCAGCTTCTCCTGTGCCATTTGTTAGAATTTCTTAATATAAATTAATCTCTTATTTCATCTGGGAAGGCTTAAAGTCAAAAGTTGGTATTTTGATACTGCTATTTTCTCTGGTGCACTGAATTCACTATGGTATTCACTTTTTTGTTTTGTAACTGATATTTTGCTTGCCATTTAAAAACAAGTGTTCAGACTATTGTAAATTAAAAATGTGGCATGATTTACCTGGGAGATTAATGAGTCCCTTAGTCTTTGCGTGTTTTGTGATGTAGCGGATATGGATCTCTATGTGGCTTAGCAAAGCAATGCTCTTCCTTGTCCCACAATAAATTGTGTTTGGTATACTCCAGGCAAAGTTTTAAATCTTTTCTCCCCCACCAGCTGTTGGTTAAAGAACTGTACTATGGGGTCCTCTCTGCTGTTGACGAATGAGATCTTTGCCTGCTTGGTGATAGAAAAATAATTTATTTTTCAGGGTTGACATGGTAGATGGGTTATAGTGTTCCCTTTGGTAGATTTCTAGCATTAGATAATTATTCTTTTTCTTATGCTTAGGAGATTGCCTTCTTTTCAGGTTTGGGGTGGTTTGGGTTTTTTTTCGACTCAGAATTATAAAAAGCCAATGTGAAGCTGAAGATAAAAAACAGGCTTTCTTTAATTACAGCTGAATTTGCCACGTACTTGAATTTCTGCCGTTCTTTGCGTTTTGATGACAAGCCGGACTACTCCTATCTGAGGCAATTATTCAGAAACCTCTTTCATCGGCAGGGGTTCTCCTATGACTATGTCTTTGACTGGAACATGCTGAAATTTGTGAGTAGCTCACATAGCTTTCTAAAACTTTGAAGTTTTAACAGTTTTGGTTGGGTTTTTCACTACATTGTCAGTTTTGAGTATCTTAACTGATACTGTAAGATTGTCTTCCATTTTTCCTCCTGGCAGCTCTACTGTGTAGACAAAAAGATCAGGAAGCGAGGAAAGGGAGGAGATACGGAATCCATGCTTTAAGGCTTGAATGACAGCTAAGTTAAAGTTGCAAGGTTTTTAATGTGAAAGGCTTCTTAGACAGATCCTGTAGGGCAGTCACCAGGTTAGACTGTGGAATTATTACTTTCTCCCACCTTGATCTTTAACATGGGTCACTTGCAACTGTTGAGGAGGTGTCCAGCTGCCATAACAGTATGTGTGTACATTAGCATTTTGAAGACTATCCGAGCAGCTGTGTGATCGAAATTTATGTCAGTTCTCCAGAAATTTTACTGAAATAGTTAATGCCCTATCGAACTTCAGTTCATGCATTCTCCAGTTCTTTCTTTTCAGCATTTTTATCCAAACATACAGCTGTAAGGTCAATAATCCCCCAAGTTGTTCACTACTCTTGACCACCCGTAGGGTGCAAGCAGAGCAACTGAAGATGCTGAACATGAAAGGCGAGAACGAGAGGAAAGATTAAGACATACGCGAAATCCAGCTGTACGTGGATTACCCTCCACTGCTTCTGGCAGGCTAAGAGGAACACAAGACGTAGCTCCTCCTACTCCCCTTACCCCAACTTCACATGCTGGTAAGTAAGCACGTACCTGGGTAAGTGTACCTTGTAGACTACTCTAATTTGCAGTTTGTCTCTGGGCAGGGTTTAGCTTTTTGGTTTGGTTTTTTTCTCCCTTGATTTTTTAGTAGATTGAAGGTAATTGCATGTGCTCATTGCCTGCCAGTTGATGCTTGAATTTCTGTGAAATGTCAAACAATTGCCTCGATTCCTCTTGTTTGATTCTCTGGGATTTTTATGTGCAAACAGAACGTAATTTTTCCAGTGACCGTGTTAAAATGGCATTTCTCATTATGAGAATCTAATGCAGTTTTTCTCACAGCCAACACCTCTCCTCGGCCAGTATCTGGTATGGAACGAGAAAGGAAAGTGAGTATGAGATTGCATCGTGGTGCCCCAGTCAATATCTCCTCGTCTGATTTAACAGGCCGACAAGATACCTCTCGCATGTCAACTTCGCAGGTAAAAAAAAAAAAAAAAAAAAAAAAAAGGTATTGAAAAAAATGAGGGCAATGTGATAAAGTTAATTTTCCAAAAGAACTTTCTAGGTAGTTGATGGGATTTTGCACTGTTTTTGCAGGTGATGTTCATTCATATAAATCCTTGACATTTAGCCTGAATGATGCGGGTGTAAAGAAATTTTTATTTTTACCTTGACAGCAGTGAGAGGATGCAAAATTATAGAGATGCAGCATTTTAACCTACAATTATGGGATTTAGCTCCTTGACTCATTGGGTTTCTTGTATCCGTTACCAGTGAAGAAGCGGAGTAAGAGGCAGTAGTGAATCCTGTTTCCAAATCAACAGAGCAGAGAATATTGGTGCAGAAAAGGCAAGATCCATTGGGTGAAGAACGGAAGGTGCAGTAGTGAAGAAATGTTGTAGTGCAGTGCTCCTAATTCAGAGCTAATAAGAGGCCGCATACATGGATGATGGATACATTGCAGAAGGCTCATTTGAAGAGAATGGCAGGAGGATAAACGATAATGATTCATAGTCAGCGCTGAAATCATCCTTACTGGTCACAGTGACTTTAACAAAGACATTTTAGGAATCTTTCTTTTTAGGACTGACAGTGTTAGATGTGTTTCTAACTCTGTACTATAGCCGAAACATTCCTTCCTCAGCATATTCACAGTCTTGTCCCAAACAGCGTGTGGCCTGGCTTTGTACAATTTACTTTCAGTCTTACTTACAGAATGGAAATCAGCCAAATTATAGACATTCTGCAACATTTCTGGGAAAGCAGTGTGTTACGGGGACTGGTGCAATGACCTAGGGGTTTTTCCATCGTGCCTCACAACTGTGCAGGAGTTCTAACTGCATAATTTTTGCCAGGGACTCGTTCCTCATTGACAGAGCACATTGACAAAAATTAACTCAGTTCCTTTTGGCATCATCATTTAATTGGCAGAGTTAATTGTTTTTGGATAATACATCATGGTCTTACGTACAAAATCTGACTGCTAGAAAGAACAGTTTTTTAGATGGGGGCCAGGTGGGTATCTCTAATGAAGACTGAGAGTGAACTGGGTGGAAGAAACAATTCCGTTGTGATAAAAGCAAAGTGGCATTTTGTGGGCTTTCAAGATGAATGAGTTGTTTCACCATGGAGCTGCGCAGGTACTTGTGCTTGCACGAGGGATGAACGGTTCAGGAGCAGAAATGGCTGGACAAGAATAGGGAGTAGGTGAGATTTTCTGTATTGGGTTTGGTGACAAATTTCACCATCTTAAATTGTTCACTGAACTGCTGTTCTTGCCACCAGAAATTCTCATGTTGAAGTATTTTTAAATAGTATGAGAACAAAGAGGGTAGAGTTGTGCATAGTTATGGATCTTGTAAATTTGCCTAAATACCTGTTAGAAGAATGTAAAGAAGGTGCAACCGGACTGTTCGCAGCAATATCCAGTGAATGGGCAATGGACAGTGGGCACAAATTGAAATACAGGAAATTCCATTTAGACATACGAAGAAACTTTTTTACTATGAAGGTGGGCAAGGACTGTAACAGGTTGCCCAAAGCAGTTGTGGAGTCTCCCTTTTCCAAAGTACTTGGAGCCCAATTGGACATTGTCCTGAGTGGCCTGGTCTAGTTGACTGTGCTGTGGGTAGTGAGATTGGGCTACATGATTTCCAGGGCTCCTTTTTGACCTTGGGTATTCTGTGAGGCTGTGAGGCAGAGTTCTCCCTGAACATTTACTTGAATGTAAATATGGTTTTCTGGAAAAGGTCTGTGGCATTCTGAGAAAATTTCAGATACTTTCTCTGTTACCAGTCAGATATTCAAGTAATAGCAGTAACAGACAGAAATGCAGTGATGCCGCTTAATTGTGTTGCATGAAAGTATATCTTTGATTTTTTTGTTATGTTCGTGACACGTCGCTCAGTGCGCAGGTGACACTTTTCTAAACATTTCAAGATACGAGTAGTACAAGTGGGCTTGTAGATACATTTTGGTTCTGCCTAGCCTGTAAAATGTGAATACTGTGAGGACAGTTGGCAGTTTTCTGTGTAGTCTTTAAACATCCAGATACCTAATTTGTGATGTGGGCCAACAGTACGGTCTGGCTTAATGATGCATTCCATACCTGCCTTTTTTAACACTCTGCTTCAAGTATAGGATCACTTGGTTGACTTCTTTACAATCCCAACAGCGGCCTAGTTGGGATCTTCTCTTGAGTTTGTCAGAACTAATCATTTGTTGCCTGCTGTATTCATTTAGTTCTTAAGACAGTGAAGCAGTGCTGGTATCTACTTGTGGTGACCAAATAACTGTGTTTGACTCTAGTATAATTTGAACGGATTCCCGTGGACCTGTTGGAATTGGAAGGCAAGAGAGATTTGCAGTGGGAAATGGGTTAGATTGGAAGGGAGCTTAAAGATTGCCTCGTTCTGACCCCCCTGCCATGGGCAGAGAACCTTCCAGTAGGCCGGGTTACTCAGAACCCCATTCAGCCTGGCCTTGAACATCTCCAGGGGTGGGGAGTCCACGACCTCTCTGGGCAACCTGTTCCAATGCCTCACTGCCCTTATAGTAAAGAATGTCTTCCTAAAATATAATTCTTCCCTCCTTCAGGTTGAGGCCACTCACCCTTGTCCTATCACTACATGCGCTTTTTACGTGCTATGTGAACAGCCCCTCTCCAGCCTTCTTGTAAGCCCCCTTTAGGTACTGCAAGGCTACTCTCAGTTCTCCCCCAAAGTCTTTTCTTCTCCAGACTGAACAGCCCTAACTCTCTCAGCCTGTTTGCGTAGGAGAGATGCTCCAGCCCCATCATCAACTTAGTGGCTCTCCTCTGGACTCATTCTAACATTGTCAGTGTTGTTCTTGCATTGGGGGCCCCAGACCTAGGCACTGTACTCCAGGTGGGGTCTCACAAGAGCAGAATAGAGGGCACAAATCCCCTCTCTTGAGTTGCTGGTCACTTTTCTTTTGATGCAGCCCAGGGCACGGTTGGCTTTCTGGGCTGGAGGCACACGTTGCCGGGTCACGTTGAGCTTCTAATCCGTGAAGACCCCCTAGTCTTTCTCCCCAGAGCTAGTCTTGATCCGTTCTCCAGCCAGCCTGTACTTATGCTTGACGTTGACCTGATGTGTATGCCGGACCTTGCACTTGACCTTGTTGAACCACGTGAGGCTCCCATGGACCCACTTCTCAAGCCTGTTTAGGTCTCTCTGGATGGCATCCCTTCCCTCCGGCATGTTAACCACACCACACAGCTTGTTGTTGCCAGCAAATTTGCTGAGGGTAAATTTGATCCCACTGTCCATTTTGCTGACAAAGATGTTGAACAGCACTGGTCCCAATACTGACCCCTGAGGAACAAACACTGCTCATCACTGCTTTCCACTTGGACATCGACTCATTGACCACAATTCTTTGAGTGCAACCATCCATCCAATTCCTTATCCACTGAGTGGTCCACGTGTCAAATCTGTGTCTCTGCAGTTTAGACACAAGGATATCGTGTGAGACAGTGTGCAGTGCTTTGCACAAGTCCAGGTGGGTGATGTCTGTTGCTTTTCCCTCATTCACCACTGCTTAACTCCGCTGTAGAAGGTTGCCGAATTTGTCAGGTACGATTTACCTTTAGTGAAGCCGTGTCATCTGACACCAATCACCTCCTTATTCTCCATGTGCCTTAACATAGTTTCCGAGAGGATCTGTTACATGATTTTGCTAGGCGCTGAGGTGAGACTGGCCTGTAGTTCCCTGTGTCATCTTTCCTTTATAAAACTGGGGGTTGTGTTTCCCCTTTTCCAGTCTGAGGGAACTACGCTGGACTGCTGTGACATCTCAAATA
The DNA here is from genome assembly GCF_041296385.1 of Aphelocoma coerulescens. Classification (NCBI taxonomy): domain Eukaryota; kingdom Metazoa; phylum Chordata; class Aves; order Passeriformes; family Corvidae; genus Aphelocoma; species Aphelocoma coerulescens. Next base: position 45,987 of record NC_091031.1, read on the forward strand.
TGATGGATAGCAGTGTAGTCCCTTACTCAGCCAGTTGCCATAGGACCCATGGATGTATGTCATCAGGTCCCACAGACTTGTGCACTTTCAGGTTCCTTAAACAGTCTCAAACCCCCTCATCTTCCACAGCGGATGGTTCTTCATTTTCCCAAGCCCTGCCTTCACCTTCTGCAACCTGGGTGGTGTGGCTGAAACACTTTACTCAGACTTCAGCTTGTAACACTTCCACTTGAGCTTGTCAGAGAAAATTCACTTTTCATTTTCTCAGTTCTCTCTCTCTAGCAGGCAAGATGGTGCAAGTTGCAGGTGTCGATAGCTTCTGCTGTTACAGTCTCCATAATATTAAAGTAGCTCTTCTGTAATCAAAATTTATTTTTAGATCTTAGCCAAGTTACCAATTATAGCCATGAGTTTCCAATTATCTTTATACCTTGTTCTTAGGAAAACCTAAAGTATTCGAGTTATGTGGCAAGAATTTTGATTGGATAGATGTAAGAATATAGAAAGTCATCCGTATCACTTCTTTTCAAGAGAACCATGAAGAGTAGCAATTGTTTGTTCATGTCCATTCCAAGTGTGCTAGTTTACTTAGTAAGTCTCAAGTAAGTATACTGCCACAGGTCCTTTTTCAGGAAGTGCTTGAGCTATACTCCTGGTAGAAAGCAACTTTTAGCATTTGCCATGCACATCTACAGATGTTTTCTGTTAAGAACTACGTTTGTTAGAGTTCTTATTTATAACTTGATGAATTAGTTTTGTTACTTTATTTATTTGTATGCCTTGGTTTGGTAAGGCAACGGTGCATCTGTAATCTCCACCTCTATTCATCTAGAGGAAAGGCTGCTGCTTGTTAAACTCTGGACGGTGAAATGTGCAGAGGTTACTCAAACAAGGAAAGCTACTTGCCTCTAAGTAGAGTTCTTCTTAAAGATGACTACTCCACATATTTATCTTTCTTTTTTTTCCAAATTGAATTCTGATCAGGTCAGACTGAAACTGAAAAACTAAGGCTGTGGATGCAAATAATAGGAACCAAAATTCTGTTACGAAAACCAGGCATTCTCAGAGAAATTTAACGCTTGTGGAAAAATGGTAATCTGTAAGCATAGCAAAATAGGTGTCATTTATTCCCCACATCCAAGACAGTGTCCACATAGCACCTAAGTCATTCTCCTTAAAAAGACGTGCAGTTTCTAACGCTAAGTAATTAGTGTTTACTGGCGTAACAGCTACCATGTCTGTGAAATGGTTCATGAAACTTAAGTGTTTCTAATGCAGTTATGTAAATTCTGTGGCACACGTTGTTCTTTTCTGGATTATATGAAGTGAACGCAACAGTGGAAAAACCTGCAAGTTGTGAGTTCACAGCGATGAACGTTAGTGGGAGCTGAGCGGTCAAGCATAGTCTATTCAAATGTGTATTCCTGCAGTACTCCAAATTCTGGTTAGGGTGAAGGAGTGGAGGCCATTTTCCTATATGGGGGAACTATATCTGTGGTAAGTAATGACTGAGGGGGCAGGTGTAATGTTGGAGAGGTTAGTGTGGTTTCATAATGAAAGGGCACAATTTCCTCCTTGAATCTATGTATGATACAGGAACGAACAGAAGCAGAGATGTTTCTCTGTGTCGTTAGCGAGATGGATTGGGAAAACAGATTGTCCAATGCAAGAGTTTCAAGTCTACTACTTTCAGTTTGTCTGAAAGCTAAGAAAATGTCTTTAGTGAGTTGGTGTCATGTTTGAGACACAATGACTTTAACAGGAATTAAAGGAGAAAACGTGTGAAGAAGCTATTGCTTAAAATTAAAACCGCTCACATGTAAGGAAAGGCAAAACAGAGGTTTAAGTGAAGGTAGTTACCTACTGAAACAACTTCTAAAATAAGTAGATCATCTCTCCTCTCTGCCTCTGCATCAACACTGGATTCATTTCTAAGTGGTGTATTCCAGTCTAAAGCAAGTCTAAATTACAGGTGTGTGCAATGAAGGGTGGTGATCTGTGTTGGACAGAAAATCAGACCAGCTGTTAAAAGATCCTTCTGCTCTTAAGCTCTCTAAGTGAATTGTTCCCTAAGTCTCCTTTACGCATAGTTTTTAAACATTAAAGAGACGTAGTAAAGGAGGTAGTAAATGAGGTAATGAGTATTCTAGTAAAAACTACTGTGAATCAGCTCTGTCGGTCCACATGCACAGACTGCATCCTGAAAGCAGTGATCATCTCAAGAGTCTAGTTACAGGTGAGTAGTCTTCATTTCCTTCAACAAAACGTTCAGTCTGACTGCTCATGGCTACACAGTAAGTTGTTTAATGTTTTTTCTTGAATGTAGCATGTTCAGCACCCAACGGTCAGAGCTGTTGCAAATTCCTATTGGTAATAGAGGTATTCTCTCTGTAGTTGGAAGAAAAGATTGAAGTGCTGCACAGAGAAATGTTTTACTAAGTCTCTTTGATGGGAGACGTTTTTAGAAGACTATAGCCAACACTGGCATTGAATAACTTACATGTTGTGCCATACTTCCAGTGCTTCTGCATTCTCCATTTCCTCATCCGCAAATCTTTCTCCACGTGTACATCTTAATAGGCATCATACTCTGCGTTGTTCTTCTGACCCTGTCATCTTCCTTTGAGGATTAATGATTTGTTTCTTTTACGTGTCTCTTAATATGATGGAAATGTCTTCTAGAAGTCTGAAATCAGAGCTTCTCAAAAGATAGAGTTGCTACTGCAAGCTCAGGTTGGATGTTTGTTCGACATCTTTATATATTGGGGCAGTGGAACTGTTACAAATTGCTGTCTTTTCCCCTACCTCAGAATAGCATTCCTTTCGAACACCATGGCAAGTAGCTGCTCGTCTCCTTTCGTTGGAAGGCAGCACTGGGTGAGTGCTTCTCATTGGACACCAAAGCTTTGGATGGGGTGGGGAAAAAACTCTTTGGAAACATCTGACTTCGCTCCTTCTACTCATGTGATCTCATAGTTGTATCTGTGCCTTCTGGTCAGATGCTTGATGAAGCACTGATTTTTCTCTAACTTAAAAGTAAATGTCCTTCCAAAAGCTGAGTTATTGCTGCTGTTCCACTTGGACTCTTAAGCAGAATTGACATTAATAGTAACTTAAAAGGTCCCTAAAATTGTTCAAGTATCAACAGTAAAATAACCAAGTCTAAATTTTAGCTGTTTGAGATTACATGTCTTTCCAAGGATGTTGATACAGGAGTATGTCATCCATTAAAAACCAGATCTGCTCCGAATTGTAAAAGCAAAATACTTGTATGAAGAGTTAATTGACAATATTACTTAAATGAGGCTCTGTCTTGTCTTGTCATGAATGGAATGTTCTGCTACAGCCATATCCATTTTTCACTGTTTTATCTTCTTCTCCATGCCTTATGAGCTCTCATTTTAGAAATACTCAGATCTGTTCAGATCTGTATTTAAAAAAACATTCGCGTACTAACAAGAATAGTTGACCATGAGCATCTCAGAGGTAGACAGACTTGAATTTGGGTATTCCTAAGTCCTTTCCACTGTTTGGTGCAGTAGAAGTTTCTGCCTTTCTGTGTGCAGCTTTTGGCTTTTTAGGCTGTTCTGCTTTTGGCAATAACAGGTTTCGTATGAGAAATAACAGCTTTCAGTTGGAATCTGAACCTTAGTGGCTGAGGGATGCTTTTCTTAAGTATTTCAGGAGCTTCTTTGCTTTGCTACTTATTAAAAAAAGGCTGTGAGATTTTTCTGTTCCTTAATAAATTCTGTTGTATAACTCTTGTCTGCTGTCTCACTTTCCCTGTAAAGCCTAAGCTTGCATTAATCCTGTATCTCTAGTTGGTGAAGAATCCTGCTATTCCTCTTCTGTTATTCTCCTGCTTTGTGTGCTTGGCTGACTCTGCACAAGCTGCTTTGTGAACCGTTTATAACATTAAAAAGATCCAACTGTAAATGGCAGCTTTACACTTTAAAGACCAGTTATCAGATCTTAGTAAAAAAAAAAACAGATATAAAAATAAATGCAAAAAAAAGCAAACCTAGAGCTTTGCATTGAAAAGCCTGTGTACAGGAGACGTGCAGATTCTGGTCTGGGTTGTGCCTGCATTAGTTGGCCTATACTGTATGCCTTAGTATTTGTAGCTGTTTACAACTGAAACGAATACTGAATACTGATCCAGCTACTTAGATGTTTCTCGCTTCTTAAATTGCAGAGATGTATGGTTGTTTTTCATTTTCGTGGTGAAAGTGGTACTGAAATAATGCTACACTCTTACTTCAGTAGGTCAAGCTATGGAAATACAAGAAGTATCTTTTAACACAATGTCCCATGGAAAGTGAAAAGCTATTGAAAATAATGAATTTCTTTCTCACCTTCTTAATATTTTTTTTTAATTAATTATCCATTGAGTCTATTACTGTGCATTCATAGTATTTTCATCTGGTTGGTTCTTTCTTCTGTGCATGTTTGTGCTCTGTCTAATTTTCTTCAAAACATCCCCTCTGGCTGGAAAGGTGCATTTTCCATGTTAACTTCTAATAAAAGAGGAAAATATTAGGGACCTTCGTGTAGCTACAGGTGGGTGTGAAACATTGTATTGCTCATTGGATTTTAAATTCACATACTTAAATTCTGGCAATTAATAGTTTAAAAGTACCTTGTGAGACACTTGTATGTTAACTGGAAGGATATGTGCTGATGTTGTCTTGTTTTTTGGCTTTGGTAGATTCCTGCTCGGGTAACTACCAGTGTTCTCCAGTCTGCTGTGCACCGATGAAAATTATTTTGCCATGGAAGGCAGATAATGCATGGCTGATCTCCCATGTTACCAATGGCTTTACTAGCAAAAATACCCTAAACTAGAGCGGAAATTGGAGTTCTCCATGTGACCTAAAAGGCCCTTGGAGGAACATGCAGAGACTCCAGCAGCTGCCATTACAGGACGCTTTTGCCAGAAACCCAATGACCTTAAGAGAACCCTGTGGTAACAGGGCTGGAAAAGAAAGATGGTTTACAGAGTTCACCGCCTGTTACTGGATGGCCATTTCAGTTTTCCCTCCACAGGCGGCAGACTTTACTCCCTTTTTATTATTCTACTGTAACTATAAATCTTTTACTTGGTTTAAGAAAGTTTTTTGTATCATTTTGCTAAAATTATTGGCTTACTTATCTGTAAAGAACTCTTGCTTTTGTCTGATTTAAAAATGTAGAATATAAACAAACCTGAACTAAAGATGATGACTTGAAATTTCTTGGCTAAAAGATTAGTCTGCCAGGGAATATGTAAATGAATCAAAACCATCTGATGTTATTTAAATTGTTTACTTTCGTGTATTGTCCCATTCTGAGTCGGTTTTCTCATGAATTTTTTAAACCTGTTAGAAGTTTATTTTACTGTTTGCTGTCTTCATTCACACTGGACGTTTAACTTTCTGTGTAACACAAAGAAATTTTTAATACTCATTCTGTTTCGTAACAGAGGAAAACTTAATACCCTGCAGGAGAGTCTTAAGTATAGTAGAGATTGTCATGATGGATTTCTTTTTTGTAAAGAACGTGAAGGACAAAGTGAAAGACTGGCATTTGAGGGATTTAGAATTAGAAAGTTTGTTCTGTCTCTTTGTTTAGTTTGGGTGAATGGATACTTTCAAACACTGTTTTTTACTGCGAAAATTTTGTTTCCTCTTCTCTGAGGCTGGTTAGCTTGGAGGCTATTACAAGTGCAAAATAGACATTGCTGCTGAGTCTTCAGTGAATTTGCATGTTTCATTCAGTATCCACATGTTTATAAATAAATAAATACATTGATTTTGGCCTTCTGTTACGTGCCAAGACTCAAAAAAGGAATTCTTAAACAAAAAACCAAAAAACCACCCCCCAGACTAGCAACATATTCTTGCTGTGAAATCCTGAGAATTTTTACAATTCAGGTGCGTATCATATTTAATTCTTAACTATATTTGACTGAGTATGCTCAGAATCATTAGCTAGGCATGAATGACTCAATGTGCTCAGGTGGTTGCAGGTGTTGTTGGCTCCTGTTGGTTATGGAATATGGGAAATTCTTCATATTGTTACTGTAAATGGTCTCATAAAAGTACGTATGCTGTCCTTACAGTACTTGGAACAGTACCAGAACTATTATGACTGAAATGATGGGAAGTTCTGTGTTGGAAATGGAAGTATATACAGAGATTTTGTTTGAACAGTTAGGTATTTTGAGAAATTCTTCCCTGCTTGGAGAAAATTTTTAAAGGTGTATTGGTCTTCAGATTTTTATGGAGAGTAGTTTTTATTGTATGGGTGTTTATAAATTCTTTTTTGCCCCTCAATAGTCCACATACTAAGTATTATCATTCTTCTTTGGATGTTTTCGTAACATTGGCTATTTGCTTGTGTGTACTCTGGGTCAGACTGGTGAAATGTGTGCTTGGGGAGAGTATAGTGGAAAAACTTGAGAATCTGATCGATTGATAAATTTGCGTAAGAGAATGATTTCCTCAGTTACTATAAACTCTGGTATTTTAGGCATGTGCACTACCGTTTGAGCAGTTTTACACTTCACTGTGCTTTCCTTGTAAATATCTGTGGTTAATAGTGTGATGTTTGAGGGACTTACAAAAGCAGCCTTTTTATTTTCTCTGTATCTGGATCATTAGATTGCTGTACTATACTTAAAAGTTGACTGCAGACTTCTAGAATTGTACTCACTTGTGGGCAGTTTTTGTCCTTCATAATAGTTAAATTCCATTATGCAGAAAATAGTTAGACTGTCTATATAAACCTGTGTATTGAAAACCAGTATCTCAAAGCACTTCATTTGTACTACCACTGTATTTGTGTACTTCAACAGTTGTGTAAATACATTCATAATAACTTCTGTTCTTCTTTGGTGTAACTTACTGACTTAAAATGAATCCTTACCCTTTACCTGATGCAACTTTTTCTTTTCTTTTTTTCTTTTTTTAAGGGGTTTCTGTACCTACAAAGAATATTGTCAGTTGCAAACATTTGAAGATACTGTCTTGATACCAAAACTTTCAGTGAAAGAGTTTGGTAGTTACGATCCTGGGGTATACAGGAAGAAAGAGAAAGCATTAATTGCTTTGCTCACAGAAAGCATGTCTTTTTGTCAATTTAAAGGTAAATGTTTTTGATTGGATACTTCTTTTTCTTCCATAAGTTTTTTATTTTGTACAAATGCTTTTGCTTATCAAGTAATGCATGGTATTGATAAGGAAGTTTAGTAAGGGAATTGAGATTCGATCAGTTATGGGAGCTAGGATAAAAGCAAGAAAAATAGTGAGCTTTACCCACTGTGCCCTGTATAATAAAATTGTGGCCTTTGCTATGTGATTCTCAAAAGTCTATTATAATCTGAGGGTAGATGCACCTTCAGGAACCCCCTGTGTTTTCTTTTTAGCAGGCCTTTAAAAGTTGGAGGGATATTTTAATTTATTCTCATAGTTTTCATTTAGAACTGTGTGAATGCTTTTATGTGAAAAGTACCGCCTGTGCTGCTGTTTTACATAATCTTGAATGGTTACAGAGTCCTTGAGTTTTTTGTGGTACAAGTTTTTTTAAAAAAATTGAAAAGGAATCCTCTGCTTCAAGAGAGATATTAAGAGAAAACATTTCAGTTCATATATTTCACGTTAACTTCATTAAAATATTCCAAATATCCCTTGGAGGAAGGCATGTAGAACTCATTGTTATTCTCCAGTGGGGAAAAAATATCATAAGCACAACTATTTGTCTTTGTTTCCTCATGTCATAGACCCTTGAGTCCAGCATTGGCTAGAGCAGCATATGTGTTGATTTCAAGAATATTTATTTTCTCTTTGTAAAAGAATTAAATAAAAATTTTGTTTTGTTCTTTACCTTTTGCTTTACAAAAGCTGCACTTCATGTGTACAAAAAAAACAAGTAAAAACAAATAATGCTGCTGGTTTTTTAATAGTGCTAAACCATCTGGTCAGAAATCAAAATTTAAGCTTTGAGACTACGAGAAAGTATAATCCATCATGAACTTAATCCAACAGCTAAGTAGCTTCTACAGCTCACTGGATGAGATAGGTTAATAATAAAAAGGTTTTACTGTGAAAGAATACAGTACTTTGTTATTAAAACCAGTACATTTCCTTCTGGTTCATTCAAGTGACAGTTACTGACTTTACATGTGTATGTCTAGGTTTAAGTGACTGTGTGCATCGTTCAGTACTTTTGTACTGGGAGAGTGCTCAGAGGCCTGATCATCAGTAAGAGTGTGTTTCACAGCAAAATCCTACTGACTTTATCAGCAGATATTTGCACAGTATTAACACTTTACGACTACTTCTTAAATGTTGGTGGAGTTTTTTCTTGCTTAATATTATTAAGACTAATATGCTGTGTTTCTTCTGTCAAAACCATTACATGCTGCAGGCAGAGGGATAATAGAAAATGAGAGGAGAACTGTACATACAGAATCTACAAAAATAGGCCTAAAAAAAGTGTTCTTTGTTAATCACATTTTGGATAATTCTTGATTCAAAATGCTTAAGATCTAGGCCTGAGGGGGGGGTGTGTGTGTGTGTGTGTATATATGTATATATATATATATATGCCTAATGGACAAAGAAGAATATGGAAAAAGGGAGAAAGGGTGCAGATCGTCCTAAAGCCCTAGTCTGCAGTGTCTTTGCTGTGGCCAATCCAGAATGCTTGGGGTGGGATGTGGAAGAAAACAAGAATTCATTTGGTACATTATGTGCTAGGAAGAAAATACTTAGTCCTGAGCATAACAAGAAAAAAATTTGCTTAATTACAGTCCTCAGCTTGGTTCAGACCTGCAAGTATTACAGGCACAAAGGCAGGACAGAGCTTCTGATATTTCCCTTAATTCTTAAGGAAAGGGTAAACCAGAGTAATTTGAGGTCATGCACAGATTTTTTTTTTCTTAGAAGACCCCAAACAGCGAATGTTTCTCTGCTCTCACTGGCAAAAAAATGTATTTTAAGTTTGTCTGACATGTCAACAATGGATCTTAAGGCATATTTTTCAACAAGACTGAAAAAGTATGTTGGTATTTAAAAATTTTAAATACTAAAATCCGGATATACTTCTTCATTGGGTTCAGAGTTTTACTGTGAAAGGTTTTAAACTGTTAAAAGAGTAGTAGATGAAAAGTCAGAAAAGCAAGGGCTATCCTTCCTTAATGCGCTGAGGTATTCATCTGGGATGAGTGAGGAAGGCTGCCAGCTGAAATGCTGCTGACGTGATGAAGCAAATAGAGAGATCAGTCAAGGAACTACAGTGTATAACTAGAGGTAAGTAGCTTTTTACTCTGTCTCTAATTTGCCATACTTTCTCAGACAAATACAGGACTGCTGACCCCACAGACTGTGTCACTAGCAAAATGCTTTTAAGAGCATAAGCATTTTAATGCTTTTTAGTAGATAACACCTTTTCTCCTACTTACACAAAGATGAGCTCTATCTCAGAAGCATTGAGAAAGCTGCTAAAACAATCCATTCCGAAGCTGTTGCTTCTCATATGCAGTGCCTCTGTCATAGTCAAGGTTGTTTACTCTTTCAGTGTCAGTGGATCACCTTCTTTCAACAGGTCCAGCAGCAGGGAACAACAGCTGTGCAGCTCGGGTCGAGCCCATTTTCCCCTACAGCGAAAGGCCCTACTTCCTTCTTTCAGACTCAAAGAGAACCAGAGGCAAAGATAAACTCTGGTTTTCTGTCACAAGGGTGGGCTGACTACACGCTAATAAGTTCTGTCACTTCAGTCCACCCTGTAACATTACTTCCTGTAGCAGCATATGACTTGATCTGCCTGTTGGGGTGGCGAAGTATTTGATTACACCTTAAGTCTTGCCAGTTTAACTGAACTAGCATATAAAAAAGCATATAACCATGTATCTATTCAAACGTGGGGGTTAATGTAAGCTAGACCTATAGACCTTTTCAGTGTAGCTATACAGAGAAACTTCTGAAGCTGAGCTTAGAGAGATTTCTCAACAATTTCTTGCCAGAGATACTTAGATTCTAAGTGCAAGTAGGTGTCAGTCTTCTAGATCACAAAAGGTAGGTCTTGCTACATTGAAGAGCTTGTAATTTTGATTCACTTGGGTGTAGCCTTGAGAGTGTACCTTGAGGAGCCAGTCCTAGCTGAGGTACCATAGGATCAAAAAAACCACAACATAAATGTATTCTTATGCTGTGTTTTCTCAGGAGCTTTCAAGTTCTAAAGAGCATCACTTGACAGTAAAGACAGCTTGCTGGCATGTCGGTATTCAAACTATTTTGGGCTTTGTAAGTCATGACAGTTCATAAAATTTCACCTGCAAACAAAACCTGGAGCACTATTCAGAGGAGAACATTAATATTTTTTGCACAGCACAAAATGAATAGCTGTTACTTTAAATTAGATGATGCTTTAAAATACTCTTCAGGATCGTTTACAGCAGGAGCACATACCCTTTTTGGAATTGGCCAAACTATGAGTCATGGCAAAAACAGTCCCCTTGCCCACATTAAATTCTGGCTGCCTGTGAGCTAAGTGTCACCTCTTCTCTATAGTTGTCTCTGTGTAGCTGTTTAAGCATGTGCAAATGAAGCCAAATTTCCAAATTGGGGTGTTAATTTTTTCTGATGTTATTTTCTCAGACCCACAGTTTTTGACAACTTTATTTATTCACTACATTTGCAACAGTTTACTAGAAAAGCATTTAAAAAAACCTAAGTATAAATGTACACAATACATTAAAGTGCATTAACAAGAAACAAAATGTCATCTCACACAAAACTGAAGTGTATTCCCATAATCCTAAAGACAAGTGTGACAAAGAGACATGGACGCACGTACACAAGTCAGTACTTACCGCTGTAACGTGTAAGAGTGCATTCTGAAATTCTTCTGTTTATGATTGTCTACCAAATGAAACATTTTCTTTGGGATGTTACCACAGGCGCATATATGAATTTTGCTTTTTCGGTTTGAAGTTTGGTTGCTCAATTAGGGGAATGTTCTCATTTCTTTTTAGAGAATGATTCTACATTGCCTAATACACATTTGTGTGGATGCAATTTAATACTAGCACAAGATCTCTCCAGTCCTTTACACCATACCTTCATACCTTCTCAAATCTTAACTTAGCTTTAAACAAATAGCTGCATCACTTTAGGACTTGTAATACTGCTGAGGTCTTCTAGGCTCCAAATAGCTACAAAATATTTCATTTAGAATTTTCAAAAAATTCAAACTTATCTTTGTATAGGAGGAAGAATATAATTTTAACTCTGCTCATTGTCTAATAAATGGGCAAACTGTCCCTAATCTACTCCTATGAGTATTTTGCATGTTTTACATATCTATATATATATATATATATACATACATAAATACATATGTGCAAACACATGTATACTTGTTCATATAGTCTCTCTGTGTTACTGGCACTTATACACATTTCTTCTCCTTGCATCAGGAAAATAAGGGCCTAAGATCCATTACATGATCAATCATACCATATTTTAACCATAAATCCTATAGCACACAATTTATAGAATGTATGAAGATCCAAAATGCTTTAAAAATGTTGCTAGCCTGCAGGGTAAAAAACCATTCACTACTTTTCAGAGAAATAATCTCTGAAAACTGTCTTTCAGATTTTTGATTGTTTACTTTCCAGGCTTCTTATATATTCATATATATATGAACTGTGTGTCTAAAGAAATTACATTTGTTTCAATAGCGTATGATGCAGGAGTAAACCATAATGTTTGGATGCTTGGCAATTCAGTAGCATAATTACTTACACTCCCTTCCTTTTCCTCTTCCCTTTTTTCAAATCACAAAATTTTAATCAGATGAAGGTTGAACGAAGGTTCATCTGGGTAGATGTTGCGTGAAACTGTTCCATCTGTGACCCTGGGCAGTTAATGGCTCTTCAGCAATGCTTTATGTCTTTGACCCATATGCATCCTCAAAATATATGGAAGAGCACATCTTGCAGACTGCTCTTAAGGGCATCTCAGTGGTATTGAGATTAAAGAGATACAGTACCAAAATAACTGGAGGGATTTAAAATCAATTCCTTGCTTCTAAATATACAAAATATATACATGTATTTATATTTGTCAATCTATTTAAATATTTACAATAAGCAGAGTTAAATTAATAAGGAGCCTGGCTGGACAGTGCTGGGAATCTAAGGACTAGCTGCTTGTGGGGTTTGGTTTTGGTTGGTTTTGGTTTTTCAACACATTGGGGAGGAAGGGAAGAGTTCTATAAAACAGGAGGTCAGCGTGAAGGCCTTTGTGGCCATGTTGGATAGGAACAGTTGGGTACATGCTTCAGCACAGTCTAGTATTAGTGGCCAGCAGCCTAGGGATCTGGCATGGAGCTTTCCTTCCCATCAGTATAACAAATCTCTTTCCAAGAAGATAAAGGCAGCTAAATAGAAAGAGGACTGGAGGGCTAGCACACACTTGGGTGTTACTCTTGAATGGGACAGAATGGGAGCAAGGAGCTTAACTGGTTCTAGAACTCTGAAGTACTCTCAAGCCTGCCAGTTTTGATGTTGCTAAGAGAGCTGCATTGGGAGTTTCTCACCTTTGTATTGATGCTTCTTGTGATTAATGAAAACGGTAAAAGATTTTATACTGCTCATGTGGCTTTTTAAGCTGCTTAGCGAATTGAATTCTAACCCTTTTTTTTCTCACAGTCAATAAAGGAGTCCTGTAATTTGACCACTCTCATTCAGTAAGCATCTCCTGCTGTCATAAATACTGCAATCCTTTGGTAGGTCTGTGCTGAAAACAGCACAAGAGCACTGGCAGTCCCAGTCAGAGTAATTGATCTTTGAGTTGAAGAAAATAACTTGTATAGGCAAATGCAGCCTTTCTGTGAACACTAGTTTTACTTACGAGATTATTTATGGTTTCTTGTTGAAACGTGTCTCCTTGTCTTCCTAACTTCCTCTTCTGTCTCGAAACACATAAAATTGCAACATAAAACTTCCTGTTTCCAGCTTAACTGTAGAAATATTATGTATGGAAAATGAAACCTAGTCTGGAAAGTCAGTATGATAAGCACAAATGACATTCTGACACATATAAAGCAGTCTAGACAATTTGCAGAATGTACAGAAACTTAAAATTGTGCCAAAACCTGAGGTCAAAGGAATAATCATTTCGTTCTGTGATAACAGCCTATAGCATTATCTAGCAAAGAAATCCAGTGATCAAAACACACAGTAAGACAAAAGTGGCTATCTGGGAATCTGAATTCACCTTTGGAAAGGTTTCTAGTTTTTGCTTTTTGAAACAACAGGGAACTCCAGTCTGAAAGCTGTATCAGGCCTTCATGTATCATCTGAAGCAGCCTCCAAGGATATAATAAATTACTCTGTGGATTCTGTTTTTCTCTTGCCTTCTGGAGCTACCAGTGTTGTGTTTCAAGTACCGATTTAGTCTTTAGCAAACTGGAGCTAAGTTCAGTGAGTAAGTTTTTACAGCTGGGAAATGTCATTCACTACAATCGCTGCCACTAAATTAATACAAGATTTTAAAATAACGCACTACATAGGATATAAAAACAAACAGTTTATTCTGTGAAGCATCCATTTCTTTTAAAAGTTACGATTCTAACTTTCCAATTTCTGTGCAAGGTTGTCCTAACAATGCAAAATCATTTTAAAGAAACTACAAATACGGAAGCCGGTATCTGAGATGTTTCATTAGAGAATGGTTCATGGTTTTGGCACTTTGTTTCTGTTAAAAATGGTAAAGTATGAAACAATGATGTTAATTTAAAGGGGATACGGGGTTTTAAGGGATTAGGGTCTTTTAGTTTTCAGTTATTGAGCGGAACAATTTTGGCACTTGAAAGCCAATATTCCTTTGCTACTACTAAGAAAACTGTTACAGTTAGTCTGTTTTAAAGATTGTGACTGCAGTTACAAAACCTAGACAGCCTTTTATAAGCAGATCTGAGAGGTGGGCTGCAGTTAGCATGGTTTTGTATTAAAAACTACATTTCTGGAGTGGTTTTGGGTGAAAAAAGAAATAGAATGCCTTCCTTTTGCCTTCCTTTTCTATTCAGTACCATGCTGTCATAAATATGATTAACAGTTCCATCATGTTTCCTCAGCCAGCACTTTGAATGGCACTTCGAACTTCCATAGATTATGCAAAAGGCAGGGAAGTGAGATAAATGGGGAAGGAAAAAAAATCAAAACCAAACACGTTAAAACCTTCCTGTGATGCTAACATTGCATTTTATGGATGACTGACATGTTTCCTCCCTAAGTCTACCCACTCTAAAGGTCATCTGGAAACTTGCACCATTTCTTTTATAAGCAAAAGGGACACTTTTTCAGAATATTCTAATAAACCTAATAATCATCTTCTCCATGTTCTACTAAACCTAATCATCTTCTCCATATTAGTTGTAATATTTTTCAGTGCTCTAGGAAAATTTTACTGAAAACAGCGTGTGGAATTGTGGGCTAATTTTGTTTGCTTACGGTTTGTCAGGATCCATTCTGCTCATTTTTTTTCTTTTAGTACTACCTCAGAATACAACTTGTGTGATCTGCTGAGGACACTATCTGTAATGTGCCTTTCCAAAAACAGGCTTTCCAGATGATAATTGCAAAGGTTACAGGTTTAGACAGAAACGCATTTACATAAATCAAAGTTACAAATATTATTAAAATTAAGTTAGGGCTGAGCCAATTGCTCTAAAAAATCTAAAAAGGTAAGAAATTCAAAAACCTAATGGAGACCTTTAAGTTCCTGAGATTTTTATCCATCTCAAGCTTTTTTCCCTTCACTGAGAACACAGGGAAATTATATTTAGCCACACAACACAGCGATTTCATCAATAGTCTGAGAACATACATATAATTTCACTTTTCTTAGAATATATGTTTCCTATATCTTCCAAGTGAGCAGTTTCTGGTGATGCATAGCAAGAGCCTACTTGTGTTCATAAAAGCTTTTTAGTTCACATAAAATGTATAACCACAATGCTCCACCTATTACTGATAAAGCTAATTTTCCAGTAAGATGTTGTCTAGCTAATCAGCTTCCAAAGAAACTTGATGAGCTGACTAGCCCCAGTTACTAAAGCTGATGGCCCAGCCCTAAACTATTTCTGTTTCTAAAATAAATAGCGTTGAAAAATCTTTCTTTTCTAAACACTTTGCGGTTCCTTGTCATGCTCACACGCATGTTTCTGGGTTAGTTACAACTTCTCCATTTTTTTCAGGCTCATCTTTCAGAAACTGCTCCACTTCAATAGAGTCCACCTTGGCATCTTCAGGAGATTTGTTTTCAGATTTGTTTAATTCCTCTCTTTCTGCTGCTTCTTCTTTTGTATGTGGTTCTTCTGATTTTTTCTTAATGCAGAAGAAATTTCCCAAGGCCAATACAAGGGCTGAGGTGGTAACTTCAATTCCAGCAATAATGAAAACAAACATGTACCTCCCCGTTGCATCCAGGAGTTTTCCTGAAAAAGGCAACATTCCAGGTAATTAAAAAAAATGTTATTATCTTGCAGTGAATATTTTTCTGCTTTTTAAAAATATTTTGACTCTCCTCTCTAGAATCACCGTGATTATTTAACCAAGTTTTTTGAAATAGAATTTTAACAAGTTTATAACAAAATATTTCTCAGTTATTTCGGTTCAGTTTAACAGTCACTGACTTTACATGACATCCCGAAGCACGTACTCCCCCTGCACACACAGAGGCATGCAGTTCATCTGAAATAAAATCAACCTCGCCCTCAGATGCAAGACATCAAACAAGCGCTTTGTGTTTCAGATAAAAATGTGTGCATCCATGGCTGGGATCTGTATCATCTGTATCATGATCTGGTCATCATTATCCTCTTGCTCCCAATCTCGTTTACCTTTCTACATGGGCAGTGCACTGTCTGCTTTAAATGCAAATCTTATTCAATAGTCAGAGTAATAGTCTGGAGTAATTGACTGATTCTGACACTGGTAAAGGTGAATTTTCAAGGGACTTGGTGGATGTGAAAGAACAAGTGGGAGGATAGGAAGGAAGTGCCTCTCCGAACCTGAAGATCAGAGTGCATAGTACTGGTTTTCCCATGAAGGAGGTTCTGTCACAATAAAAATACTTGATGTTTTTAGTGTCTGGTATAAACAGTAGACATTTCATGGCAGTGACCTGGTGGGTTTTGGGAGGGAAAGTGTGTTTCAGTTCAGGGTCTGTAAAATGTATGTTCTTTGATTGGTAATTAATTTGCACTTTGACTTCAAATTAATGAATTTGACTATTTTGTCATGGCCCTTATTCTTGGGTTGTGAGACGTGCAATAGAAGCACTCTACCTTCCTTAAATCACACCAGTTTTATAGTCCTCCTCGTAAGATTTTTTTTTTCTTCCTTCAGATGTTTTCTTTCCTCCTCCAAGTCTACCATATCGAGAATGTATCCTAGTATTTCCCAAAGAAACTTGACAGGTTTCATGTTCTGAATCCCAGTCAGCTATCTACCAATAAGAAGTTCAGTGCAAGCCTTCAGAGGAGAAATAGCATCTCCAGATGGCAATTTAACCAATCCTGAAATAGATCCAAGAGGGGAAAGGTTCATTCCACCCCTTCTCGGGTATTTCAGAGTGTAACTGCAGAAAGCCTTTGAAGCATGTGCAGCACTAGCAACAATCTGCATTTCTCGAGTGACTCACATCTTTTCTTCTGCTCCCTTACGTTTTGTGTAAATGGATGCAATGCACACAATTTTAAATTCTGAACTAAATGGCATACTTGCCTGCTGATGGTGGACCAATCAGAACAGCCATAGCTTCTGCCAGGAGCACTAAACCGATAGCACTGGAAAACTTCTGCGTACCAACAATAGCCATGAGAACTTCAAACTGAAGAGCACCTACCATTCCGTAAGAAATGCCAAAGAAAATACAAAAGACCACCAGTCCACCATAATCAACAGACATAGAACCCATAAGATCTGTAAAGCCATTAAAAATCATAGCAAAACTGAAGAGGTAGACACAGCGTGGTCTAACCCATTTAAGACCAGCTACCATTCCACAGATTGGCCGAGCAAAGATATCAATGAATCCCAGAATAGTCAGAAGAAAAGCTGCTTTGGTGTCTTGAGACCCTAAATCCTTGGCATAACTCACAACAAAAACCGGGGGAACAAAGAGGCCAAGCACCATGATAGATGCTGCTAGAGCATAGATTACAAAACCACCGTCTTTAAACACACTGAAATCCAGAAGTTTTTTCTTTACTTTCTTCTCAGCTGGCTCTTTGGTAGCTTCAGACTTTTTGGGTGGCTCCAAAGGTCTCATTAATGCTCCGCATACACAGCAGTTGAGCAGCATCCCACCCAGGATAAGAAATCCTCCTCTCCAACCGTATTCATGTTGTAGTATCTGCCCCAACGGTGAGAGAGCACAAAGAAACACTGGACTCCCAGCAGCAGATAACCCATTGGCTAAGGGCCGGCGTTTGTCAAAGTAACGGTTTAACATGATGAGTGAAGGCTGAAAGTTTAGTGCCAAACCCAAACCTGTAGCAGAAGGTACATAAAAATTAATACTGGCCTACAATATCACTGTTAAGGATATTCTAATTACAATTTTTCTGACTCATAACTTAAGAGAAAATAGTTTTATTCAAAATGGACAAAAGAATCCTAAGATAACACAAAGCATTCTACCCCCATAGTATTCTCGTACTTTATGATTACACTTCACGCTATTAAACATTCATAACAGAAATAAATGACATTTTATTTCCACATTTATCTGCCATCTTTATAAAAGCCCAGTTGAGTGATCCTGATACTTCAGGTATTTCTCACTTACACAAAATTTCAGCCTAAAGCTAAGACATAAGTTAACTCATTTTCAGCAATGCGTACTACTTACCAGTAATCACACCTGCAGTTAGATAGATCTGAATGATGCTTGTACAGAAGGAAGCTATCACCATCCCCATTGAGGCAAAAAGGCCACCCACCAGCATGACAGGGCGACAACCAAAGCGATTGACGCATACACTACAAAGTGGACCTAGGCAAGAAAAGCAAGTTACAGTTGCTAAGATAAACCAACTTTTGCAACTGATTTTATGACACTTTGTATTTCTTTGGTGGACTTCAAAGTGTTAGGTTCGTGGTTGGAATCAATGATCTTAAAGGTCTAAGGTCTTTCATCAATGATTCTGACTTGTTCTGTACTCTGTCCATACAGTCAAGCCAATCAGGAAAAATGTCCTTTCCTCTGTAGTCAAATACTTGAATCTTTTTTGTCTTCAGAGTGCCTTGGGATTTTTCTTTTTCATCATCTTCAGCAGCTACTGAGTTAAAGACACGTAATTTTAAATCCAAGCTGGATGGGCTTAAATAACCGTTTGATTTAAGTGATTAATAGTAATTCTTCTTTGGAATGCCTTACTTGCACACAAGGAATGATATGCAGTCATGATACACACTGTAAATGGCTGTGTGACAAACTTAATTGTATGACACAGTACGGTTTCAAAACCAGATAACTACTCACCTGTTCCATAAAGCATGGCCAGCAGAATGGAGGAAATCCATGCAGTGTCACTATATCCAATGCCAAATTCCCGGATAAGTTCTTTAAAGAAGACGCTAACTGCCTTAGGAAAGGCATAGGAGAATCCTGTGATGATAAAACAGCCAAAAAGGACAGCCCAGCCCCAGCCTCCATCAGGGGCTTTAACACCAGATGGACCATCGTCAGCTACTACAGCTCCCATGATGAAGCAGCTTGTGTGTTCCCTAAGAAACAAAAAGCAATTAGTGCCTAAAATTGCACTACCGTTAAAACTAAAGCATGGAACTACTTTAAATAAAAGTCTTGAGGATGCAGTGCAATTTTAACTATTCTTTGTTTGAATTCAGTTCTTACAGAGCTTGCAAAAATACATGAAAATGAGATGCACACAACTGAGTTTTAAATGAACGTCCCCTCACAGCTCTCCAAGTCAGAACTGGATTTCAGCCAAATAAATCACTGTTTCATCGAAAAACTGAAGCCATTACAGCAGCTCGGGGGTCTATTTGACTTTTGACAATATGTAATAATTACTGCATTAAAGTCTGCAGGACTTTTTATATAAGACCTTGTTACATGAAGCTCCTGGCCTGTTCGCTTAGGAGGCTTGGTGCATCACAAGTGTTCTGTGAAATGGTGGACTAATCACCCAGATTTTTTATTTCCCACCGAGGACAGCAGTACAGCCCTGATACGCTGCTGTCTTGAAAAGATAGATCCTTTTGAGATGATGATGATGAGCTATCATTTTTCACACATCAAGTAAGTTCGTAAGCTAAACTGCAATGAAAATCTCCACGAGCCATTTTTGTGGATGCTGGAAATTAGTAACTCCAGCAACGCTCAGTACAACTGCCCGCCTGAAGCAAATACTTTCCATTGTTGTTATTATGTGATCAGTAAGAAAAAGTAATATTTGATGAATCACATTTTTCACATTTTCTATATGCAGCCATAAGCACCTTTGCATCTAAAAATATTTTGTCATGATAATATTACGTTCTAGGCAGTAATGCTGACAGGTTTTAAAAGTGAGAGATGTGGGGTAAATAAGACGCTGAAAAGGCACATAGTGTGTCCCTGTATGTGAGGAGCGCAGGGAGTTACTGCATCACAACAGCTAGGTTTTTGTAGGATCTGTGTTCTACACGAGTCTTGAAAATGTTAAGGTGACCTTCAAACAAGGATCTTACTCATTAAATCTTACATGTACAAAAATTGGCCATTTCTTTAATGTGCAATTGATTGTGACAGTGTTTCTCTTCAGTGGTATCTAAAAGAGGAGTGCAACCATAGTTGCGCATGAGTAAAGAATGCTTCTGCTTTCAACAATATAAGCCTGCACAGCAATTGTTGTAAGTTGGGAACTACGTAATTCTTACAGCTCCATTTCAGAACCAGACTGTATATGACACAGCAATCTGATGCAGACTTGTCTAGACAACTGAGCACCAGATGCACGATTCTTAATAGGCCGGTATGGATGCACTTACTATGGTATTTAGACCAGCACTCCCACTTCTTGGAAGAAACAACTTTATATACATGATAACAGAAATAAATCTGGCCATGACTATGGCTGTTCTAATGCCCTGGCCTGTATGAGCACAGTAAGCCTCACAGTATTGGCTTCACCTCTTCTTTTCTGGAAATCAAATATAAACAGAAAACAATTTGTTTAAAGTCCAAACAACTAGAACATAAAATGGTTTAACAAGAAGGGAAACAGAATACCTCCACAAAACTAGTCATCGAGGTGTTTGTGGCTCATTTGCTGATTGCTGTGAGAGTTCGTAAAAATGCACAGCTTGGTAGACTCGGCAATTTCTGCAGCAGGCTTTGAGTTGCTAAATAGAAGTCTTAAGATGCATCTCTGCCAAGACCAACACTGGGATCTGTCCACCCTTCAAAACTCTTTTTCCCAGTAGCTTTTGTTTGACACAAGGTATAAAGCATTCTTCAAATAAGGACTTACTTTTTTAAAGCAATAACCAGATAGCACGGAGTAGATGCACAAAGGGTAATCCTTGTGACAGTGGCAACTCTGTAATATTAATGATAACAGAGGTAATGCTGATGGAAGTATCTCGGCTCAAATGTATAAAAAACAGGAATAAGATGTAAAATTGAAGGACTCCAGGGGGTAGGAGGCATTGTCACTCGCACTGCTTCCAAGTTGTCAGAACATTTCGTTTGGAGTGAAGGTTTAAAATGTTGGGGGAAGGCTTGGGCAGTTCCTGTTCGTTTCCATTACCCTTCTAATAGCAACACGAAGTTAGTAATAATATATGAGCATGCTTTGTTGAAAAATAGCAACTGGAAATGTCTCCAGACTGCTTACAGAGTGCTGGATGGGGACATTCAGTGCCTTATGGCGTTCACCTCTTCGCACAGGCTGGGGCAGTCTCCTTTACTGCGTCTACAGCAAAGTTGTTTTTAAGGGCAGCCTCTGCAGACCTACAGTACTGAACCCCGACAGCAAACTACATCCACGCCATATGAAGCGGCGAGTGGCTTTGAGAAGGAACACCGTTAAGAACTACTTGGCAGCACGCTTGTTCCTTCCAGAAGAGAACTGTCCAAGCTTTTCGGGGGAATAGAAGTCAACTCGGCACCCGGCGCACCGAGCCTGGTGCGGACGCGGCTCGGAGGAAGACCCAGTTCCCCCACCCGCACTCCGACGCTGGGAGCAGGGGCTGCAGG
The DNA here is from genome assembly GCF_041296385.1 of Aphelocoma coerulescens. Taxonomy (NCBI): domain Eukaryota; kingdom Metazoa; phylum Chordata; class Aves; order Passeriformes; family Corvidae; genus Aphelocoma; species Aphelocoma coerulescens. Next base: position 67,250 of record NC_091031.1, read on the forward strand.
AGCCCGCGGCCCCGCGTGCCCCCGCTCTGTGATGCCCCAGCGGGGCGCGCGCGGGCGGCAGCCGCACTGAGACGTGCGGGACGTGACTTGGGCGGGGGGGCGGGCGCTGCCCGCGAGCTGCGCGCGCGGCGCGGGCGGGGCCGGGGCCGCACCCCCGCCCAGCGCTCGCTACCGCGGTTGCCGGAGCCCGGTTCTCCCACGATAGGAAAATACCCTCCTTCCTGGCTATTCTTGAGCTCTTCCATGCCCAGCAGAGCAAGTCAGCCTGTAAGAGACATATTCTGTTCCACGTGCCTTACGGAATTTACCGGCTTTGCCATGAGGAACAGTCTCTAAAACGGTTTTATGTTCTGCTGGGATGAAAGAGCTCGACTTGCTGATGTGAGGGAACCTGGCCTACTTTCCAGCACTTCATAAAAATAAGCCTATAGGGAAACACACAGTAATATCCATTTACTCTTCTTTACGTCATGTCTACTACCACATTTGGCTAAAAATCACCGCAAACCAGCACACCAGATCTTCAAGTGCCATCCTTTTAAGGGTGGTTCACATTTCACCCACACATGCATCAAAAACAGCTCTCTTAAAGGGAAAGGCTGAGAGAATTCAGACTGTGCAGCCTGCAGAAGAGGATGCTCTGGGGAAACCCTATTGCACCTTCCCAGTGCCTGAAGTGGCTACAAGAAGGCTGGAGAGGGACTCGTTACAAAGGCATGTAATGATAGAACAAGGGGGAATGGCTTCAAACTGACAGTAGGTTTAGGTCAGGTACTAGGAAGAAATTCTTTAGTGTGAGGGTGCTGAGGCCCTGGCAAAGGTTGCCCAGAGAAGCTGTGGCTGTCCCATCCCTGGAAGAGTTGCAGGCCAGGTTGGATGGGCTTTGGAGCAACCTGGTCTAATGGAAGGTGTTCTGCCCACGGCAGGGGGTTGGAACGAGATGAACTTTGAGGTTCCTTCTAGCCCAAACCATTTTATGATTCTACAATCAATGTTATTCATCTGGTTTTGTCCATTAGTTGTTCATGTTAACACATCAAAATTAAAAGACCATTAACCAGAACTAAATTAAGCCTGTCTCCATAAACACAGCAAGGATGCACTTCATCCTGTTGTGGTGTGCCTCACTAGGCTAAGACTGTATTCACCTCCTTAAGAAATAATAAGGAAGTAGTGCAGAGGTTCCTGTGTGAAATGTACCAACGAGGGCTACCACCTTTAGAAAAGGCAGGCTTGTGGTTGATCAGCACAGGCAAAATTTTTACTTAGGATTTCACTACAGTGCTGGGATGCTGTCAAAGCCTGCTAAGATAGGAGGCTACTGCCTAACTATTGCAACAGCTTGCTTTGCTTTCTGCTTTTGTTAGCCCAGCCCTATTTAGAGGCAAAGGATTACATTTAACTGGCTGTGGCTCAGTTTCATATCTCCACAACAAACATGATAGTATTGTCAGTATTTATTCCAGATTCCTTCTGTCATGAATGGGTTCTTGGTTTGGTAATGTGTAAAACAAAGGCAGCAAATGTAGTTAAATCTGTGGGGTTTCATCTTCCTGATATTATCTTCTTGTTGTCAGGGAAACTAATATAGACTCAGTTAGGAGGAAGTATTAGGTGACTGCAGGTAGCATTGTGGGTGGTGTGATGGTGTGGTTTCTGGGATCATGTATATAAGAGGAGAGCATAGCTAGAAATGGCAAGAATCTATTATTCGTGTTTAGCCAATACTCTTATTGGCAACCTAGCTGTACTTCCTGGTCAGCAGTATGGGTAGGAAGGATATTTATGAACATGTAGGCTGACCTCTATAGCTTGAGAACTTCCTGTTCTCAAGAGGAATTAATTTCAAGAATTCTCAAGAATAATTAATTTCTGCTAACTATGGTTGAAATCAATACAACCTTGAACTTCTGTGATACAAATAAAAGATGATTGTCAAAAACAGAACATAAGCTTCTAAGTAGGGAACCCAGTTCAGCGAGGACCTCAGTCTGGAACCCCACCTGTTTGAGAACTGTATAATTACAAAATAAGGAAGATGATCTAAACTGAGCAACGCAGACATCCTCCTTCACTTTTCCTATCTGTGAAACAAAGAAAATAATGATTCTCTCGTCATAGGGTGTTGGAGGTATGATTACATTGAAAAGCATAGGCTGCTCAATACTGTGTTAATAGGAGTCATAAACCTCCTGTATTTGCCCAAGGGTATTAAAATCTAAGCAGACTAAACAAAATATGCATGTTATTCTTGGTTTTAAGTGAAGAATCCTAAAACTAACCAGCTCTACTGAAATTCTGCAGGAAATGATTCCTGAAAAAATATTTTTATTTTCATATTCTCCAGACCTTTATGATAGCCCTCTACGTATAAAACAACTATGCTTTTTATTGACATCACTGACATCTGCCTATTCAGCATGACTTTAACTCCTTCCTGATTCTCTAAAGTACAGATGCATATATCTTTAAATCAAATTTTATTACAATTCAAGTACCTCATAAAGCCATTTAGATGGGCCACTGGTAAAGCCCACTAGTGCATTTCTTGTGGCTTACCTGCTTAAGTAGCAGGTAAGTTGAATTATATATTCATTACACAGGCTGCTGCAAACTTCTGTTCCCTACAAAATCATTGCCATACTTACCAATGCCTATCCTGCCCTCCTGTCCTCCCTGCAAGGCCCCACAGTGACTGCTACTATCCCATTTTGTCCCCCTCTGTTTCAACAGAGACAGTTTTCCGGATCTGCTGCCTTTCTTAAGGGTTTGCCAGTTTTCCCCATTCTCTCATCTCCTCAGAACTCCTAGTTTAATTCTGTGCTGTCTGTAGCTGCAAGTGATGTTCCATACCAGCTCTTGTCTATTAACCAATCTCCAGTCCCCATTTAGCCTCAAAACAACTGTTCACTGCTGCAGCACAGTGAGTAACATTCATCACAAGTTATTAGCAGACCACAGTGACAATAAATTCACACTGCAATTTTATGTGTAGCAGATAATACTAACAGTCTATTCTATTATCTGGGTAAAGTGCTCTACAGGGAAAGTGACTATTTATTTGCCTGTTTTATTTTATATCATGAAAATGTTAGAGTGCCGCTCTTTATATTATTTGGGAAAACAAATATACTACTCCTATTACAACAGCATTGTCGACCTCCAGAGTAACTGTATCTATATCAAATGCCCAGTTTCTGGAGAAGTGGATTTCTTTTGCTAAATGTCTGTGGGTTTTTTTATACCACATCCATTACCATAAGTTCATCAATGTCAGCATCACAGCAGCACCTTAACACCAAAGAGCACATGACCTTTCTGTGTTCACATAAAAGTGACAGACATGCCTTCAGTTGCATTGCAATTATCTGACTGTTTTCCATGTGCTTTCAAAGATACAAGTTGCAGAATCCCAACTTCAGTTAGGAACAACTTACAATGTGTTTTCATGTATAATGAAAACTAATTTCAGCCCTGCAGCTATGATGTCTTTGCAATGTGCTAAAGCTTTAGAAAAACAGAAATGCTTGCCAATTGCTTATAGTGGAGAAGTGTCCTTATATTGTTTAGTATGAAACCAAAAAGTGATGGAGCTAGATAAATACTAATTAAGGGTCTAGTCCTGTCACCAGCTGGGCATCTGTGCTTATTTCTGCAGAATACCATGGAACTACCCTAATACATGAAGTGCTCATATGCACATGCACTGTATCTCAAGCTAGGTGAGCACATGTAGCTGAATATAGTGAGGAAAGATGTCTGGCTCAGAGGTGTCATTTTACACAACCACTTTGGGCAGTGCAGCTGCATAATAGGGTGTCATACACTGAGATATGTGAATTGTCACTTAAGTCACAATTTAAAATGCCACCTTCTTATTTCTATAATATACCCTGAGTTATACTTCTGACTGAACCACAAGAGGTGTACTCTACTAATAGATTCTGGTTTGCATTTTAAAACGGCTGACTGACGCACCGCTTCCTCTGAAATATACACTGCAAAGCCGTACATGACTTTACTCTGTGACATCCTAAATTGAACGGTTTTCCAATTGCTTTACCCCAAAAGCATGCAAATCCGCTGCCCAAGGGGAGTGAATTTCCACCAGTGTTAACAGTCTGCGCCTGTGAGGAAGCTGAATTGCTGGAATTCAACTCCACTTTTGAGCGCTTTTTCTTCTCTCCACAGAACTGCTTAGAAGGCAAGCCACAGATCCCTCCAGGCGGATTGCGAGCAACATCAGAAAAGGGCTCTTTCCCAAGAGATGGAGAGGGGCTGCGGCGGCCGCCGCGCGGCGGGGAAGCGGGGTTGCGAAAACAATGGTGGCGGTCGCGGCGTCGGCACGGCCACGACCGCTCGCGCGGCGCTCCGGGGCGGGCACGTAGCCGGCACAGCCCTCGGCCGAGACGACTCCCGCGGAGCGCTTGGGTCGCCGCCGCAGCCGATGCTCACGCAGACCAGGGAGACGCCGCGCGATTCCGCGCCCCGGCGCCCCACGGTTCCTAGTGTGCTTGCTGAACCGAGTAACGGAGTTCATGCCCGGGGCTGCGACGATGTCCTTATGAGGGGACTGTCCCTCAGACTGCGCGTCGCTCGCTCTGACGGACCTGAACGGTCACCGCTGTGACAAATAATTCCGAAATTCACCTCCCGGGGCTCGACACTGAAATAGGAGGTGAGCAGTAGCGAAGGGACCACGGAGGCGAGGCTTTCACGGAGACCCTCGGCGCCCAGTAACGGTCTGAGGCCATGAATGTGGGGAACAAAGCCCGAGCTCGCGGGTGTCCCACGAGCCACCGGTGTGCCCCCTCGGACCGGCGGCACTACGCGCCTAGGCGTGACCCGGCTGCCAGAGGGGAAGCCGGGGGCAGCGCTCTCTCCTAGCAGGCTGAGCGGGGCTCGGTGGCCAGCACCGCTCAGCGCCCGGACAGCGCTTCAGACCGATGCCGATGAGGACATTGGGCGATCCATACGGCAACGCGGGTTTCCCGAGGCAGAGGTGCGCCCGCCTGGCCCCATGCGCGGGGAAAAACGCAGCCGGCGGGATGGCGCCCCGCCGACCGTCGTGGGGTGGTGCCAACGGGTGCGAGGACAGTTGGCGTGGTGCTCACCGCCCCACGGGCGCCCAGCGCAGCTTCTGGGCGAGTGATGAACCCGGGACTCCTATGCCGCGCTCGCCCAAAGCTTGGGCGGCGCTCGGGCGCATCCGGTGGCCCGGAGAGCCCCACGGAGAGAGCGCCCTCGGTCAGCCCGGCGCTCTGGATTCGTCTCACCCGGCTCCGGACCCCCCCCCCCCCCCCCCGCGCTCCCCACGGCGTTCGTACCCCTGGGCCAGGCAAGCATCCCGCAACATCACGCACGACGGCTCCGCCTCAGTACCTGAGTCACGTCCCGCGCCTCAGCGTGAGGATGCCCCTGCTCGCGCCGGACCGCAGCCCGCTGTCCCCGTGTGCCGACGCAGAGCCGCCCCAGCCCGTCTGGTCCTGCCGGCTGGGGAGCGCTCCCGCGCGGTGGGTCTGTGGCTGCTCGCCCCGCCCTGCCACACGGGGCGCCCCCTGGGTCCTATCGCCGCCACGGTGACTCTTTCCCTCCGCTACAGGTTCTTCCGCGCAGGGGCCCCGGGGCCTCACAAGGCATCATCACGAGCTTTGCGCTGCTTGCGTAGAGTGCAAGGCAGGGCTGGGTTCTGCCGGCGTGGATGCTGAACTGGCTGTCCGGAGGAGCAGGACCTGAGCAGTGGACTACAACGTATGAATGGGTTTCTGCGGTGGAGGTTTGTTCTGTGCTGCCGTTTCTGTTTTCCCGGGAGCGATCACAGTTTCTTCATTGTTTACTCCCATGAGAATTACTCTTACTAGCTTCCTTGCTTCGTTGTTTTCTTCTTAATAATTTTGAGTGTGATATTGTGCATTCCGTAGACAACTTACAGGCTTCCCTTCTCATCCTTTACCAAGAGAGCACTCCCTGCAAATATGCTTTCATAACATACCCCTCCTTTTACATCAGGATGGAATGAGCTTTCTGCGTTAATCTCTTGTGACTCAACTGCGAGTCATACAAAGGCTGGATTATAAAACTGAGTGTGTGTTGATATTGCTATTTAGCATACATTAAAGTTGTGGTGGGATTCTCAAGTGCAGTACAGAAAGTAGCACTCCTAAGGCTATCTGGGGCTGAAGAAATTCAGAAGTCGGTGCTCCACTCTTTTGTGTGCTTCTAGCACACAGTCCAGTATGTAGGGCAGTGACTGGCCCCATGTGCTGGGCACTGGTGAGGCCACACTTTAAATCCTGTGTTCAGTTTTCGGCCCCTCACGACAAGACAGACATTGAGGGGCTGGAGCATGTCCAGAGAAGGGCAGCGGAGCTAGGGAAGGGTCTGGAGCACAATTCTGATGGACAGTAGCTGAGGAAGCTGGAGAGACTCAACCTGGAGAAAAGGAGGCTCAGGGGACACCTTATCACTCTGTACAACTACCTGAAAGGAGGTTGTACCAAGGTGGGGGTCGGTCTCTTCTCCCAGGTAACAAGTGACAGAGCAAGAGGAAATGGCCTCAAGTTGTGCCAGGGGAACTTTAGATTGGATATTAGGAAAAATCTCTTCTCCAAAAGGGTTGCCAAGCATTGGAATGGCATGTCCAGGGAAGTGGTGGAGTCACCATCCCTGGAAGTTAACAGTTGGACTCGATGATCTTGAAAAAAGTCTTTCCCAATCTAAAAGATTCTATGATTCCTATAACCTATGTGGAGATACACAGGGGTAGGGTTCTAACGAGAAGAGGATAGGTAGGATACACTATTGTCTTTTGAGAACTATGGTATTGCACAGGTTTGTAGCTTCCAATATTTTAGAACCTACTTGCTGAAATCATGTAATACCCAGGCAGGAACTGAAGCTCTTTTAATGACTTAGAAGTTTTTTCTTTCCCTTGCACATTATGTTTGTACTGGCTTTTGGTTCAATTTGCTGAACTATAGTACCCATTTGTACATGCTTAAGGATTCATTGCAGTAATGTGTGAAGATGAGCAAGGCCATGTGGTTTGAGTAGATAACATACAGAGAGTAAGACTAACACATTGCTATTCTTTAAGACCAAACCAGTTTTTGGCTGTCCACCGTTATCTGAATTCAGGCCATTCACTTGCAGACTAGGTGTATTCAGGTTTCAACATCAATCCCCAAACTGACATTGTAGATAGACTGTAATCTTTTTTACTCACCATCAAAGTTTATCTGTTCGGGGCACTATTAAATCACTGGAAGTCATCAGTGACTCATTTGGGGAACTAACGCACTTAACTACGTGACTAGGGGCTGTTTGAAGGTACACTGGAGATGATGACAGCTAATTTGAAAGGAGGGGCAGGGGGGAGGAAGGATTGCAAAAGATAATGCGGTTGATAGGTTAGGCAATGGCTAATATAAAGATGTAAGGAATGTCAGCAGTGAGAATGGTGTATGGATTTAGACATTTGCCTGTTATGTGTTGATTCTGATGAGTGCTCTGAAGGGCCCACTGCAGAATATAAATTATGCTGGGAGTTGCGCTATAATTTTTGTGTGCTCAGATGTAGAAAATCTTTTGAAGCTGGTTTTCACCATTGTATTTTAAACCAGAGGTGATTCATATAAATAAATGAACTAAATCCCTTTAATAATTGCAGTATTCTGAAATTATAATTAGCTAAATGGAACTTGCTTTATTTCAAAAGTCAAATTGTTAGTTCTGATTCTAATTTTCATTTTTAGTTACTGCTGAAAATAAACCCCTTCTTTCTTTAACCGCTGTGGGGCTAGGACACACAATTCTCTTCTGATGACATGAGGAAAGATCTGTAAGAACTACTGATAATACTCTATCTTCTCTAAATTAGTGTACTTCAGATATCATTTGGGTGCGACATTCAAGTTTCTGGAAGGCAAAAGCTGTTTATATGATCTAGAAAAACAGAAAAGTGACAGAACATTACAGGAAGTTTGCCTCATGACTTCCAGACAAGCAAGTCATCTAGAGTGACTAAGGGAAAATCATGCTTTAGGCCTGGTTCATGTGTTACATCTTCCTCTGTCTCACCCAGACAGTGTAATGCAGTTTAGTTGATGGATACAGTGGTTTTGGGGGTTTAGGAGTTTTCCTGGGTTTTTTTTCTGTTAAAGGAGTTTTCCCCATAGGTGTTGCTAGGGGGACTTATTGCTGGATAGTTAAGAAAAACAGAAGGCCTGGCTACAGGGCTGGGGTGCATCTGATTACTCTTTTTCACTTGGGTTGGTGGACAGTCAGTTCCCAGCGTTCGGACAGAGAGAGAGGCTGCTTCTTCGGCTGCTTTTATTCCTTCTGCCAGAGAAACCCCGGGATCCCAAGACCGCCTTCCCTGCCCCGCGGGGAGCCGGGCTGTGGCCACCCTGTCCCCACCGTTGCTCCCCACTGTTACTTTGAGCCTTTGCTATGTTGTGGCCGTGCTCGCCCTGCCTGCCCAGACCTCTGGGGGGTTCCCACCGCAGCTCCGCTGTTTGGATGCATCTCATCTGCCACCCGAGATTTGTGCTCGTCCCTGCCATTCCAGCCTGCCATTCCAGCCTGCCGTTCCAGCCTGCTGTTCCGGAGGTTCCGGCTGGACACCGGGATCGGCTGCCCAGGGCTTTGTGAAGCTCCTTTGTTCCATCCTTCCCCGGGATCCCAGGGCACCAGAGCCGTGTGCTCCCCGAGCTCGCTCCGGAGCGCCCCCTGCAGCCGCGGGGGAGCCATCGCACCTGCCCTGCTCACCGGGAGCCGCCAGCGCCCCTGCCGGCTGCGAGCGGAACTGCACCCGAGGGGAAAGGGCCTGGCAGCCGAGAAGGCTGGGACTGGGTTTGTGATTGTTTGCTGTTACTGCCATGGTTATTGTTGTTCGTTTGCCTTGTTATACACATATAGATACATAATAGTAAAGAACTGTTATTCCTATTTCCCATATCTTTGCCTAAAAGCCCCTTGATTTCAAAATTACAATAACTCGGAGGGAAGGGGGGTTGCATTGCCATTCCAAGGGAGGCTCCTGCCTTCCTTAGCAGACACCTGTCTTTCAAACCAAGACAAGTTTTTAATAATTAAGTGCCTTGGTAGCAGAATTTATTTATCTGTGCTGCATGATCTTGTGTTGCAGTTGGCCTGAGTTTGTTTTACAAGCTTTTTAAAGGTTTTCGCATGATGCAGCGGCAGTTCAGAGAGGATGGGAAGTTTGTTCACATCCGTAATGGCCGAACTTGAAAAGGGCCAAGAGTCTCCTTCCTAATCTGCACTAAGGAGAAGTTGTTTAATACTTAACAGCTGGATAAACAAAATGTATAGGAAGACAAGTGAACAAGAGAGTGAGATCTGAGAGCATGGGACAAGTAGTAGCTGTGTTTTGGGAGAAGGGTCTCTTACTAAATAAGACCGGGGCTGCAAAGGAGGGTGCCCGTGCTCACACGATGCAGAGAAGGGGCTGCTGTGTGAGAGTAGTGAGGATGGAACGGGGAGAATGTGAGGAGGCGAGAATACGCTGCCGGGTGCCTGCAAGTGAATGCAATGCGAGGAACCGAGAAGCGCCGGCTAGTTGAGCAGTAGAGGAGACAGACGGGGGCTGGCGCTGCTGCCTCGCTGAGCGAGGGCCGGAGACGAGGCGGCTCGCAGTCGAGAGTGGGCGGAGCGGCAGAGGCCTAACGGTGGCGCCGCGGGCCCCATGGAGACGGGCCCGCCTCTCGGCACGGCCCCGCCCGCCGCGGCTATCGAGAGAGACGCGGCCTACAGCCGTGAGCGGAGGGACGTGGAGGTTCATGTCTTCAGGAGGCCAGTCGCGACTGGACTTCTCCACCAGAAGGCAGTGCGGTCGCACAGCATCCCATTGTGCCGCAGGTTGTCCTTCGGAGCTCCCGACGCGTCGCCTTGCGCATCTCGCGCCCTCTTCTCGCTCTGGGGACCCACTGTCTTTCTGCACCCTTCCTGCTAAGTGTCCTCTCTTGTGCTGTCCCTGAGTCCAAAGTATTTTCTTGTGCTGCTCTCTATTGCCTTCATCTAACGGATTTGAACTCGACAGTCTGCCTGTCATCTGCTCCTCTGCCTCAGAACATCTGACCCTCTGGGCCCTCCATGGAATCCTTCCTTGTGGGATCTGCTTCCGGCCAGCCGGCTGTTCGGTTGGCAGTGTTTTCTTTTGCCGACACTCGATTGCCTTTTTCTCCCTCTGTGCACTTCAGATTTAGTTAATCTTTTTAACTGTGGTAGCCACCTGGTACATTTGGAGCAACTGTAGCTGGAAGTGTGATACAGAAAGAGCAGATCTTTCTTAGTGTTGCATTTTATAGGCAGGGAGGCAGTACTGTCCATGAATATCCACGATAGTGACTTTTTAAAAAATCATCTACTTCTCCCTACCCAAATGAAGAAGATAGTACTTGCATTATCTGTGCATGGTAGCATGATTTGAACACTGCCAACAAGAATCAGAATATGAAGAGAAAACATTGTTTTAATTGACTTAGGGATATATGTGAAATCTTGGCCAGCAGAATTAAAAGACCATCAGATGATTGTGTTCTTTAGCAGGGTTTCTTCCTTGGTATACATGGGAAGCGAAAGCTTGAATTTTTTTATGCTTCTCACATCCAATGATCAGAGACTCATTTTTTGATCCCAGAGAACTAGAGTTGTCTAGTTTGTTTGTGAAGAAAAACATTATTTAAATTGTGACATCCTTTAGCATAGAGATTTTGCATAGCATTTGCTGGTTTGAAAATCTCTCTTTCGTTTAAAGAGATCCAAGAGCTGCTATTTGAAAGGCATGCTTGTCCAATTTGTTCTCTACATCTCTGCCTATTCAGAAGGGATTATCTGTAATCAGTGACACAGAATAATTCTCTACAGTGAGAGAAGCTGTATTGACTCCAGAGATTGTCCCAAATCTCTGTAGAGAGCTGAGCAGAAATAACAATTTTTTTTAAAGCACCCATACTTCTTAAAAACAATGTTGGTTTTTTCCTTCTACGGAATTTATAATTAGATATGAGGTAAATAGGGAGAATAAACAATAGGAAGAAATGGATGTGAAGCAAGTAAAGGACTTGCCTGTAAAAGCACAGGCTCTCCTGTTTATTTTCTTTTTAAACTAAAAGCAGACAAATCGGACACAGCAGTTAATATTGTTAATAAAAAAGAAGGCTGAACTGTGACTTGACTCATCATACATATCTTGAAGAAAAGAGAAATATGTGTGCAGCTTGCAGGGTGAAGGGAATAAATGCTTGTTTCCTGAGTTCCATCTGCACATAATTCTTGTTTAATGGAAATACTGTCTTCGGAAATAACAGTCTCTTTGGGATTATTCTCTGCTTAAAATGGTAATTGTTGTAAAGTGCTGTAAACGGTTCTGGATCAAACTACATTTATAATGTAGAGATGGCTGGCTAAGTTTTAAATTACTTTTTTTAATTACTGTGGGTGATCTGGGCAAGACTCTGGAATTTATCAAGGTTACTAAATGCCTGATGTTAGTGTGGTATATATGCAAATTCATTTAAAGCCAGTTCAGGAATTTTACATGGAGCATATCCTTTGGGAATGGAAGGAGAAGCCTGAGTCTCTTAAATTTCTTTGCCAGGCTGAGCTGGATACTGATCACAGTACAGCAATCATTCTTCTGATCTGCCTTGCCCTTAAGAGTTTTGGGATGAACAAGAGAGGTGTAAAAATGCATGTCTAGACTACACTGAGCCAGCGCTTCGGATAGACTTGGTTTGTATGCATAAGTGCTGGCTATAGGATTCAGATTAATTCAGGTGAAGTGTAAATTTAAAAGCAAAATGTAGCAGAATATGAAAGTGAATATGCGTTTAGTTGTTTGTGACTCTCCAGTTCTAGTTCAGAGTTTTGTCTCTGTAAGTATTATATGATCAGTCTTATCAAATGCAATGGTCATTCAGCTACATAAAAATATGGTAATATAGAGTTGAAAGTAAATAGAAGGTTGCAGAACAGCACGATAGCAGTCTAGGTTTGTTTGGCTGCGTGACAGGCTGCAGCAAACCTGTTAAGTCTTGCAGGGATTAATACAGAGCTTAAAAGGTTCAGTGTACCATTAGAGAACTTAACTGGTCTTGGTACCAGTATCAGCTCCTCAGATTTGTTTGAAATCCTGACGTTACTGGTATTCTTCCACTGGATCTCAGAGAAACTTTTTTGTTGATAGCAATTAAAAGTACTGGGAGAGGAATGGAAAAGATACAGAGCAGCTTCTATTTTTTAAATGTATCTAAAATATTAGATATCTGCTAATCAGCCATTGTTTTGCAATTTTTTCATATGTAACAGACATTTTTGAGTGGAGGAGGAACTCATACTTCAGTGGAGGTCTTGCACTACTTTTTAGCAGATCCTCTATATTCTGTATGCAACTAACCTTTTGAAGGATTGTTTTGGGAAATAACATATACTGTTATAATTGGTTTCCACTAAATTATGAGAAAAAGATGTTATGTTGACGGTTTCTTTAGGAAATTGTAACATCTTCCCTTAATACTTATGTGTTATTGTTCAAAAACTTTCACGTGTGGATCCCTCATGCCTTTTAATGTAAATTTATTTTTGTTTATAACTCTAGGAATAGCCACATAGATCATCTGCATGAGGATTATGTGAACCTGAAACTTCACATGGAGCAAAAGATTCAAGAACTGGAAGACACTGATGTCGAAAACTGGTATAAGAATGTTGGACAAGTGATGTTGTGTTGCTGCAATCCCATCTACCAATCATTTTTTCAATTTTATCTTTTTTAATTAGCATGTTGTGGTTTAACATTGCTGTAGTTGTATAAGCTTTTTTTTTTTTTTTTTTTTGCTTATTGTTTTGGTCCTCTAAAAACGGATTACATTTGTAATTACAGTTTAGAAAATTATGCCGTGCTTGTGTAGTAGCTGTTGCTATGCTTGTTTGACAGCTGCCCCTTGTAAGGAACTGCTAAGAATATGCTTAGTAATGTGAGATTGTGTAAGATTATTTTTTGTAATAAGCACACTGCTAAATTTGTTAACCTTGAAACTACAGGAAAGGTCAGCATCTAGAAAGCAGAGGTAGCCTTAGGCTAGATGGATAAATGTACACTGTTTATCATACTCCTAATTACAAGGCGCTTTTTTTCCCCTTCTCCTTCTTATATTCCTATCATTTCACCATAAAAGGATCATCTTACTAACAGTGAAATTTGGTCTTCAACTGTGATACTCTAGGGAGGCATTATACCACCTCTTTCTATATAACAAACTTTAAAGAATAGCAAAACTTTCCTTCTTTGTGTATAAAAATGTATTTGATATTGGAATTACTTTTACTAATTTACATATGAATGTGTTTAGTCGTTAGAACACTTAATTTTTGGCCTGTTGACCGAACCAATATGTAATATTAATGGAAGGGGTATTGTTAGGCAGTTGCATCTTCCACCCAACACCTGCCAATCCAGGTTTCGCTGCCCTCAGTATAGTAGTCCTGCTAAAATAACGAATCTTCATCCAGGACTCTCTTTCCTGTGGGCTTCCCAAAGACAGTTTATGAACCTACCTGAAGAAGTATGGAACCTGAACAATATTTGGTAACTGGCTTGGTTTGGAAGTTACGGTGTATTGTGTGGTGAACTGTAACGATAAAGCTGATTAGCTGCTGTCCACAAGCATAAGGCTGCTCATCTAATACTCATGATTTCATACTGGAGAAGAAAAAAGTTATCTCCATTGTTTATGCTTACAACTAAAGAAGCACATCTTCCATGCTTGCCACTGGATCTCCTGCAGTTATTCCCCCTAAACGAACATGATTTTGTATCAGTGAGACAAAATCCCTTGTGATCTTATTCTCGTTTTCAGTTGTGATTTATCAATTTAATTCATCAAAGTAGTTTCTCTCAAACACTTTTAAAAATACTTTATCATTTAGCTACTGGATGGCAGCTCACTGCAACCATTTCATTTCCTGGAAAATCTGTGGCTTCTTTATGAAGAGCTTTTCATACACTTACAAAACATAGGTGAAGCAACAATTTGACACTTCTTCAGTGGTATCTTTACTGGTGTCTTTAATTTCTATGTTTTGGAATAACTTGCAATGTTACTTTGGAAGAATTTCACAGTAGAATATCCGTTCTGTAGTACTGTTCATACTTGGGATTGAACGGTAAAGTCTTCTAACAACAGATTTTTGTTTTCCCAAGTATGACAAACAATATGACTGTTTTTATTCCTTTCCTTTAAATTCAAATTCAATGGCTATAAGGGGAGCAAGGCGGGGAGGAAGGGAAGAAGTCTTTCCCATAGTATCCTTTCTCCCAGCAGCCCTCTTGTCACTTCATCTTCAGAGTGGAAACGTGGTAGTATTTTTCTAGCAACTTTTCAGTAAGGCTCTAGTTTCTTAACTCTTTAGTAGTTCTGCAAGTATACACTTTAAAGGCCTCTTGACTGCAGCCAAAACTCTCGCTTCTAATAGTACTGAATTGTTTTGCTTAACTTAAACAAAAAGCTGACTAGTGAATAGATGTCTCTATGATGTACCTTTAAATTTTTTTCATGTGATTTCTTACTGCCTACTTCTTATGCTGTTTCTATTGCCATTCTGCAAAGCCAGAGGGAAACAGTTAAATTTTTATCACCACTAGATCCATATCTGTTATATAAGTTGCGTGCAACTTATAGTAGATTGTACCTAATAATCAATATCCCTTTATTCATGTGCTTCGAATCTACATTTAACTTCTGTTAAGATTTTTTATTTTATATTCAAAAAAGTTTTTAAAAATAAATAAATAAAAAATATCCATAACTTTTAGCACTGGGGAGATATAGCACCTTTCTGCTCCTCTAGAAATGAAAATAAAGTTCAGTTATTTCTGCAGTGCATAGTCTTTGACATATTACGGGTGCTCAGATGGCTGCAAAGGAATTGAACTTTAATGTCTGTAAGATGGTGGGGGGTTTTGTAAAACAAGGGGTTTTTTCTCTTCTCTCTTCCCAGTGGTTATGAAATCTGATCTTTTTTTTGCAAAGGATACTGTCTGGCTGATGTGTTTCCTTAAATTCCGCTTTGCTGTACAAGTCGCCTTAGGGGACCTATTATAGACCAAATGACAGGTTTCATTCAGCACATTCTGATTCTTACTAGAATGGAGAAAGATTATACAATTATTAAACTCCTCGTACAGTGTTTGAAAGGTCTGAGACAGTCCAGTGTTTCCATCAGCACCATTGTTCTAGTGTTACCCATCTGTTACTCCCTTTGTAGGAAGTGCTTCCTGAATTTGATGCGGAAATTAAAAAGAGAGAATGTGAGTTTCACAAGCAGACAGTTGAAAAGGGTTACTTAGTTCTGTCCCATGAGGTTAAGGTAACTTATTTTAAGCTGTTACCCTTTACTCACAGAATGAATGAGTGTATTATAATCTAAAGTGATTCATGTGTGAAACACATGAAAAGATGACTGTTGTTTTTGCTGTTTTCTTCCACCTATGTGTTGCACTGTTTCCAGGATAGCAGGAAGCATGGGTATTTGTGGTATGCATTCATAGTGTTCATAGTGACTGGTTTTTTTCCTATGCAACCAAGAACTGTATATGGGTATTTGAAAGACCTCTGTCATCCTTCCAAGGCTAGTAATGAGAAATTCACTCTTCAAAAATCTCTATTCTCTGTATGTGCAGTCTTCACTTATCATCATCCAGCATTACTTGGATTTTTCTCTGATGCCCATGTCCACTTGCTTCAGTGCTGTTGTAATTGATACCTTAATAATTTGAAAAACCAAGTTATATAGGTAGAGGTGAAAAAACCCCTCACATTTAACCAACTCAATACCATTGAGAAAAACAGGCAAACTTTCAGGAAGAGGGCTTGTATGCCTAGAAGTTTGCCATCTTTTTCTAGCTGTGTTGGTTTTTGTGTAATAAAATAAATTATTTCTGCCTATAAACTTTACCTTTAGGGTAGCAAAAGGTTACCTGGCCATTAGAGGTATCCATGGATTCCTGCATCTTGAATATTGCACGATTCAAGTTTAGTTTCTGGTTTGGTTTACTTGTCTTGGGTGTTCTTTAAAGGACACTGCTGTAGTAATGGATCTAAAACCACTTTGTCCTACTGCAGTCTTGACTATAAAGAATGCATGACCAACTGCTGTTCACTCAGCAAGAACAAAAGAAACACAACTGCATGTATACTTATTAAATGTAAATTTGCGCATGTTGCTTACTCTGTGTCATGCAGTTTAAACTCTGATGGCACTTCAGAAGAAACCTTTGATCTTTGCAGTTTTCTGACCTGAGTTCTTGATTAGATATCTCTAATACTGTTTCAGTTTCTAATACTTGCGCCCTCTATCTCTTCTCTTTCTACACTGTGTTTTCAAGGTATGTAAATGCAGCAGCCTTTTAGCCTAGAAATTTTGCCCCGACAATGCAGCAATTTTAATTCCTAGCTCTTCTGTATCTCATTTCTGATATCAGCAAAACGGAAACATGCTTTGGATGGAAGTACTGAGAGCAGTATTGGTATTGAAGGCAGTTTATGCCACTTGAGTTGTGGTGACCTCCAAAGCTGATTCTAAATATGCATATAGATAGACCCTCAGAGACTACTGAGCTCTAAGCAATTAAAATGCTTTTGTTCTGTAAAATGCTGAGAGTAGAATAGAATAAAATAAAATCGATAATTTGTAAAATACAACAAGGAAAGAAGATGAGGACAATAAACAAAGCTGGATTAAACAAAACAAAACCAGACCCAAACAAACAACAAAAATATCCACAAAACCTCCTTAGTATTTATTCTGCTGAAATCAACAGCTTTGCTCTGTGTATCATAGGTATGAACAACAACCGTCTCTGGCAGCTGAGCAAGAATGGATTCTGAAACAGAGTAAAATGCAAACAGAACTGAAATGGCAGCAACTCTGTGAGAAAGCTGAATGTAATTCGTATCAGAAATCAGAGGATCTAACACACAGACTGTCTTCATCAAGAGAGGAGGTAAGAATTTCAAATTAACACTGTTTAAGAAATCATTTATTGCATAGAGAGCTATGGAGTCTTTCCACCATGATGTTTCTCAGGGAAGTATGTCTTTAGCCTTCTTTCAAATATCTGTAAAACAGTAATTCTGAATTATGCACAGCAGTTCATCCCATGTATTTGACCAGAGGCCAGATTAATTGCCATGAACTCTCTCTAATAGTGGCCTTTTCTCCCTTTCCACATAATCAAGTCGTCTTGAGAGATGCTTTTCCTTTGCCATTGTAGCAAAAGATCTCTCTTAGAGCAGCCCCAGGACAGAAAGAATTTCAGATCAGAGTACCACTTGAATTCTATCAAGGGAACAATATTAGTCCTGGAAAACTCTTGGGTATTTTTGTGTGGAAAAAAAACCCTATTTTGTGTAGTGTATAAACTTCTGCTTCTGAAAAATTAAATACATGTTTATTGTTTTGAGACTATTGCACAATGGTCTAACAATTCTCAATGCCTGGTTGCCCTGTGAACTCACAGGTACAGAGGAAACACTTGTTTGTGAAGTTCAGAATGCTGGCATTTACTCTAGTGTTCTATTTTATCATTGTCTTTCCAAAGTGATTCATAGGCATCAATAACTGTAGCATGTGAACACATGTGAGAGATAAATCAGCATGTTCCATTTCACATAAAGAAGGTAAGACAATGAAGCTAAATTATTTGTCTGTTAAGGCAGTTTTTGACAGAGCCAAAAGGGATGTGCTTAAGTCCCTGTGCTATGATTTAAAGTATCTTTGATTTCCTTCTTTTTCTTTTTACTTCCCTTTTCGTTTTCCTTTCCCTTCCTTACCTTTCCTTTTCTTTTCTCCATCCCTTTGTCCTTGAGCTACTGACATCCTTTGCCTCCCCTCCTTTCCCTCCATCCTAGATTGAAGCTGATCTACAGAAAACAGACTACAGGTTGCATGAAGTGAAGACTTTTCTTTCTGCTTTCACTGTTGAGAGAGAACAGACAATACAAGAAGCATCGTTTAATCACAGTATTTCACCTGAAGGGGAGAAACAGGTTAGACAACACTTAATGTAGACACAGATTAATTCATTCTAAGATAACAGCCTTATGGGCCTTGTTCCCACTGGACTTACTGTAAGCAGTTCATCTGTTTCATATGTTTCATTCAAAATACGGACATATCTAGCCTGGAATACACATAGATTAGGTGTCATGGTCTTAATTATGGCTCTCATTCATTGCTCACTGGCAAAAGGAGCGAGCTGGATATAGACAGTTGCTCCAAAATGTGACAATGTACTGTACCATCATGGCAATCAAATGGGAAGAATTAATGTCAGGAACCTCATTCCTGAGGTTCTATGTCAGTTGCAGTTCAAGGTAGATTTTAAAGTTGTAAAGTTAAAATTTCAAGGCAATGTTTCAAAATACTAATATGCCAGCTGTTTAAAATAACGTCTTGTATTTTAGTATCACTAACTAGTTTTCCTTTCATTGCTACCTATTAAAATGCATATATTTTTAAAAGCCATATAAAATTGCAAACATAATGCTGGTTTGAAGTCATGCTGAAGGATAACAAATTAGGAGTAGAAAACTTTTTGGTAAAAGACTGGAGTATGCTGCAGTGCATTCTACTGGGCAGCTACAGGTGCTCACCAGTGACCAGTTCAGAGCATGTTACCAAAACTTGCTAAGAAAATACAGTGCTAAGCAAGCCTAGTAGTTCCTGAATGCAGAAAGTGTTGTATTCAGAAAGATGCTTCCTGAAGACAATTTTTATTATAGATAAGAGTAGAGTGCTAGCAAAAACTTGCTATGGAGCAAGTAGTTTTTCCCATTTCATTTCAAACTGGACTGATCTGCTAATTGGTCATTGAGATACCAAGAGAATCAGGGCAGGGATTCTTCTTTATATTCTTTATATTCTTCTTTCTCTTCACTGTTCTATTCAACTGTGGTTGGCAAGACTGTCTTCATTGTCACTCTTTTCTTTCTGTTTTTAAAAAACTCCAGCTTTTTCACTTTCGGCATGTAGGATAAGCAGTACCCATCTCAGCAAAACCTTTTCACTCTTTTTTCCTTTTTATGGGAAGGGCCAGTGTTTAAAAAACTAAATAACAGAATTTAAAAGTCTATTATTCTAGTCTAGAACCTTTTCCGTAAAAAATGAAGTGTAAACAAACAAACAGAAGAAGAAGAGTGACTAAGACATTTTTGTCAATGAGTCCTCTTACAGAAGGAATAGTATGCTGGCTAGCCTCTGGTCCAGATGACCAACGCAAGAAAGATTAAAATTTAAATATACCCTAGTATAGTATCTTCAGTATACAGGTCCTTTCTTCAAATTGGTCTGAGACCCCAGGAGTGTGCTAGAAATGTTGCAGTAGACATTCTTGGCCTTACAATAAGCAACTGAGATGTGAAACACACCAGCCTGGAAAATCTTGCTTATAACTTATATTTTAGTATTTAGGTCATGTTTGTTGGACTAGAGCATGCTAATAATATCATACAAGTGCACAGAAAAGGAAAGAGAGGTTCAAGTAATTCTGATTTATTAGGGTTTTTAGGGTTTTCTCTCTAGACCCATTTCCACTCACAAAAATCTGGAACAGTTGCATTTCTGGTTTAAACTGTGATGGTTCATGTGTTATGTTGCAGGTTGAGATGTAGTCTTGGGTCCCAAAATTCATATCTGGATGTTGCATTGCTACCTACTAGTGCCTCTCTCTGACTCTCCTTAACAGCCTTGGAGAGATTGTAAAAGCAGAATAGTGATTATTCTCATCTTCTGTGTAGCCTGTACTGTTAGGGCAGGAGAAAGAAACTGCAGGGCAGCTGTTGTCTTTATGCTGTGGAAATTTAATTTGAAGGGCATTGGCATTCCAGATGACACTCTCAGATCACACTCGCAGAACAAACGTACGACTGGGAAAATAAGGGGGCTGAAGGAAGTGGGGAATGATGGAGAAGATGGAAACGGAGTAGTGTTTGAGGCTGTGCAAGGCATAAATGTTGAGACTGCGTTATTTTGCTGAAGTGTCTTAAGCACCTCATGGATTGCCATGCCCTCTGAAAAGGCAGAACTGCTGCTTTGCAACAATTTCAGACTAGGGTTAAACATCAAGAAACATTTTAGCAACATTTAGATACAAATATTCGAAAGACATTTCATTATCTTTTCCATGTGAAAAACATCTGATCTGGATGGCTTGTGAATTAGGATTTGTTTAGTGACTGTAGGAGTGTATATTCTCCTATTGCATGGCTTTCTAATATTCCTGTATCAAATAGTATCTGCATTTCTTAAATGGATGATGACACATGTTTCTGTCAGTGAAAGAAGATTTTTACAGGGGTAGAATCTAAATTCTACATTCTCTGTTTTGATGAAACCCCAGTTATAATACACTACCATTGGTCAAACAAAACATTTAAAAATCTTTGCAGACATACTTTGAATGAATAAACAGCAAAAGTAAATAATATCGGGACCCTAATATTCTGGTCTTTATATCCCATTGGTCCTACTAGATATTTTTTCCTGAAGATTGTGCTGGAATTTCAAGTGACCAGGAAACGTGTTTTCAAATCAATGTCTGTGTTTTCTAGATAATGTCCATTGCCCAGGTTATCTGGGTGTAGTCCATACACTCCTTCCCATTTTTTGGTTTAGCGGAGGACATCCAGCTTCTTTATGTTTGTTGGGGCTTAGGGGTTTTTTGTTTGTTTGTTTGGGGTTTATTTTGTTTTGATTTTTTGTTTATTTTGGTTTTGGGGTTTTTTGTTTGTTTTGTTTGGGGGGGTGGGATTTTTTTTTCTTTATTTATTTTTTTATTTGTTTCCCACGCCCCATCCCTCCCCGCCCCCCCCCCTCCCCCCCGGGAATTTTCTTCCCATTTGTTGTCAGGGAGATGGTGAATGGATAGCGATCCAGCGACAAGAGACGTGGCCTTGGCATACGGTCGTAGTGGTTCTGGGGGAGCGGGGTGGGCGGGGGAGCAGAGTTATTTTGGCAGTTTCTTAGCTGGGGGTGGGTAGTCTTTGCCCGGTTGGGAGCAGAGACGGTCGTGTGGCTTTTCTTCGCTTTGGACCTCTCCCGCGCAGCGGTTTTTCAACACTGCCGTGGAGATCTGCCTGCCGCCGGCTTGTGGGTCCGTTGCTTGCAAGAGAGAAAGGGAGTCCCGGCTCCGCCATTGACTGGGATTTCGCCGTCTGCCAGCGCCGAGGGAGACCAGCACAGTCCACGTGGGTGCCTGGGGAAGTCATTCCCTCCGCCCCTCTCCCGGAACCGCCGCAGAGAGGACCGCCGGAAGCCGGAGCAGCAACGCCGTCGGACCTCTTTGTACGGTAGTGCGACATCGCGGTAAAGCCCTGCCTCCCTTCCCAGGGTGCACCGGCTGCCGTTAGCGGTGTCGAAGACCGATCACCGATCGCGTGGGTGCCTGGGGGAGTCAATCCTTCTTCTCTCTCTCTCATTTGAGCTGCCACCATCACCAGGGAGGTCCTGATCTTGCACGTGAAGCCCCGGGGGAGTCCCTGCATCCTCTCCGCCTCGACACGAGCCAACAGCGCCCCCTGTCGGTTGTCGTCGTAACTACACCAAAGGGGGAATTGCTGGATGGGCGGGAAAAGGCTGTTACTGGGTTATCTTTTAGTCGTTGCTGTTGTTTGTTTTGTCTTGTTATGTAGATATATAGTCTAGTAAATAACTGTTATTCCTTTTTCCATATCTGTGCCTGGAAGCCCCATAATTTCGAAGTCGTAATAATGTGGAGGGAGGGGGTGATCTTTCCATTCCAGGGAGATTCCCATCTTCCTTGGCAAATATCTGTCTTTTAAACCAAGACAATGTTATTGTCAACAGATGATCTCCAATGACACTTTCAAGAATTTGACAGGTCAGAAAGGAGACTGCTAATACTGCTATTGGGCCCGCAGGTTCCTTAAGGAGAGGGGTTACCTATGCATGGAAGAGAGATAAATGACACCTGCAGAACAACAGTTATAAAACACAGCCAGCTCTGGCGCCATGGTCCTCCCCATCTGTGCCTCCTCCTATAATGTTCTCAGTACAGCACTTTTTTCCCTGGAAAATCCTCAATAAACAAATATATTTCTTCTCCGTCTATAGTACTTTTCTCCCATGTATGTTCATGGGTTGAAAGTATGAGGATCTGTATGTGTGGTGGTGTAGAGAGAATATGTGTCACTTATTAATGAAGGGTTCTTTTTGTCTTGTACTTTTATTTTCCAGATATTTCAGTATGATGATAAAAGTTCTCTGTACAAAGATATTCCTGCCTTGGAAATAAAAAAGCTGCAGGAACAGAATGCCAGTCTTCGGAACGCTATTACACAAATGAGGAAAGAAATGGAGAGTCTTGATGAGCAGATGATGTCCTCTCTTCCTCTAACAGAAAACAGACAGCTTGCAGAGCAAGGTGACAACTCTTGATGAAGAACTTTAAATTCAGTTAAGGAAGTTTAGCAGTCACAGCCACAACCTATGAGGTTGTGAATGAACATGAACCCAATTCATGAGTGTGTAAAAATCGTTACTGTGGGGTTCTCAAGATTGTAGTCTGAGATTCTGTATTACAAATTACTACAAAACAATTATTAGTAAAAACAAATACATGCACACATTATAAGTCACTACAAAATTACCACTAGAAAAGCAAGTGTGTATATATTTTGCAAGAGTGAAGCAAATATATGTATATTACAAGTTATGACAGAATTCCTGATAGTGAAGCCAGTATGTAGAATCACAGAATGGTTTGGATTGGAACGGATCTTTAAAGATCTCCTAGTCCAAACCCCCCTGCCATGGGAATTTACAGTGTATCTGTACACAGAATATGCACTGAAGTGGTATACAAAAGGAGGTTCAGGGGGAACTTACCACTATCTACAACTACCTGAAAGGAAGTTGTGAGGTGGGGATCAGTCTCCCTTTCCTACTAATAAGCAATAGGACAACAGAAATTACCTCAAGTTATGCCAGTGGAGGTTTGGATTGGATATTAGGAAAAATTTCTTTTTGGGAAGGCTTATTCAAGCATTGGCACAGGCTGCCCAGGGAAATGGTTGAGTCATCATCCCTGGAGGTGCTTAAAAGGCATGTACGTTTGGGCATTTGAAAACATGGTTTAATGGTGGACTTGGCAGTGTTAGGTTACTGGTTTCACTTGATGCTATTAAAGGTCTTTTCCAACCTAAATAATTCTGTGGTCCTATGATTCTGTAACTAGATATTTATATGCATGAGACAGTGTTCTGAAGGAGCTCTTGCTATGAAAACCTAAACTCTCTATGAATACATATACATTCATATTACACTCTTCTTTTAGGTTCATTGAGCACAAACAAAGTTTCAACTGGAACCATGCTGAGCAACGTCAAAGTCAGCTCAACTAAGTTGGATTGTTTGGTAAACCCGGACACAGAAAAGGTGTGATGAGGTTTAAACTACCTAAAAGTATCTGTATGTGTGTGTGTGTAATTAAATACATAGTGTATTACTTTTGTGTGAATAAATATTATAAACTGAACTAATATGTGCTTATGTGATTGGTTAGATGAGAGCCAGCAAAGATTTTTTCAGCCGAACTTACGCTTATTCTTTCAAGGCAATAAATTTTGACTAGTCATCCCTTGGCACAAGTAATTTCTGATCTTGCAAGCCGGTTTTGATGGGTTTTTTTCCCATTTGCAAATGCTTAAGCTACTGTGTGTCACCTCTCAATTTCCATTGTAAATCCACATTTTAGCCCTTTTTTTTAAATACCAAGTGCAACGTGGTATGACCAGGAGAAAGTACCAAGCTCCAGTGCTGTCTTGGAGTGCTCACTACTAAGGGAAAACCCACTGGGTGTGGGAGCATATTTTGCTCTGTTCAAGGGCTTACAAACATCATTCCCACTGTGTTATTTTAAAGGGTAAGAACAATATGAGCATTCAAGTGGCAATGGCATCTCTTGGGAAAGAATAATAATGGAATTGAAAACTGGGACAAATATCTAGTACTATGTAAGGAGTAAGTCACTGTATGTTCTCCTCTTCCTGTCTCCCAGCAATTTCATGGTGTAGTAAATAGAGTCTGAAGTAAGATAGTTTAGAAAACAATTTTAAAAAATCAGGGTTTTCCAATTGTCAAGTCGTCTGTAAGATCTACTGGTATCATCTACCAGTATATTATCATGCTTTAATCTTACTGTTAGGACTCACCAGTAATGATCTAAGTTCAAGAAAATTGAAATAATAGCTAAGTAATAAATAAGCATGAGAGGTCCTGATTGAAAAGCTAAGAGCTTTAGAAACTGAAACAATATCAATGTTTAAATAAAACTTAGGAGCCTTGCGAACCTTCTGTGGAAACATGCATAACCAACCATGCACAGATCATGTTTAATCACAGTTTTATCTCTTTGCTAAATATAGAAAGGAATTGTTTGTTCATGCTGTCAAATTCTATTTAGAAAATTGTGTGCCAGTACAGACAGTGCAGATTTATTTTTTCTCTTTGGCCACTTCCAGAATTAGGTGAAAATTACATTTTATACCAATTTGTTTTTGTTGTTGTTGCAGAAAATGTTTTACAAACTACTGTCCAAGGCACATTCTGATTTTCTTTGCATTTCTGTAAGTGAGGATAGAGCCTTAAAAAAAAAAAAGAGAGAGTGACTTTGCCTTGGCGACCGTAAGATATGAACTTTCTCTGTTCCAGAGGTTAATCTTTTGCTTCATGATGCTGAATTATAATTGAATGCTCATGGCTGGATATGAGAACAGGAACAATTTCAGGCAGTGATTTGCACCTTCATTGTGAAGTGCTGAATTACTTATGCTTTATATGTATAGACACGTAGCAAATAGGGGATATGCAGGCCAAAACTTCAAGGGAATAAAATGCTGGAATTGTAGTTGATGCTGTCTTCACTGAAGTTGAAGTATTGTTTCCTGCCTGTTTCTGCTGTCTGCTTTACATTTTCTTTCTCAGTACATAACAAGCCTTCTTAGACATAGACTGAGCTGGAAGCAGTCCTGAAAATATCTTAAAAACAATGGGCAAAACTTCATTTTAATTTCTTACTGGATTTCACAAGTGCTTAACTTTAGCACTTTTCTGCACTTCCTCTGTGCTTCTTACTTTTATTAATTGCATGCTAAGGATATACTTAAGGCCATGAAGAATTACAGGCAAAAATGTTTCTATCTCAGAGAGTTCAGAATCTGTTGAGCAATAATGGTGACTAAACATAGGGGTGCAGGTGTGAAGTCACTAAAGAGAGCCATAGTGTTAGTTTTCTATTTTCCATTTAATATAACAGTTTCTGTAACCATAATCTAGAAATTATAGACTCCAATGCTAAAGAAGAAGAGGAAAGTTTGTTGTGGAAACTAGTAAAAAGAGCATGTAAACTTTTGAATGTGTGTGTATTTTTATTTTGTATCAGCTCTGAGGAGAGTTTTTCCTTCCACTCTTCCTTAGTACCCATTTTTTCAGTGTTTTCTCTCTTTTGTACTGCAGAATTTTGCACAGATCTAAAGGTAAAAAGATTTCTGAGTTCCACTCCTAACTCTACAGCTTACAGTTTGTCACCTGAAAAAAAAACCAACAAACCCAAACTTCTGTGCAATGCTGTGGAATCTTTTTCTGGAAAGTTCAGGAAAAATAAAAGTTTAAGCAAGTGGCATCCCGTGCCCCAGCCGGGTGATGTGTTTTTGTCTTTTGATCTAGTGAAGGTGGTCCACAGTGTGAGAACTAGTGGTGCCATAATTGGTCATTGCCTTCACCTCTCTTTATGTTAAGCCTTAGTATGTCCATTTCACTGAGGAAGGTAAGACTCTAATAATTTGTGGCTACTTGTATTAATTCCTTTTATACAAATAGATGCATGTCAAAGTGGTGTTCCTTTTTCCTTTTACTTTGCTGTCTTAGTATTTTTAGACTCTAGTCCTGCACTCATTTCTCTGCCTTTCTCCCCCATACTGTTTGTAGGGCTTTCCCTGCATGCTTTCCCTGTATGTTTTCAAGAGCCTTCCTTTTCATGATGAAACTATCCAAAGAAATAAGAGCATGGGAGTTGCATGGCACAATAAGGCAACAATGGTTTGGTTTTTTCTCAGTATGGACAATAGCTTTCAATGTGTACTTCTTGAATCGTAGTGTTTAGAGTGATTTAGTCAAAAACTGATTCAGATTGCACAGTTAGTGTAGTACGCTTCTAACTGGTTTATATGTAGAAGAGTAAACATCACAATGAGTAATTATAAAACAATTTTAATGCACTGATACATTTAGATACTTGTGGCAATGGGTGAAATGTAAAATGTTTATAGGGAGATAACTGTTCAGTGAATGGTGACTATTTAAATGGATATCAAAAAAGTCTCCTCTGTGGGGACTGAAAGAAGACAGTATATAGGTCTTGAAAAACAAGGATGTGGTCTTTTGGGTATATACCTTATCATAATGTATATCTGCAGGTGGACTCGGGTTGGCAGAGACAAAACAGACTGTAGAACCTTTACTTTTCAGTAAATGTTTTAAGTCATATCTACCCCTTATGTTTGTATGTACACAATGGCTAAACAAAGAAAGATTTGTAGCAGATTGCTATTTGGTATAAAGAGGCTTTTCCCACATTTTATCTTAAAATTAAGTGCTCTTTAGTTTACAGTTGTACAGTGTCTATCCTATGTGTATTATTTTATACTGATAGTTAAAAATATCTGTGGGAATGTCTCAGGCTGCTACAGTGTTTTGCTCCACGGTTTAATTTGCCCTATACTGCTAACATAATCTTGAAAATGGACCCTAAAAAATGGGCCGTAGTCTTCAACTTTACACGTTTTCCTCAACTGGCTTCTCATGCGTATTTGTACAGATCTCTAAACCTACAGACCTCACTTTCAAAATATTCATTATAAGCACTGTCTGTTTTATTCAGGAGCCAGAACCCAAAGTTCTTGAAGAAAACATGGTAGATTTTGGACAACAGTTACCTGATGTAGGTACTGGTGTTGGCTGTCAGTATTGTGTCAAACGCACTCTACGAGGAATGCAAAATAAACTCAAGGAAGCAGCAAGAAAAATCTCAATTCTGAGCCAAGAAAAGCAGCAGCTGATTGAAATGGGAAACAGACTCAGGGCAGAACTTGGAATGCTGTTAAAAGAAGGTAAATTTATTCTAAAGAAAAGTGCTAGCTTATATATGTAGAATAAAAGAGGGGAATCAGTTCATCCTTTGAGCTGGAGAAAGCGAGGCTTTGTTATAAAAACAATGTGCTGGACCTGACTGATCCCTGATCTGCATAGGTCGTGTGAGACTGTGGTACTAATCCTTGCAAGTAAGATTATCTTGTGATAGGAGATGCTAAGATAGAACAATGAGTCTGTATGTAGTACGCTTCTAACTAGCTTATGTGTAGAAGAGTAAACATTCCAATGAGTAATTGTAAAACAATTTTAATGCACATGATGATACATTTAGATAGAGAGCCTGTATGTGGTGACTTCTGTTGATAAACAGATGAGGTGCCTAGATGTCAGTGTGCGAACTGGAACTTGAACTTTAAGACTTTGTTTATGAGCAGAAAAGAAAAGTACTGTATCTCTTGGAATAAAAACTAATGCTTTAGGAAAGTGGAAGAGAAAGCAGAATAAGCTTACTGTAGAGTAAACTTGAATTAAGAGTATATATAATGTAAAAAGATTTCACTGTGGATATTTAAGTTCCATGCATAGTTCTTCTGGCAATGAAGCAAGGAAAAAACCACAAGGCCCATTTCTGCATAGCATTGAAACCATCTGCAATGAGAAGGCCCGTGTTCTGTGGTTCAGTTATACCTGCTGTAAACACTTGCTGGAAATGTAATATTGATGACAAAATAACAACAAAGAATGCCTTCCTCAGTATATTCTCTCTTTTATAGGACTTTGGCATCCTGTTAGCTCTAAACACTGCACAATCTGTATTGTCTCTGGTAGTCTTCTTCCAAGAGAACTTGTCAAAAGAACACAGTGTCAGCTATCAGTTCTAAATCATCTACAGCACAGACTCTCATCACAGGTAATTATATGCTCTCTGAAATCTAGCGATAATGAGCCATTAAGCCAGTTATAATTCCATGAATATAACTTACCTTAAAATTCTGCATTTCAATTACTCTTACTGATTTAGCTCAGATCTATCTTTGGAAGGTTCCTTAGAATGATTACACATCCGGAACTGGAAGGAACCCATGAGGATCTTTGAATTTGATGTCACACAGGACAACCTAGAAGTTAAGCCGTTTATCTTAAGGGCATTATCCCAAACGCTTTTTGAACACAGACAGGCTTGGGGCCGTGACCATGCCCTGGGGAGTTTGTTCTACTGCTTGACCACCCTCTCAGGGAAGAATTATCTGAATTTCCCCTGATGAAGATTTAAGCCATTCCTCCACATGCTATCAACAGACACCAAAACCAAAGATCAGCACCTCCTACTCTGCTCCCCCATCATGGAAGGAAGTTATAGAGAGCAATGAGGTCATCCACCAGCCTCCTCTTTTTTAAGCTGAACAAGCCAAGTATCCTCAGACACTCCTCATAAATCTAGCCATCTAGTCTTTTCACCATCTTTGTTGCCCTCCTTTGGACACATTCTAATATTTCTATATTCTTCTCATATTGTGGAGCCTAAAAATGCACACAGTACTTGAGGTAAGGCCATACCAATGCTGAGCATAGTGGGACATTCACTCCTTTTGGCTGTTTGGCTGTACTATGCTTAACATACTGAGGACACAGCTGGCACTTCTGGCCACCAGGATAAACTGTTGACTCGTGCTGAGCTTGCCAACAATCAAAACCCCCAGATCCCTTTCTTCAGGGCTGCACTTCAGCCTCTTGTCCCACAGTGTATACAGACATCCATGACTGTAGTTCCAGGTACAGAATCCAGCTCTTTTGCTTCCATTAAATTTCATGCGGTTGGTAATTGCCAAGCATTCCAGTCTATCAAGATCTCTTTGTAAGGTCTCTCTACCCACAAGGGAATCGATGAGTCTTTCTCATTTAATATCATCAGCAAACTTAGTGTACACTCAACTCATGTGTCCAGGTCGTTGACCAAAGACTGGAGAGAATTGACCCTAAAATTGAGCCCTGGGAAACACCATTAGGCCACAAGGCAGATGGTTCCCTATAAGTTTAAAGGGTTTGGGACTTCAAAAGTAATATTTTAAAACATGATCTTCAGCCAAGGTATTTCAGAAATACACATGTTTATGCAGCATAAATGCAATCCTAAATTACAAATTTATTAAGGCTTAGTTTTAAGTAAGCAAGAAAGGCCATTTGAAGGATTTGCACTGTGTTCTAACATAAACATTAAAATGATTAATCAGTGAGGATATTTCCAAATACAATGGTGGGATTTTAAAGCACCCATGTCCAAATGACTATAATAGCACCTTTTCCATATATGAAAGCAGGATGTATAGTTAACCTGTCATATATTTTGTAATTAAAATACAACATTTAATAGTTAAATTGCAACTTTTATCAGAGAGACTAATGAATAAATCCTGGTTTCCCTAGTAGTTAGTGGTAGACCTCCCAGTAACTTTGATAATCAGGATTTCACTATGTACTTAATTCATCAGCAGATTTGTTCCTGTGAGGATTGAGTCAGAGCGATTGATTGTCATTGTAGTTTTGAGGGCAGTGAACAATGTTCTTTCAGAGGTTGTTGCTCTGAGGTATAAAACTGCAGCAGAATTATTAACCAAGTTTAGCTGGGGAAACACTTCCTCTGGGAACCACTCTGGGCAGGTTGTTACGGTGTTTGGTCACCCTCTCAATAAAGAAGGTTGGCATTTGGTTGGGGTATTCTTTCCCCTTATACTTAAGCGAGGTGTCCTGTACTTACCTTTTTGCCCATTGTCACTTGGTCTTCCACTGTATACTGCTGAGAAGACTCCAACTCAGTCATCTTTATCTCCTTCCACCATCCTCATCAGATGCTTATACATGTTGAAAAGATCACTCTTAATCTGTCTCTTCTGGAGGCCAGCAAGGCCAGCTGTCCCAGCCTCTCCTTCTATGTCAGATGTTCCAATTCCCTGATCATCTTTGTGGCTGTTTGCTGGTTTGCTGTTTGTGGCTGCTGCATTATGTTCATGTCTTTCTCATGCTGGGGAGCCCAAAAGTGGACACAATACTCTAAATGTGGTTGCACCAGTGCTTGATAGAGGAAATCATCACCTCCCTTGGCCTGCTGGCAGTACTTTTTTTAGTGCAGTTGAGTATGCTGTTAGCTGAAGGCTTCGTAAATGCATTGCTGCCTCATGTTCAACTCATAGTCCCCCAGGTCTCTTGTTTCTTATCTGCTGAGCTGCTTTCCAAACAGTCAGCCTCCAGCACATTAGTTTGAAACTACAGTCTCCTCTGCCTTTGGGGGAGAAAATTAGCTGAATTTAAGCTAATGTCCTCTGTTTACTTTTCATTCTCCCTTTATGTATTCCTAGCTGTCTTAATTGAAATCAAAAAAAGTTTTGAGAGCCTAGACCAGAGCCTTTTTGTGGATTACTAAAGTTCATTCAGGAATATGTAAGAGATTGAAGTTAAGTGTTTCTCTTTTCACCTACTAAGATCTGTAGAATTATCTCTAGATTATATGAAACCATACAGGATATAATCCCACCGTGTTGTCATATTGCACTAAGAAATCACAACTTTCAGCTATCTACTTGAAAATTTTGTCATCTCAATACGTTCCAAAAAAGTCTTAAACATTTTCATACCTAGACACATTCTAAAAAGATGGAATAACTATGCCTTTGTGTTAAGCATGCCATCCTGTGGGGCTTTTAGCTTGCAATTATCACTAATTCTTCAAAAGTTATCTGGTTAGCCTAGGTATACTATGAAGTATATGAACCATCTGGCCAGACAGTTTGAATGATAAAAGTGAGTTTCTTAAAAAAGAGCCAGTGTAAGTAAATTCTAATTAATATTTTATTTTTCTTACAGTTAAGAATGATGCTAAAGAAAAAAAAAAAAAAGAAAAAGCATATTTACCTCCATTGCTTAGAGTAAGTGCTACAAATTAGGTAAAGGAAGGTTAAGTGACTCGGCTGGCCCAATCATTTTGGCAATTTAGTTATGCCAAAACAACCAGATATATTTCTTTTCCTGTGAAGTAAAACAGCACTACAGATTAGCCATGTGACTGTACCCATCAGGGATGTTAGCTGGACTAATTACAAAAACTTCTGGGTTAGTAGATCTAAGAAAATACTGTACAAATTTGAAGTGCAAAGGTCATCCAGCAATTAAATTTGAGAACAAGTACTGACAGGGTCAAGTTCTATGGTCTTTAGGCAATCAGGTCTTTAGGCAAATAGTTATGCAGCTTCTGCACAGGATTGCTATTCTCTTGGATAAAGAATAGTAGTAAAAACAAGTAGTACTTTTTTGGAGGGCTCACACATTTGAGTCTGAAAGGAAAAGGCTCTCCAAGCATCCAAAATATGCAGGAGTATTTCACCCAGAAGAGGCATATTATTTGGGAAAGAAAATGAATACATATATTCCTTGGCTAAGGTGAATTTGTCAGACTGAATCTATGGGGACATTTTTGAATATGTTCTAAGGGAACCTGGCAGGGATGAACACTGCATTTGGACATCCCACCACAGGTACTTGAATTTCTCTTAGCTTCTTCCTAGCAGAAGGTATCCAACAGGAGGGGCACTCCTGTCTGGTAGAGAAAGGTTGCCTGAAGTCCAAAAGGCTGTGCTGCTAGAGTCAATTATAACCAAATTTGAACTGATTGCTTGAGTGAAAATAAGTCCCTATTCTTCTTTGCTGCCCATTAGTCAATGAAGAAGTTTTAAAGATTGCCATGTGAGCAAGCATTGCAAACATCTATCTGACAGTGATAAACTGAGAATGCCATCTGCTGTATCTTTCCAGAGCTAATGGAGATTTATTCTTCCTCAGATAGAGCAGATAGTCTAGGACAACAGAACTTGAGGACTGTAACAGGTCAGTCAGATAAGTGCAATGTGAGCTGGAGATTCTGGTATATTTTATCAAATTTATCTAATCAAGTTCTTTTGATGTCAAAAGTATTAGTGAGTGCATCAAAAATATGAGTTAGGACATACCATAGTATGACACAGCCATCTGCGCTGGGAGACTGGGAAGATTCAAATTATTTGAGTTCTGTGACAAAACAGGAATGCAGCACTGTTTTTCAACTCCTCATTGACAGTCTGAGGACCTGATCAAGAGCTGTTACAGCAGCACTGCCACAAGAAGTATTAGCATCTTGTTGTAGCGTGAAGAGGGTTCTCGGAGAAAAGAATTAGAGAACATCAAGTACATAGCCTCACTAGCATATCAATACTACATCTTATGGGACAGTGGGATGGGCTGCTTCTGGAGCAGGAAATCTTTAACTTCTTTTGAACCTAAACTCCAAGGTGAAAACTTCAACTCCAGTCCTAGGTGACAGTCCTAAGCATATGATTCTGACCTCCCTCTTGTGGGGTTTCTAAAGAGAATAGGTGAGGCAGCTGTTACAATGTGCAGGGTGCCTGGAATGTGGTCCGCCAACAAATGAACTTATTGTGGAATGCCTCAGCATGCTGATGGATATATAATTTTTTCCAGATGCTTGTGATCCTCTTATTAGCCTAAAGTGACAAGCTTGGTGTCCTTTGTTCACTTGAACTTTCAGTTCACTGTTTCAGAAATAATGACCTGTTTATTAAACGTTAACACTGGAAGCAATTTTTACAAAGGAAATTAGGGTTCAGCAATCCATTTGAGTAGACCTTGTTTTTAAACAAGCTGCTTGTTTCATCTCCTGTAACTTGCTTGTTTCATCTCTTCACTGCTGGAACTGAGGTCTGAAAAAGATTAGCCAAATGCTTATACCAAACATATATAAATGTGATTTCCAGATCTGGGCAAAACTGCCACAATTAAAAACCACATTTTTTTTCCTTTTCTACCTCTTTAATTATTCTTTCTTTCACAGCTCATCTTAGAACTTAGCTGACTCTCAAATTAAGACCAATGAATATTCATATCCATCCATCCCAGTCTTCTCTTGCCTTATTTTCAATGAGCAAGATAAAGATACTATGTTTGTATTTTTCTACACATCTTGTGTCTCCCATGTTCTGTTAAAAATCATTAAAGATGATTCTTGCTTTTGTAAGAATAAATAGATTTTAAAAATACAGTATGACTATGGCGCTTGGTGAGGTAGAGTTTGTGAGTTTCCAGATGGCAAGCTAAACTCATTCAATCTCTTCAGCTGATGGGTTGCTTGGAGGGCCTGGCTGAAGTGGCTGTCACTGAGTATCCTTCCACCTCTGGAACCTTTGAGTCATCATTTGTCCAGACTAGAAAGGATAGCGCTTCTTACATCCAGGCTGTTCCGTACTCTCATTCCAGGCTGCTCTTTGTCCAGAACATCCCTCCTGAGGCTTCAGCTCCTACACTAAAGCTGAGCTCCAGGCTGGCCTTCCAAAGACTACTAGTATTCTAGTTTGGGTGTTTTTATTCTAGGTGATTACTCTTACTGGCCAGGCTACATTTGCTCCCGCGTTCCAAGATCTTCATCCTTACAAAAAACCAAGATAATTTATTACTGTCAGAGCTACAGGAATTTCACTGTCAGTTACTTTACATAATGGGCTCACATTTTATTTCTTTAGTCTTAAATACATAGCAAAAGACTTTGATGTTTATTTGCATCTCCTTTGACAGAGCTGAAGCAGTTTGCTTTTCATCAATTCTCACTTTAGTTACTACAAGTTGAAAGTTGGTGAAACTTTGAGAGGTAAATTAGTTTATTTTAGCTGCTGACAATTTACTTTTCCACAGCTGCTTTATTTTTTGGAGCTTTTCTTATGTAATTTAATCATTAGAAAATACAAAAGTGAAGAAGAACCCTGACAATATAAGATTGAGCAACAAGCAAGGTGATAGTAACAGCACCAGGAAATGTGAATTTTAAACAGATTTGTTACTAGGTTTATTAGAAGGGTAGTTTGGCCCTGTTGATCTGAAGGGAACATAATTTGTAATTCATTCTTTTAAATCTAGCAGTGTAACAGCAAACTGAGGTATAAGGGTATTAGTTTCAGGGACCATGAGTTTCTTGTGTTAATGTAATATTTCACATTAGGAGCTGCGGTATGCAAGGCAACAGCATCCTTCGAGGTTCTCTTCTCTTATTGCCTGCCCTAGCTTCAAGGAAGAAGAAGCTCCAGGAAGCTGTGGGGAAGAAACAGAAGTACCATCCGCTGAGGTACAGTGCAGTTTTATGATCAATGTAATTCACCTTCATTTGGATTTTTCAATCGGAATTGCTCAACAGTCATCTCCTGGAAGACTGAAAAACCTATGTCTTTTTAAAATTATGCATTGTTCCTGTACAAAATAGTATTTGTTAACACTAAATAAACTAGGGTTTCTCAATCACTGCCATGATGTTGTAATTAATCTTCTTGTACAACCTTTCAAAATTAAAAATAATAATTTCTTTTTGTCTTGCCTCTTGCTGAAACCTTATATTTTTCCAAGTCCAAGATGCCACTTTGAAATTTAACCAATTTTCTGATGTCTTTGGTGTGAAAAGTATATATGTCTGTAAGATCGCCTTTGAATTTGAACAGGTTCAGCTAGATTTCTGTATGGGAAACCATGGGCCAGATACATCCTCAGCAACAAAGGCAGATACATCCTCAAAGATTGTTCAGCTGTTCAGTCAGAGTCCTAGTCAAGTCCAGCAGGTCCAGCTTTCTTCATCTAGAGCTCATAATTTCTGCCAAGGTGTTTGTCAAATTTTAGATACGGGATCAAGCCTTTCTATACTCAGTCCTCAAAAGAACACCAGCCCGGGTAAGCCTGCTTTGTAAAGTAGTCACAGTATTTGACTCTTCTGGAAGAGTGGAAGTACAGTGGATTCTGTCACCATTCACTAATTTTTTCACATACTGCTACTGTTGTTAACAGTCCTGTCATCAGAATCTAAATGAGTTACTTGAAGGGAATTTCACTGTTGCCAGCAGAAGAAAGAATTAAGAGGAATGTCTATATAGCTCTCTGGTTTAAATGCCATCATTGCAAATACTTCTTCACTTTTATTAAGTACTGGAAAATGCAAATTCTGTTTTGACATGGTCTAAAACTTAGCTGGGGCAAATATGAAAGTGTCTGCTTGAAAACTGCACACTTCATGTGTTGCCAAGTGACTGTTAGATCAAATTGTAATTTGCGAATTCTTGCTTAATTGCTTAATTGTTATTTCTTTTACTGGTTAATAGGTATAATACTGCTTAGAGTGCTAAGGCCTAAAAGTAAAAGGTGACATCACAGGCATAATGATGGTATATGCTGTGGGGATTCCCTAGAATTTTATAGTCCAGTGCAACAAGTTGGAACAGGAAAAAAATAGAAGCAAGCACAAATTTTTATATGTGAGACAGTGTCCAGTCCTTACATGTGAGACAGCATCAGGGTTAGGATGACAGGAGAAGGTAGAACCTAGGTCATAGACTGAACATGAGTTAGTGTTATGCTTCTACAAAAATCACCACATGTTCTTGGAAATTTTAGCAAGAGCACCA
Source organism: Aphelocoma coerulescens (assembly GCF_041296385.1). NCBI lineage: Eukaryota > Metazoa > Chordata > Aves > Passeriformes > Corvidae > Aphelocoma > Aphelocoma coerulescens. The sequence goes on from NC_091031.1 coordinate 102,919, forward strand.
TTTGTAAGATACGTGCAGTAAAGTGTAGCCTCTTTACAGGCAAGTTGTTAAGGAACTTTTTAATGGCAGCTATTATGCTGAGCAGTGTATTGCAGATTTAATGTTACATATCTCAAGCTATTGGTCTGTTCATCAAGTAATCCTTCATTGGCAAAACTTTGGGAAACTAACACCTGCTGTAGATAGGACAAAAAGTAATGGACTTACATTATAATATTGGAAAAATTGTAGGGATAGATAATAGCAGAGTATGTTCCCTAGAGTGATTTTAGACTTTTCTTTATAAAAGGTCTTTATAAATAGACAGACAAACATTTCTCCAGAATGTTCCAGTAAAGGTGTTTCTTGTTGTTTTTTTTTAATTAGAGGTGTAGCTTTCAATAAGTTATTTTTCAAAATGCTGTAGGCCTTATGTGAATTGCTTGGGCTTTTTGCCTTAATATTATTATTTTTATCATCGTCATTATTCCTGAGATCTGACAGTATCTGTGCAGTAATATGGCAGCCATTTAGACTTTTCAAATGAGCTGTACGTAGATATTCATATGCTGTTAATCACATACAGACTGCAGGAACAGGAATGCAATCACTGGATCAAGGGAAGTGATTAGTTCTCCTCTGTTTGGTACTTGTGAGGCCACTGTGTCCAGCTTTGGACCCTCTTGTACAAAAGATTGACAAACTGGAGTCCAGTGGAGAGCCACTAAATGACTGGGGCACAGGAACACATTACATGAGAAGAGGTTTAGAGAACTGGGTTGTTCAGTGTAAAAGAGAGTTGGTGAGTGACCTGATTGCTGTTCTTTAGCTACCCAGTGAGGGATTTTGGAGAAGACAGAACCAGATTCTTAGAGGTGCACAGTGAAAAGTGTCTATGGACACAAGTTGTGTTCTGAGCAGAGCGTGATAAGCACTGTGACATTTCACCCACAGGTCCTATCCAGCCTATGTCACATCTATTTTTAAACCAGTTTATGGAGGCAATGAACCATCTTTAGTAGCTCACAAGAAAAAATAATACTTAAAAGGGCTTTCAAAATGAAGAGTGGATTATAAGTGTATTTATTCACAACAGTAGTGCATTGCAGGGACAAAGTAATATGCATTGATAGACCTGGAGGACTGGAATGGACATAGTGCTGACACTCATGATTCATGTGCTTTTTTTGTGAGGCTGGGACTGAAATAGGAAGAGTATTTCAGGTCAGGCCTATATTGACAGGATAAGCAAAAGGATGTCTTTGAAACATTACTGATAGTGCCATGCAGTTTCATGCTGTTGTATGTGTGATGCAACAGCTCTGGCAGCCTTACAAGGACATCAGTTTCTTAATGTCTAGAAATTTCGAGCCACTGTTGCAAAACTTAATGTAGATTTTTGGGGATCTAGAAAATAGCAAAAGGGACAGATGATACTGCCAACGTGAAACGAGTGAAACATCAATAAGGGATAATATTTTCCTGAGACCAAGTTTACTTTGATATCTGCATCCAGATTTGTATGTGGAACACCAGAGTGGACTTCTTACTCAAACATGCAGGCCCTGAAATACTGCATTGCAAGAATACAATTTTTAAACACTCTTTTTTGCTGCTTAGCTTTCTCCCTCAGGAAAAGGTGTCCTTAATTCTACTGGACTGAATTTTGCATTTCAGAAAAAAAAAAAAAAAAAAAAGAAAGCAAAATCATTCTTTTTTGGAACAACATCGCCTTAGAAGCATTGTAGACAATTTTTTAAGTTCTGCTTCTGATTTTTAGCAGAGGCTTGCATTGTTTTTCATGCTTGAGGTATGGAAATTAATTCAATCTTCCTGTTTAAAACTACTCACTTGAATTTAATACATTGGTCAAATACATTGTTACAATGGATAGAACTGTCATTGAGACAGAGTAACTCAGAACTGGGCTTTCAGGTACAAGTGACGTACAGAGAGGCTTGGCAGCTCAGTGACAAAAAATTATTTGCAACAAAGCACGCAAGTTAGTTTGCTTATTCAAACTTTTTTCCCCAAGTTCAATTCTTTCCAAGTTGATCACACCAGTAAATGTGTTTTGCTGGAATTTCTGGTGAAACAGAAAATTGTAGCATGAAAATGATTTTTCTGAACCTGTTGAACAGTTTCGTTCATTTTTTTTCATGTACAGAACAGCCTACTGGCACTCAAAATGGTTGGCATGTCAAGTAAGCCCTGAAATTTGCTGTATTTCCAACATATTACACAATGCAATGACTCAATGTGGTTTGAAGAGTTAATGACTACGTCTTGATTACTGAAGTGGACTGTCATACACTTTATTCATTTCACCATCAAATTCAGACCTTGTATAAGCTTCCAAGCAAGTCAAAAGGCTATGAGATATTTTAATTTTCTCTCTTCTTACTCTAGCTGCTAATTTTCAGTTTGTAGAGTAGAAATTAGACTGATTTAATAGCTTGTGTGTTAATTCTGCAGATAAGTAGAAGGAAGGTGTTTAGAAGGAACAGAGGCCCCTCCTTCAGGTATTTTTATTGTTCAGTATCATTGAAAGAAAAAGAACCTCCTAGAGATAGACAGGTACAAGCCTTGATGAAATTAAAAGGCTACATGGGATACATAGGCTGTACAAGTAAGAAATACACCTCTGTATTTCTTTACTTTTTAAATGCTCTATCCCAGAGGTTGAGAGCAGGTGGGAGGTTTTGACTGGTGATCCACATCATATGCACCTTGAATGCTGATGGCAAGTCACCCTCAAAGGAAAGTTGTTTATCAGAAGAGTTTTATGCTTTCCTCTGAAAATCATGGCACACATGTACAGCCAGGTGATTAGCTTCTGTACATGCTGCAAGTTTTCTTCATTCATCTGTGGGCTATAGGGCCTTTTTTGATTTTAGAGCAAATGCTAGGCAGAAGGAGGGGAAGCTTTGTAAAACATTTAGAAAATGGAAATTAATTTTCTTCTACTTATCTTAATAAAGTTACTGCTTGCTATTGAAGATACTTACTAGTTTTTCAGAGGGGGAAAAAAGCAAATATCACCTACTGAAGTTCAGCTGTAATACTGCATTTAGCATGAAGCCAATACTGTGAAGGGTGCTGTGTGCTACTGTGTGAAAAGCTCCTTATCAGCTCCAATTAGCTATCCTTGGGTCAGCAGAGGCTGGGGTCGGTGCAGGGGGAATAAGGGTGTAAGGTAAGCTATGTCCCCACTAGTCATTTGACTTACACATATTTAGTGTAGATGAAACTTTGTATTTTCACATCCCACTATACATTTTTGAGAAACCCCACCTCCACAGGTACTCAGAACTGTGTCCTGGGTTTAATAATTTGGGTTTACATTGTAGCTTAACAAAGAACAGGAGTGAGCTGCTTTGAGGTAAAGTAACTTTTTTGATTTACTACTTGAGCTTAGATAGGGGAGTTTCTTGTACTGTAATTCTCATTGTTACTTGCAAAGTTCTGTCGTCTGAAATTCCACACTTCATGGATCAAAAGTTAAGTGTTTCCACACTAGACAGAATTTCAACAGCTTTGACATCACTGACAGTTCTAAGAGCAATCCATGTGGGTAAAAAGCTGGCCAGAGAAAGAATCTGGTAAAATATTAACAAACAGAAACAGTGCTCTGGCTCTGGCTTAATTCCAGCTCCAATCAGAGAAAGACTCATGATCTCTTTTCTGTGTTACATAAAACTTCATCTTTGAAGTGTTTCACAAATATTAACTAATCCCCTAGTTACATTTCCTTCATTACTATGTTCTTCTCCTGAATAGGAACTTGTTTGAGTTGGTGTTCCTTCAAAAGCACTGTTGGACATAAGCAAATATCTAGTGACAAATTTCTTAAATGAAACTTCCATCTGAGGAAATTTCAGTTTGTCTATACAAAATGTCTACGTATCATCCTTTCATCCTGAGAAAAAACCAAATCTGTGAATGTTAATTTCTGACTGAAGTTAACACACATCAAATAGAAGACACATTAAGCATTTCAATACACTAAACATTTAGTTCCATTTTCAAAAGTAGTTTAGGTGCTTAGCTATGATCTTGCTAGCTCTGGTTACCATGGTCACTTTTGAAAGTAAGTTGCAGGCTTGTAAATTAGGTGTGTTTTTTCATTGGTGTGCAAACCAAGCTACTGCATTTAAGTTTTGCTGCACAGTGCATATTCATGCCAATCTTATTCAAGGTCCTTCACAGATGTGAGCAGTCCCAAGCAGAACCAGAACACAGTAAGGTCTTCATTCAGTATTCTCTTAGGATATTTCACTTTAAATAGTATTTCTAATTCTGGGGTATTGATTCATTATCTTTTCCTAATTTTTGGAACTAACCTTACAAGTTTGCAGTGGTTGGTTCTAAATTTCTGTTAGCACACATTTTTGATGGTCCAAAATTTAAAAGTAGCCATATAGAATGCTTGTGTTCTATGGTGTTGTTCCAAACACCTAACTAAGTAGCCTTTACTAGTTACAACTATAGTTTCTCTACTAATGACAGGAGAGAAGCATACAGAAGTCTTCACAGGAAGGGATGCATGTGATGCACTGGTCCTTGGTTACTTTGCCTTTGGATTTACAGAATTAGGGCCTCCCACATTAATTTCTGAAAGTCATCCCCTTGGGTGAATACAAAAGGCCCTTGAAAACTGAGTGAGTATTAAAAAAAACCAGACTGTAAGCAGAGTTAACTGTGTGCTCTTTGAGAGCGGCCCCGTTTCGGCTCGGCACTGCGCTGTGCGGCTTCTAGTGTCGCTGTGGAAACCGCCGCTTCTCCCTGCATACCCCGCGACATGTGCTATCTGTGGATCTGCTCATTCCTGTTATCATTCTGCTGCTGTTCCTGTTCAAGAAAGTAATCTTTGAAGCAATACCTTCCAGACACTGCCTTCTGCACTTTTCTAAATGGTTGATGTTGTGAAATTCTGCTTTCTTATCTGCCAGATGTGGTAGAGGTACGTTAATGATTAAAGTCCATTTCCCAGGCAGGAAAATACACCCAACGATCTTCATGGGTTCAAGCATCCTCTTCCATACCTTCTACACCTGTAGGAAGCCACTAGGTGGCAAGCTGGACAACAGGATTTCGCATCCACAGCTCAAAGAGTCCACTGAACTTTTGTCACCTGTGATAACAAATGCCACCAAACTGCTTCAGTGCAGAGATCACACACACGAGTGAACAGCTGCTTCAAGCTAAGCCTCTGTATAAAAATTATTTTGAAAAGTGTCGTGTTTTGACACTAGCCACAGTGTCATACTTTGCATAGAGCTATAAATCTTCAATCGATCAATTCATTCCATAATTCAGGAACACGTTGTATTTCCTTTGATGTAGAATTTTGTTTAGACTTTCTACCATGTTCAGTTGACTTCGAAAATTTACCTTCTCCTACTAGTAACTGATCTTTGTCGACTTGTGCACCTTTTATTCTTGCTGTGATTGAGTAGTATCTGGGACTGCAGCCTATGATGCTTACAAAATTAAACTAGTACAGAATACTGTAGTGTGTGTTATTGCAAGTTTATTGTGACTACTTCTGCTGTCCATTTTGGCTCTCCATAGAAAAGCTGAAGTTAAAGTCTCAATGCCTTGAAAAATAAGGATTAAGTGGTTGAAGCCAAACACCTGTAAATATTACCTATAGTTTACAGTGAATAATGTGATTGACCAGTTCCACTTACCTTACCTAAAGAAACCTGTGATAAGACTGAAGTTCAGTTAGTTGGAGACAATAGTTTTTGGAGAATTATGTGAGAACTGCAGGATGGACTCTGACTAGTATTAGGACCAGTCCCACTGCTTCCCAACAAAGATGTTTCTTTTTGAGTTAGTCCTTTCTGGAAAGACAGATATTTTAGACATCAAAACCAAAGATGTACATACTAAATGCTTTTCCAAGTGAGAGAAGATTGAAAAAAGACCCAAAGGATAATGGTAGTAATGCAGCTTTGTCAAGCCAACAGAGTTACCTCTGAGCCTTTTATATCATGCATATCCAAACACATTTTCTCACAATTGAGAGAAGGGTAAACTTGTAAAATGTGATGTTTTAAAACAGCTGAACAGATAGGTAGTGCTTGACTTGAACCGTTACACTGACCTTCCAGCTGTCTTCCTCTCTTAAGCAGTCTGATGCTAATGGAGAATAAACATGTACAGATGAAGCGAGGAATGAGCAAAAGATGCTGTGTTATACCATCAGTATGGCAAGCCTTAATGGACTGTTCTGGGTCTCCTATGTACAGAAATGGTCCTGGTAATATAAGATTTTGACAATGTGGCACTATGGCAGCAGTATATTTAGAGGAAAAGAGTAAACCAGCTCTCTTTAACTATGCAATCTCATAATTGAATAGAAACATAACTACAACGTATTTTTCTGTCTGTTTTTTGAGCAGTGGAGTTTGAAGTTGTACATTCAACTGAGCAATCTGAAGAATCTCAGCAAAATGTCAAAGCCAAGGATAAATTTGAAATGTCAGCTGAAGATTTGACAGTCAGAGGAACAAGGCTGGAAGTTCAGCAGAAGTTAAAACCCAGGAGTTTATCTTGTGCTCATCTATTAAAACCAAAAATCTCTTGTAGCATGGCAAAAATCCGCAATTATAATATTAAAGACTGATTTCTATGTTGGCAGCATGTTTCAGGTTCACACTTGCTATCAACTTACTTTGACATCTCTATATCTGATCTAATTATCAGCCTCAGTTTTGTATGTCAAGATATTTGCAGCCAGAAAAGAGAACAAATACCCCGTTTCATACAGTGAAGCCTAAAATAAAGGGTTAATCTGTGTACGTTATGAGATTACAGTCTTCACTGTTAATACTGATTTATTTTAATTATATATGTTAAGATTTTCTTGCATAATGGATTTAGAAATGCCCACTTAACACATAAGGTAAAGCCTTGTGCCTTCAGGCAGGGCTTGCAGGACTTTAGCAGATATTTTGTTGAGAAACTGTAGATGTGATTTAAGTTTAGAAGTGGGATGCCTCAATCTACTTGTCTTCTTCTAATTGACAATGCAACCGTTAATCTGTGCAGCTATCTCTCTTCTTAAAAGAAAGGGGTTTAAAAAGATTACATCTGAGTCTGTATTATTTCTCATCTTCTGTAGCTCTTTCCACTTGTTGAGAGCATGAAAGAGTATAAAATTAAATTTCTACTGTCACACCAGTGATTGTATTTTCCCTTGACGAGAGATTGTATGGACTTTAAAGCAGTGAGAAACACTGCTAGTGGTTTAGAATCATATACTCAGAATCATACAGATGCGTTGTAAGAAATAAGTCTTAAAACAGATGAAACTAAAAGAAAACTTGAACAAGTTGTGATGTAAAAAAGGATATAGCTATGTAGTAATGAACATGCTAGGACACTAAAACAAGTAATCAGTGTATTTTTGTAGCATTTCCAGTAATGCTGAGCTGTCCTGGGATAGTACAGAGATGAACTTTCCTATAAGTAAAGGAAATGCATGTGAAAAATTCAAGAAAAAACGTTTTATTGTGGGGATGGTGAAGCACTGGAAGAGATTGCCCAGATGGGTTATGGAGTCTGTCTATGGAGATACTCAAAACCCAAATGGACGTGGGCCTGGCCAGCCTGTTCCAGCTGACCCTTCAGTTGAGGGCTTGGACTAGGTGATCTCAAGAGGTACCTTCCAATCTAAGAGATTCTGTGATTCTGCAAGTGGTATTCACTGTAGTGAATAATACTTCTCAGTTACTGCTAAGCATATAAAATCTAAAAAGGATAAACAAAGGAAGAGAGCTACTTACCCATGAGCGTCTTTTTTTCCTGGAGCATTTTATTATAGAAATGCTTTCCTGATACACTTTGCAAAGAGGTGCTCTTTTCAACACCTGATAATGTGGTGGTAATCCGTTTGAGAATATGAATAATTATTTTTTACTACCTCCTGAAAATGTTTTGCTTTAGTGCAAAGGTACAGTGATATTATAATCAGATGCTAAATCTGCAAGAAATTTCATGAGATGTTACTAAGCCAATATAAGGCCTGAGAGACCTTGTGAGCTTCTTTCTAAATCTTTTCATTACTTGAAAATCCTGTCATTTGATTCAACATTGTTCATGAGCCAGGACAACATGATGCACTCCCTTGAACCAGGCCCTGAATGAGCTCTTTCTGTAGCACAAAGCATAGTGGTTTCTACCAACTACAGGAATTTTGGCCCAGATCACACCAGTTAAAGCACTCACTGGTTATTTCTAGAACTCAATGTGTAAATTCCAATTTTTATAATAGCTATAGATCATCCTGAAAAAAAATTTGTTGTTTCCATGTTTAATATTGACCTATGGAGATGCACAATAGTTCGGTGGTATGAGATTCTGTGCACGTGTCAAAAGCAGTGTAGAAGAGCAGTTTGTTCCATGATCTTTGTAATACTGCATCTGAACCTGGAAAACATTTCTCTTTATTCCTTACACCGTGGGTGTAAAGTGATGGGCTGCAGATTTCAGAAATGCCTTTGTGTAGGTTTGTATGCAGGTTTTCATGGCTTTTTTTGTTTGTTTGCTTGTTTGAGGGTTTTCTGGGGTTTTTTTTCTGTTTTTGTGGTTGTTTGGTGTGGTGTCCCACTTACTCCCCTCCCATGACACCTGGCATGCCTGTTCATGCAGACCTCTTGCCAGTAAGGCAGCTTTAATTTATTCAGTTTCCCTGAGAAACAGGTTTCCTTAAGTCAACTGTAGGTAAGGAAAGATGATAGCTGGGTTGTTTCACTTTATTTTACTTGTGGCAGAAAAAAAAAAAGTAGTTCAGTACATTTGTTTCAGAGTAGTTCTAAGAACATAGCGAGTAAGTATGAAAATTAACAAAATATGCATAATAATAAATAATGTTAACATATTGCTTGGATCCTGCACGGGGAGGTTGTGCTAAATACAGCAGGAAAATTCTCGTATATTTTCTCTTATGACCAAAATATTTAACAAATTGGGCATTGATTCTTAAGAACCAGATGAGAAGAGTGGCAGCAAGGTACTACTGCAGATACTATTGAATTGTACAAAGAAAGGAATGCCTATGAAGAAGAGAATTCAGGCAGATCACAGAGTACTGAAAAGGTAAAAGAGGACATTATTTATTGTTGTTCGTACCTAAGGGTTAAAAACCTGTTGAGGAATATATAGATAAAAGCAAAAGGTCTGCCCCGAAAAGGTCGAAATGGAGCGGTATTGCGAAGCGGCAGTGCAAGCGCTACCGGGAGCGGGGCCTCTGCCCAGAGCCAGTTCAAGTCATGGACGAGAGACAAGGCGGGGGAGGGACTTTCTTGTATCCCCGTGTTCAAGCCCATATTTGCCGACCGAAAGGCTTTTTTGTTTTGGAGTGGCAGTCTTAGGCAATACAGAAGAAAATTCAAATTCGCCACTGTTCGGGTTTAACCGAAGGAGTGCAAGTTACAGGGAAAGTGGATGAAAGGTGCCCACACGCAGAGCGATCCGCCCCGTTCCGTCGGTGGGAAGGGAGGCGTGCAAGGGGCACGGCGGGGAGGGAATCTCTGGCGCCCGCCCCCCGCCTCCGGACTCGCTCTGCTGCAGCCAGTCAGGGCGGCGCGACGGGCCTGGGCACGGGGCAGCGCATCCCTGGCCGGCGTGCCTGCTGCCCTGTGGTAACCCCGGGACCGCGCTCCGCCGGGGTGAACGACCGCCGCCGCCGGCACAGCGAGGACGGGCGCTGCTCGCTCAGCCGGCGGCCCAGCCACCCCTCAGCCGTCACCACATCGCCTTATCGCTTAGCAACACCGCGCGGGCCCCGCGATTGGCAGGGCCGCGCCCCCGCCCACGTGTCCCCGCCTCCGTATTGGGTGCCGTCCCGGGATTGCGCGTTCGGTCCTGCGTCCCTTCCCTTTGTGCGCCGCGGGCGCGCGCGGGCCCTGCGCCATCCGACCGCGCTTGGACCGGCGCCCGCCGAGCCTCCGCGTTAATCGCCGAGCCACGGTGCCGGCGTGACGCGGCCGTACCCTCTACAGTATACCTACCCGCGGGGAGGTGGGAGAGGGACACGAAAAGGTCCGCGCCCACGGGGGGTCGGCGCTGCCTCGTCCCCGGCTCGGCCAGCCCAAAGCCAGGCGCTCCCGGCCTTCCACGGCCTCCAGTACGGGGCGGAGCGGGGCGCGAGAGCTTGGCCTAGTGCCGCGGGCACGGGGGCCCGCCTGTGTCCGCCCCGGCCTAGCCAGGGTCCCCTCCTCCCGTGGAGCGGCTCCGGCGGGTAGGGATTGGCATCACCCCGAGTCCGACACGGGGCGGCCCTGCCCCGGCTCTCATTGGACTGCGGCGAGGAGTAAATTGTCAGCCCATGTGGCGTGGCCGCCGGAGGTGGCGACTGCTTAAATAGCGGTGGGAGCTAGAGGGAGATAGTGAGGAGAGAGCGGAGTTATCGGTCGTGCGCAGCTCGGCACTGGTCGCCGCAGCGTCCACCCGGAGCGCCCGCCCCGCAGCATCCCGACCCCGCGCTGAGCTGACGACAGAGTCCTACTTACACGAAGCCATCCGCACCTGTGCAGGTATCGGCGGGACAGCGGGTGCGGCGCGGTCAGGAGAGCGGCAGCTTCTGCTCTAGGCTCCGCGGGCCGCTGCTCCCCGCGGGTGCACCGGGGAGGCTCCATCTTGCCCTCTACGCCGGGTGGGCGATGAGGGTCCGCGGGCTCGGTCCGCAGGACCGAAAGGTTCTGCTCCCCGGCCCCGCTGTCGCCGCGCCCTGTTGCTGCGGACCGCTCTCCCGTGGCCCAGCGCGGCCGTTCTGGGGAGAGTCCCCCCCCCCCACCCCAGCGGCTGGTTCCGTGCCGCAGCCTCCCGCTCCGCCCGCCCGGCAAGGTGGCTGCATTGTGGTGCTGGCGCTCGGCCATCTTGGCGGCGGGCGGGGACCGTGCCGCCACCACAGCCGCGACCCCTCTCCGTCGGGCCGAGCGGGATCGGGGACGCAGCCGGGCCCCGCTGCCCGCAGTCCTCGGGCGCGCCCGGCGGCAGCGGCTGCGCGAGGGGCCGCGCCTGCCGCGGAACGAGCAGCCTCCGCCGCGGGGCTGGGCGGCCTCGGCGGCCTCGCGCTGCCGCAGCTCGGGCGCCGAGCACCGCACTGCCTCGGGTGGGCGCCGGGGCTGGACGGGCCGCTCTGCCCGTGCAGCGGGACGACGGCGCTGCGCTCTCCACGCTGTCCCGGGTTAGCGCGAAGGCACGGTCGTGGCAAGCTGAAGAAGCTTGTACAAGAGGAGATCGGCGCTCGCTATTGTGAAAGAAGACTGGCCAATAGGTTCTGGGAATCCACCTGAAAAAGCGTGCCGTGTATGCTGCTAAACTGTTTTTTCCCACTTCGGTATAAACCAACGGCCCACATGAGGTAACCTGGTGATCGTACACCAGCATGGATTTGATGATGCGATTCTGTCAGGACCGTGATCATTTCTCTTTGGCTGTTTTTGTACCTGTTTGGTTCTTATTCCACATTCTTTCCCTGGTATACGGCTCTATAAGATACTGAATGCATATTTTCCTAGCTAAAAGCTTTATTTGGATGCTTAAATTTAAAGAGGCAGTACTAAGGCTGTGTAAGTTAACTTGCATACTCCATTGGACCACCTTTGGGGGCTTTGGAGCATGTCTTATCTTAAAAAATGGGAGAAGAAATCTCAGGCTACATGAGCAAAGGGTTCAGCTTTTCCTGCAGCTTCTACCCTTCTTGAAACAAACTGAAAATAATAGTACATTGTGAAAAGCTACATTTAATGGGTGAATTCAGAGAATGTGGGCAGTTATGAACAGATCTTTTTGCAAACATGATATAGTCATGCTTGGGACTTAGATTTTTATACAGGTAGTTTCTGACTACTTGGGAATCAACCAAGCTGTGTTGATTCTGTGAGCAAAGTCTAACTTACATTTTCTCCAGTAACAGCCTCGAACCAGATTGTGTTTCCCACTAAGTAGTGCGTTTTAAATATGAACACACTCTACTGTTTCTCATTTGTGTTGTGGTCGACAGGACAAATACAGACCTGAAACAGAGGCATTTGAAAGGTCTTTGTTAAACTCAATCTGTAACATACAGATTGATGGTAGCCAAATGCTTTAAAAAAATGAAATCTGGACTGTGTTTGCCTCTATTCTGTGAAGGGGCTTTTGGAGGCAAGCATTATAGCTCTTCATAAGAGAAGTTTCTGTGTAAGGACAGTTTTTTATTACAAATTCTAGAAATCATAGTCAGAGATTAGGAAACCTGAGTTGTGATGTAATCATATGAAAAACAAAGAAAACAGTCCTTTCGTTAATATCTGTGCTGAAGAAAGCTATGGAGGAGTCATGAGTGTTTCATTTTACAATGAGAGCTCCAAAAAAAAAGAAGATTTGGTCTGCCTAGAAACAGTAGCAGAGCTGACTTTAAGGGTTCTGTCCCACCACGATGACAGCTATCAAAATAACAATGAAATAAATATATTACTCCTGTCTAGGAAAAGGAAATGTGCATCAGGCAAAACAAGATTTGGGGTTTATTTGTCATTTCTTTGCGATCAGCTGTTTCTCCCTCCTTCTCCCCTTCCTTTCTTCACTAAACCCTAGTGAACAAGTTACAGCAGAGTAAGTTTGTGTTCAGTGGTTAGCAAGTCAGGTATGAGCAGGCAAAGAAATCAGATTTTACCTTCACATGCTTGTTTGTTTGTTTGTGGGTTTTGGTTTGGGATTTTTTGGCTTTTCTTTCCCTTTGTAAGCTTACACGCTTAATGGTCAGAGGGTTATTTCTGTATGGAAACAGCAGATAAAAGTATTGTAAAAAAGTTGTACAGCTGCCAGGGATGGTGGAAAATGATGATTAATACTTTTTTGATTAATTTTTGGTGGCAAATTAGTGAGGGACTGAAAAACAAATGTTTTAAATGCAATAGAAAACAGTATTTCAACTTAAGAGTAGCTTTGATACCAGAAAGGATTGTTAGTTATTACTAGTCACTAACTGAATGAGTCAGCAGCACAGCAGAATTGCTAAAAAATATTGTGCAAATCCAGCAATATGGTAGTTTAGGCTTAACTGAGGTGTCTACTGCACTGCTATTTTGGCAGAGAGAGGGAAGGTTTGCTGTGGTGTGTTTGCTTCTCTCCACTCAATTAAAAACACAAGTTGTCTGAGGAAAATTCACACAATTTAAGCAAAAGCATGTCATAAACTGAGGAAGAAGGATGTTAGGATGTTAGATGGATTCAGCAAATACAGCCTTAAGAAATAGAAGACTCCTGTTTGTCTCTCTTTATCTTCGTCTCCTGTTTTGACCTGTTGCTTTTGAACACTTTGCTCATCAAAGGTAGCAGAAGCAATCTGTTTGTATGTTTGCTGTAGTCTAATCTCCATTAAAGCAGCTGTAGAAATAAATGTTCTTTCTTAATCTGTGCTATGCCCTATACTTGAAAATCTGTCAATGTACTGTGTTACTGTGTATAGTCAAAAAATGCTCTACAGAAAACAAGTCTCTAATAAAGTAAAATAATAATGCAGTACACCATTTGGGGGCAAAGTCAATCAACTTTAAAATGGTTTACCTGCTTATTCTCTGTCAAGGAAGACCGAAAACATTGTTGGTAGCTGTAACAGCTGCTTTAATCACTGTTTAATCAGGGGTGGCTTAATATTAATGACTTTTCTTCTGACCACTCTTGTCCAACAGCAGATCCTCTCTGCTGTCTGCTGCTTAATCCATAATTTGTATTTTATCTTAGATGTATGCGTTTGGAACTCTTTGTGGCAAGTCTAAATCTTTCTTCTAGTTCTTTGTGTATTAAAATCTTTTAATATGTGGCTCTTGTTCTTCTGATTTTGATTACTGCAGCATCTTTTTCTCCACCTTTGACATAGTCTTGCTCAACTACATTCATAACAAGCTGGCAAAAATTGTTTTGCTGATGAATTTCATTACTTCACTGTCTCAAAGGAACATTTAATCAATTGGTTGTACCTGGATAGAGTTTTTGTGATACCCCAGGGAAAGAGATATGAGGTGGGAAGGAGCAACTATCATTTTAATGTCTCGTATCTTAAGCTTAAATTGTAAACTTTGTGCCCAAGATCTCTTTCCCTGCCCCAGCACAGAAATGCTGAAAGTGTAGTAGAGTTGTGGCCCTTGTTTGTATTTTACAGGTACAGTGGTGAGGCCAGTAGTAAAACTGACTTACTAGTTTTGTGTGAGTGGAAAAACTGAGAGGTTTCTCTTCAGCACTGAGTGGACTGGGCCTGTTAATACCAACTTAAGTTTTGGGGACTAGCTTCTCAGTAAGGGCCTTGCTCAACTTGGCCCTTAGTGTTTCCTTTCTTAAATGAACAAGAGTGGAATAGAGCTTCTATTGTTTGGGTGTTTAGTACAAGACCTAGAAATCTAAGATGTCCTTTTGAGAGCACTTCTGTTTCTTGTCCCAGAAGGAATGGACTGGGTGAAGTAATAATCTCTTCTGCTTCAGTGTTAGGTGTTGCATAATTCCACAGTTACTCCACACATCTGAATCAAGATTACTGCTGAAGGAAAGAAGGGTGAATAAATCAGGCAGCCTTTGTGGTGTTATGTTCTGGCAGAGCTACACCTCAGCTGTGCAGAGGGTTCTGCTTTCCTTCTGCACACCCCAGCAATCTCATGCAGCTATGGGAAAGTGTTACCTTGCCTGAGCAATGTAATGTGTGGATGGAAGAGGGGCCTGTTTCTTGCTCAAACGCATCAGGAAGTCCCAAAAGAGGCTGCAAAAGAATGCCCAAATGAAACATCTTGGTTAGGAAAAACAGCCATTAAGTGCTCATCAGCGAGTACCCATTAGTGCTGTATTTTGGAGAAGACGATCAACCACCAGTGGCACTTAAGCAATGGGCCTGCATGCCACTATGTAGGATGGAATAGGATACATGATGGAAGTCAAACTTCAGCTCTTTCATAACAAACTTTTTCCTTCAAAGTTATCAAGGCAGACTTGTAGTTGTTTGAATGCCTAGTTTTCTCTGTGTTTTTTACTTGTGTAAAATCCCACACATAAAAGCATATTTTGCCTCTACTTACCTGAAGGATTATTTAAGAAAGAACTGTTAATGCATACTATCTCTGGTTCCTGCAACCATACTTTTATTTAGTTTTTAAATTTAAAAAACCCCACCATATATATGGGTATTTCCCCTACTTCTTTAACTTGTCTACTTAGGGTCTAAAATTATAATTTGAATTTAGCTGAAACATCAAGTTATCTTGCTTCCTCTCTAATCAGTTGTTAGTATATTTTTACTGTAATAGAAAATAAAGGGGTGTAGTATATGGTGCTGTGGTCTGATACAGGTGGCCTGCCATGCTGTGTTATGCAGCATGATGGTCTCTTGTGATATTTGAGATTGGGGTCGTGAATGCAAAGTTCTTGGGACAACAGCTGAAGTTTTTCATCCTGTCTGTATTCCAGATCTGTTCTGCCAAATCATATCTTAAAGCACCAGCCTCTCTCATGTGTAGTCAGTTCCACATTCACAGTTCTCTAAACATGTGGCAGTGCAGGGTCCAGTTAGGAAACACTCTAGATGTAGAACTTACTTCTTTGGTGTTGACATTTAAAATGACACTAAGTTGTACTGTAATCTTTGTGCTTTGTGTGGGTTTTCTCCACTGTGTGTATGGGGGGGGAAATGAGGGGGCAGTTGTTTGGTTTTTTGTTGGTTGGTATGGTTTGGGTTTTTCGTCAGGTTTTTGTTTGCTCAGAGTTAATGGGGAGGGGGTTAGGGTTGTGTTGTTTATTTTGGAGGGTGTGGTTTTGTGCAATTTTGTAGTTTTGTTTGTTTGGGTTTTTTTTTCACGTCCAACAAATCTTTTGATTATTGATTCTTAAGTTAGGATTTAACTTTGGAATGATTGTAGAACTTGTTTTGCTACCTGTTAGGTTTGCCTTGTAATTATGTATTTTACTATGTGTATTTCATAATTTCTCCACCCACCTCTGCTCCAGCATGTTAATCTTTCTTCTCTGCTGACTTCAGAGAGGCTCTGCATTTAGTAGAGGTAGACTTACTCATTTTCTGGTTGTCATGTAGAAACTGGTGGTTCTCAGAGCTTGATGCTCCTTCAGGATCATTTTTTTTCATCCTTATCGACCCCATGGATCTTATGGTCCATTTGATTAGTTGAGATATCTTTTTTTTAGTAGTAGTAGAGATTCCATGGGCTGTTCCTGTGTGGGTGTTCCTGCAAATACGCTTGTTTGTCACAACATGTCAGGAAGACAAGGCACATATACTTTCCTCTGTGTGAAATCTTACTAGCCTTACTGCTTTGTGGATCTCAGCAACAGGGTGAAGTTAAGAGATGGAGGACGTGGTGATTGCAGGCATAGCAGGAAAGCTGCCAGAATCTGAGAACTTGCAAGAGTTTTGGGAGAACCTGCTAAATGGAGTGGATATGGTCACAGAGGATGATCGGAGGTGGAAACCAGGTGAGTGCTTATTGTCCCTCCTTTTGGAGCCCTGAGTTCTGAGTCTTTTAGAGGAATTATCCTATGAAAAGAGATTTTAGGAGATCGAAACCCTGCTGCCAGACCCAAATTAACTTCTGATAAATCATCAAGAAATTCTGTAACAGAGTACTTTCATGAAGGTCTCACGCAATCCATTTTATAATGTTATGTCCTATGCAGTAGCAGCTAATAAAGAATATGTAGCTTACTTTCAAATACAAGAGCATTCTGACAGAGCAGCTAGGCAACATTAATCCTATACCTGCTCTTGATAGCTGTGACAGTAAGACAGCTCTGACATTTTGCTGGGTTCAGAAGTAGCACAGGGATTCCAATTGTGTGGTTTATGACTTTTTACAATGTTCCTTTTTGTCTGATTGTCCTTTTGAAGTGTTTGGCACATGTCTACCCAATTCAAGCTAGTGATTTGCAGAAGTCAAAAGCAGCTTTTGTTTCTCTTCTAAATGGTGACTGACCGGAACCACTGATTTAGACTATATGTGCTTGGTACCACTTGCCAAAGCAAAAATAGTTAAACTAGATAGATGTCTTTTGCTGCTATATCCAGGAGAGTCCTAAAAGTTATAATTATTTTTGCTAATGCAGCGTTCTCATTTCCAGGTGAGGCAGGTCAGTAGATAGTCATGCAGCCCCTCTGGGTACTGCGCAGGGGAGTGAGGTTTCATACGTAATTGAAAATCAGCTGTGGTCATTCTGTACTGTGTCTCAGCTTGTAGCTGCTTTACCATCGATGTGTTTTGTGACTCGGTGTCGAATTTTCCCTCACAGGAATTTATGGACTGCCTAAGAGAAATGGAAAGCTCAAGGACATAAGCAAATTTGATGCATCTTTTTTTGGGGTTCACCCCAAACAAGCTCATACAATGGATCCTCAACTTCGCTTGCTGTTGGAAGTTTCTTATGAAGCTATTTTGGATGGAGGTAAGTAGATGAATGACTGAAGAGGAAGAATTAAGCTGTATTGTCTCTGTGTAACAGGTGCAGCTGTACACCTGTGCGATGAGAACTCTAACAAGGGAAAGCCATCACATTAGAGAGGAGACCCAAGACGTGGTACAGAGGTTTCCAGATCCCAGTATAAGGGTTAGAATAAAGCTGTTTTCTCTAGAATGCAAACCAGGAAATCGTTGCTGACTGTCAGCAAATCTGTACCTGCATTATATGGTATGACAGAATCACTTTAACAGTCAACAGTTCTGGAGCTTTTCTATGTTCTGCTCTACCCTAACATTCCATAATAATTCCTTTGTAAGAGGAAAAGAAGGATGACTTGATTAGAATTCTCATCTGTGATGTAAAAGAATGACAGATGACCTGATGTATTTCTGTCTATTGGCCGGATTCTTGGAAAACCTGTAGCATTTGATCTGGTTTTTTAGAAGGTTTTCCTAGGAAGTGTGCTTTCAGAAATAGGAGCCTCTCTCTTCTGTTGCTGCCAGTATTTTGGGATTTTGAGTTACTTATCCACTGAGCCAAGAAATTTATTCTTCATGTTAATCAGTTTCATGTCAGAACATAAGCACATGGGGAAAAAGTTGGAATCAGCTCACTAGTACTGACTAGCTACAAATCGAAAGAGGGCAAATTTCGGTCAGATATGAGGAGGAAATTCTTTATTGTATGGGTGGTGAGGTATTGGGACAGGTTGCCCAGGGAGGTTGTGGATGCCCCAACCCTGGCAGTGTTCAAGGCCAGGTTGGATAAGGTCTAGTGTAAGATGTCCCTGCCTGTGGCTGTGGGGGTTGGGACCAGATGGTCTTTTAAAGTCCCTTCCAGCTTTTAACATTCTGTGATTCTGTGACTTACTGAAATTAACTTTTGCTTCTCTTCTTCTCTCTGCTTCTGAGCCTCTGTCTGGAGATTGAATAATCTGTCTGTCTCCAGGACACCTGAAGCAGGGAGAAGAAACAGCAGAGATTTCTGACAGTTGACCTTGCTGTGTGGTGTTTTTTTAGAGCAAAGTTGCTTCTTGTTCTGGTTATTGGCTATTTTTGTGCTTAAGAATTCTCATTTCTGTCTTGTACTCCAGATCTGGGCTGGAGATAGATATTGATGTGCTCACATGACGTTCCAGGTGCTATGATTTTTCTCCCCTTCAGTCTTCTCCTTTTCTCTGTAGTGGTAGTTAGCTGTTAGCTTCTCTTGTCAGCGTTTGTACTTTTCATAGTCCGTGCGCTTTTTTTACACAAGGCTCTAGCAGTGCCCGGCTAGGCTGTATGTTCTGGCCAAAAGCCAATACCAAACTTCTGATGGACTCTGAAGTAAGACATGTAAGGCTGGCAGTTGAAACAGATAAAAGGTTATTAAAGGTAAGGGAACAATGCTGCCGGAAAGGGACAAGAAGTAGTTTTGGTTGAACTGGTGCCAGTGTACCTGGTATCTCTGCAGTTTGCCCCTCATTATTTTTACTGTAATCTACCTTCCAATCCCCATAGGTATTAATCCGGCCACCCTCCGTGGCACAGACACAGGTGTATGGATTGGTGCCAGTGGGTCAGAAGCTGCCGAAGCCCTTAGCCAAGATCCAGAAGAGCTTTTGGGATACAGTATGACTGGCTGTCAGCGTGCTATGCTTGCCAACAGGATTTCCTACTTCTATGACTTAACGGGTAAGTGCCCCCCAAACCTGTTGATGCTGATCAGCAATTGCAATTTCAACACGATTGTACCACAGTTGCTGCAGAGGACTGGGATGGATATGATAGCATAGATCCCTTTTGGAAAGAGAAAATAGCGTGTAACTATTCTAAGGAGGCATATGAGAAGTAAAAATATATGGTGACTGTATGATAAGACTCTCTGTAAGGCTTTATAACTCAGCTGCTGCTGCTGCTGGACATAGCTGGTGTTCATCTGAGGGATGGTGATGTCAGGAAGCATTTATAAAAAGGCCTTGGTCCTTTCTGGCCTTTAGACTGCTATTGGTTATCAAGATATGTGGAAGTTGGCTATACCAGAGATAAACTGCTACTGACTGGAGCAGTTGGCTTTCTTTTGAGTAAAGTGGAAGAAGTAGGAGAGCCACAAAAATTATGTGATTGAAGGCATAGGTATGATTCAATCCATGTACGGTATTGAAGGGAATGGAGAGGTGGAAATTGATGTGAATTGCAGCAGAGAACAGAGAGAATGGCAAGGGTAGCACGAGGAAGGGCAAGGGATTTTTATTGACAAGAATGTGTAATTAGATGGGACCTGCCTGTTCTCTTTTTGGTGGAGAGACAGAATTTTTAAAAATGCCCTTAAAGCAAATCTGTTCATAATTTTTTCCCATCTTTCTCATGCCTTACCTTGTAAGTAGGCAGAGATGGTAGTTCTAGTCTCCCATTGCATCAGGTTTATCTGCTATGTTCTGAAGTAGCTCTGCTATGTTCTGAAGCAGCTCTTATTTAATGTTGTTTTCAATATGTTTCTTGTAACCCCGTCCTGTAGTCTTTGGAGAAGAATCTAGGAAATTAAGGTTGGTTTTGGTTTTTTTTTTTTCTCCTTATGTTTCTTAAGGACCAAGCCTAACTATTGACACAGCCTGCTCCTCTAGTCTTGTTGCTCTGGAAAACGCTTATAAGGCAATTCGTCATGGGCAGTGCAGTGCAGCCCTAGTAGGAGGAGTCAACCTCCTACTGAAGCCCAACACATCTGTGCAGTTCATGAAACTGGGTATGCTTAGTCCTGATGGTGCCTGCAAGGCTTTTGATGTTTCAGGTAAGGCGTAAGTAGAAAAGCGTATGGTGTATGAGAGTAACTTACTGTACGGTCTGTGACCAGCTACTCTTTCAATACAGCAAAGAGCTAGCCTTGTAGTTGTTCCAGGGTGCACTGTTTGGGACATACCCTGGACCTGATTTATGTTGCATGTTCCATTAAACCTGGAAAACTAACTGTGGGGAAGAAACTGGCACCATATGGTTCATCCCTCTGCCTCTGGGGAGAAAAAAATAGATGTCTCTTGATGGAAAATTTCTGTTGTCATTTGTGCTGAGCACTGTGTCTTTCTAGGACAGGAAATTTTTCTTTAAAAGAAATAGATGTGTCACATTCTCAAAACAGTCTATTGTAAGTGGTAATCTTACTGCATAGTGTTTGGCAACATTTTACAAAGCAGAGCAGAAGTTGTGACTCTCTTTCTCTGCTCTCAGGAAATGGATATTGTCGCTCTGAAGCTGCTGTTGTTGTTCTTTTGACCAAGAGATCGATGGCAAAGAGGATCTATGCCACAATAGTAAATGCTGGAATTAACACTGATGGCTTTAAGGAGCAAGGTAGGTCTTGAGCTGCTGAAAAGTGAGGTACCTACATAACTGTTCAGTTTAGAGTCTTTGTCATAAAAAGTGGTCTGTTGTAGGGTTCTTCTTTAGATGTGTGAATGTTTTTTTGTATTTGGGTTGGTTTTTTTTTTTCATTTTCTGGTTTTGATAATGCAAAGTTCAGGACCCTATTTTTAAAAGAAGTTAAAGGAGAGAAATGGTGGTTTCTACTGAAGTAACAGCAATGTTCTCTTGCTAGTTTAGCATTCCTTAGGACATCTCCACAGTAACTTCTGCATTGATGGTAGAAATGTAGGTACAGTGTTATAACTGTAAAGCTCTTACCCTACTGTTGTCCAGCTTCTCCTGCTCTCCAGCTGTGGAGACACCAAGCTTCACATGTTTTGCTTAACCTAGACATCTTCTAGTATTCTGTTAACCAGTATCTTTCCACCCTAGGTTACTTTCTGGTTCCTCTGCTCTTCTTGCAAAGAGCCTGAGAGGCTTATTGTGTTTGGTGCTAAGGACATGGTGAAAAGGCCTTTAGTTTGGGTTTTTTTTATGGGGGGGGGGGGGAAGGGAACTTGGCAGCCCAAAGTGAATGAAAGGATGCTAAAATCGGAACAGGAAACACCTGATAGGAGACTGAAATTGACGGCAATTTTGATCCTAGGTGTGACATTCCCATCTGGAGAGATGCAGCAGCAGTTGGTCAGATCTTTGTACAGGGAATGTGGTATCAAACCTGAAGAAGTGGAGTATGTTGAAGCCCATGGGACAGGCACCAAGGTCAGCATGGTCCCTAAGAGATTGAGTGTTTTCTTCCCTTGCATCACTTGCCACGCTTTTCCATTAAATTATTCCTTTTCCCAAAGTGAAATCTTTTTGCCTTCTACCAGTTAGTAGACTATGTTCTGCTTCACTACTTTTGGATTTTTCCCAAACACCATAATCTTTCAGATTTCTCTTTTGGGGTGTGTTTTGGAAGTGCTGGCTAATAGCCATTCTGATTCTCTTCATACTAGGCTGGAGATCCACAGGAAGTAAATGGCATTGTAAATGTCTTCTGTGAGCGTGAAAGGGAGCCACTGTTGATCGGATCAACCAAGTCAAATATGGGTCATCCAGAGCCTGCTTCAGGGCTTGCTGCATTAGCCAAGGTAACAGGGGGCTTGAGAAGAAAAATTAGGGAAGGTGGGAGAACACCAGTGTGTGGGGTTTTGTTTGGTTGGTTTAGGGAAAATCTGCATTGATTCAGGGTAAAATATTCACTGATACTCATAAGAACTCAGGTGTTTCTCATTAACTACTTGCTTCACGTGCAAATATTTTTAAAAGCTCAGGTGGCTATCCTGCAAACTACCGAATGCTCAGGTGGCCCTCTGCTGTGTGCATACACTCTTCAGTTCCCTCTTCCTACCAAATTCTATAGGAGCATAGCTCTGGTCAGAATAAAGGCTTTGGGATTCTTTTGTTAATCCTTATTGATTACTTTGTCAATCCTTACACTGGACCTTCCAACAGAACTCTGCTGCAAGTCGTTTGGGTTTGAAGCACATACACGTAGAGGGGTTGGATGTTTGGTTGACAATGACCAAAGATGAGAGGCAGTGTAGGCTTTCAGTGCCAAAAGAGCAGCTGATCCTTCTGGCTTTCTGTCAGGGATGTATCATCTCTTCCTCTTCTCTCTTAGGATGGCAAGAAGCTAGGTGAGTTCTTTGGGATGAGGCTACCAGCATGAATAACTGTCTGTCTTAGCAACCAGCTTGCTAACTACTGCTGTAGGCAGATGGTCATCTATTGGCTCCAGCTGCTAAACTGCAGCTAATGTTCACACTTGCTTGTTAAGCCTATTGCCATAGACCATGCAAACTAAAGTCACGTACACTGCCACTGCTACAATTGTAGACTCTTCAAAGTGGTTACTTGTGACCCAAATACAACTTACTGTGAATGGCCTCATCTGCATGACGATAGCAGTGTCCGTCTCTGTAGAGAAAAGTTTAGGGCTTTTTAGCGCCTTTATCTCTGACTGACACATTCTTCATAGAAAGAATGATAACTTAGTCATGAAATAAGCTTCTCAATCCATACTGTGTTGTATGTAACAAACAGTTTGTTTAGTGTGGTTCTGTGATCCATCAGGACAGGATCATAACTTTGAGGTAATGTTGCCCTCACCTCTGCACCAAACCCAGTGTTTCTTAGACAGTAACTATCTCAGGGAATCTGCAGTTCGTGTAAATGTTTTCTTCTGGAATTCCATAAAATACTCCTATGTGAGGTGTCAGGAAATTGGATCTTGAAAATATCAGATTTCAGACTTGAAGAGAATCCATTAATTATATGGGTAGGTAGGAATGAAACTAAGGCTTGCCAAGGCCTCTTCAGGCAAATTCTGGTAAGGAAGGGAAAAAAATCACTTGCATCTTTGAATTACTCAGCCTATCTAATTACTTGCTGTGCAGCAAAGACAAAGCCTTTTGGTGGCACTGGTGGTATGCTCACTGTACTGTGCTCTCAAACCTAGGTAGAACCCATGAAAAACTTAAAGTACAGTATGTATCAGTGTAAAGCAACAGCACATTCAAAGTGCGTAGTATTGGAGGTGTAGTACAGTATGCATGAAAATACTTAGACTACAGCTTTAAACGTGTTGGCTGTGAGTTGAAATCATGTATTTATACTGGTTGTTCTCCCAGGTAAGCTGCAGTGTCTGATAGTCAACTTGGAAGAACAGTTCCCAAGCCAGTATATCTCTCTGACCATTCTGGAGTGGTGAAGGAACTGTCAAACACACAGAGCACACTCCGTTTGCAGTGGACCTTGTAGTCTGCAATTTGCTGGGCTTGTTCCACAGATGAATGTGGGTTTGGTGTCATGAGCTGTATGTAGAGAGAAGCTACTAAGAGAAGGGAGCTCTTGTTTTTTTGGCACAGATATTTTGTTCCTCATGTTGTTTCAGTAATTTCCTTTGGCTGCCAGTTCTGACCAGTCTGCTGTTTCTGCTTTTTTGAATTAAGAAGACAACAAATGGGTGTAAAGCAGCAAGCAGACTTCTTTACTAGTGCTTCAGCTTGATTCTTTTGCAGCAAAGTAAGAAATAGAAGCATTTTGTTGTGATAAGGAAGAGGATTTGTGACTGTGTGCAACTGAGGAGGGATGAAGTGGAATGTGATAAAGGGATGGGGTCTGAAAGGGGAAAAAGATGATGTGATAGTCTTAGTACCTAGGCTGCTTTTCCTGCAGGACTGCATGGCTTGCCAGTTAGAAAGAGTCTGGAAGCTAAACCTAAGGCTCAACTTCTGCTGACTTCCTGCATGGTCTTAAAATTTGCCTAGGTGATGCAGTTGCTACCTCAGTAACATCAACAATGCTATTCTCTGAAATGTCCCTTTATCCAAACATAGAAAACCGCTTTCAGAATATGCTACATGGTCATTTGTAGTAAAATAATAACAACACAAGAATGTTTGTTGTGAGACCATGTGGAGCACAGAATACTCTGTTTTTCTTTCAGGTCATTCTCTCTCTGGAACATGGGCTGTGGGCTCCAAATCTTCATTTCAATACCCCAAATCCAGATATTCCTGCCTTACAAGATGGCTCTTTGGAGGTAGTTTGTAAACCAACACCAGTGAAAGGTGGCCTTGTCAGTATCAACTCTTTTGGCTTTGGAGGTGCTAATGCTCATGTCATTCTGAGGCCAAATAAGGACAAATGCCAGCCTCTGGAGACTTGTAACATGCCAAGACTGGTTCAAATTTCTGGCAGAACCCAGGAAGCTGTGGAAACACTAATTCAAGAGAGCAGAAAACATGGAGGATGCAGCCCATTTGTAAGCCTGCTCAGCGATATCTCTGCAGTTCCCGTGTCCTCCATGCCCTACAGGGGCTACACACTGGTTGGCACTGAAAGTGACATAAAAGAGGTTCAGCAAGTTCAAGCATCTGGTAGACCACTCTGGTACATATGCTCAGGTAGGTGTGCAGCATTGGGTCCAGGCTTTTCCATTCCTCTGTAGATCTGGGGCTTGAGCAATTGTGTTCTGTGCTCTAATGCTATTTTACAGTGTAGCATGAGGAAATATTTTGCAACTCTGTGACATGTCTAGGAGTGTTCTGTATTTTATTAAAACCTTCCAACTTAACTGTCTTCTGATTGTAGCGAAGGCCAGCAAAATAAAGTGGTGCCTAATTTAGAGAATGTTAGAAATGTACAGTGCTTTGCTCTCAGAATTCTTTAACTGCCAGAGAAAGTGTGTTGTGTCTACTCCTGTTTCAGAATATTACTAAAGCTCACTTTCTCCTTGCCTTTCCTGCAGGCATGGGAGCACAGTGGAAAGGCATGGGCCTGAGCCTTATGAAGTTGGATCTGTTTCACCAGTCTATATTGCGCTCAGATGAGGCTTTGAAGGACACAGGCCTGAAGGTCTCAGACCTGCTGCTGCAAGCAGATGAGAACACTTTTGATGACACTGTCCATGCATTTGTTGGACTAGCTGCTATTCAGGCAAGACTCAAAGGACTAGTGGAGGAGGATTGTGGACTCAATCCACATAAGCACCTTCTGCTAATGTGTCTGTTTGGCTGGTAACACTTTATACCGATTAATGGAAGCTTGTTCTGTGTAATCAGCAAGTGGCAACTGTTAGAAATACCTCTCTGGAAGGAGGGACTGTGTTGTGCCCTTGACAATTTTGGGCTTTGCCACTTAAAAGTACATAACAAACCTTTTGGTACAGACATTCTTGGCCTTTCTGCTTTTTTCTTACAAGATGTTTGGACTAATATTGGTCTGAACTGATTTGTGTGTGTATCTGTGTGTGTGTGGCACAGTTTTTTCTTTTAAGAGACTAAGGAATGTCTTTAAGTTTTATGCAAATGTTTGTGCTAAGGAGCAAGGTTCCATTTAATGTCTTCTAAAATTTGTTCTGCAAATGAACTAAGTCAAGCTGAATGAAGTCTCTTCTTGATTCTGAGTGTCAACGTGAGATTCATGGTTTCGTAATAAACTAGAGGCCATGCTTTTAAAGTGATCTGGAAAGCTGATCTTGCCTCTTACTTTGTTCAGATGCATTCTTGGCAGCCTCATGTTGTTGTTGGAAATACTTTCTTAGTGGAAAACTACATTGTGAAGAGGCCCAGACAATACTGGAGTTGTATGATGATTCTTGGGATTGCTTTGAAAGGAGGATGGAGCTGCAGTTGTTGGGAGAAAAAAAAAAAGTAGTGATGCCAAGAATATCTGTACCCAAAAAGTTCATTACGTACTTGTTACTGCTGTGTACCTTTGAGGCCTGGCACCTGCTTACTCTGGCATGGAATCAGTAATCTTACTTCTGCTTGCAGATTGCTCAGATTGATATGCTGAAGGCTGCAGGTCTGCAACCCGACGGGATTTTGGGCCACTCAGTGGGAGAACTAGCTTGTGGCTATGCAGACAACTCCTTAAGTCATGAAGAAGCCATTCTTGCTGCTTATTGGCGGGGACGATGCGTTAAAGAGGCCAAATTGCCACCGGGAGGAATGGCTGCTGTTGGTAGGTACACCCTTACGAAAAGAGTGATACAGGAAAGTGCATCTGATTTCTGTTGTATGCCATCGGGATAAAATTGGTCTCTGAAACTATTATGTCTGTAAAATCTTGGCCACTGTTGCTTCTTTGTTTTCTTCTGATGTAGAACAGGTTATTAAATATTTAAGTTGATACAGTGGTAGTGATCTCTGTCCTGGAATACATCAGGATTTTGGTAATCCATCCAAAATTTAAGTGGAAATGGAGGGATTTGTTGTCAGGTGAGGATTTGTTGTCAGGTGACCAATGACATGCCTGATAAATAATCACCTTGAAACAAGGTGAAAATGTAAAGCACTGAGTTTTTTGGCTGTTGAAAGATATATATCATACACACACAGATGTGTGTGTATATATAGATATATATTTTAGTATTTTTTTAATAAAGGAGACTTCTGATTGTCTGCAAGAGTAATGAAATGTGAAAACAGTAAGCTGCTATTATGTAGTGGGCAGCTGGCTAGTGGAATTTACTATAGCCTAATAGCACTTAGGAATAAGCTTTCCCCTGAACAAGCTTTGCTTTGTGTTTGTGTAAGTCATAGTTTTGCCCACTGTTGGGTAAAATTTTGGACCCAGCAGTTTTGCTTTGTGGTGCGGCTTTATAGTGACTTACATGTTTAAAAGTAAAATTATTATTGGTAGCACTGTTGTTCTTCTGCTTCTTATTGGGCGTAGTGGTCAATTAAAACCTGAAACACCTAGGAGAAAAGCTGTTGCAGATATAATGCAGTATATTGGACTAGATCACTTGTTATAATGCCAGATTTCTTAATTTAAGTAATGCTACAAAGGACTATCTATCTAATTTAGCTTTTTTTCCCCTTGAAATTAAATAAATGACACTCTTATTGCGGAATTTGGAGTGCTGCATACAGTTTGTTTTTGATAATCTGATGTAAAGGTCAAGTTCTTCCTGTGACTTGTATCTGTGTAATGTATGACCAGATGCTTCATGTGTTAACCTAGCATGCCACTAGAGTTACTGATTTCTATCGATATTTTGCGTCTCTCAGCAATCCAAGCTAGTACAGGGGAGAGAACACATGAGCTTGACTTCTGGAAACTAAGGGCAACATGAGATAGAACAACCAATTCTGTAGCTTCTTTGAAAGTGTGGGGGTTACCCCCACCCCATTCATTAATGGGACAGTGCAAAGATTTGGCCTTCTGTCCTTGTGTTAAGCATAACTGTGATAAATGTCATCTTAAAGCTCTAGGGTAAATATTCTTTTGCAGAATTGTTTTTGGGGGAAGGGGGAGACACCCATCTGTCTCTTGCAAGTTCTTCCCAATTTTGCAAAGTGCTGAATTGAGCACAGTGGCTATGCAGTTAAGATTGCTTCCTCTTACGAGACTCATACCTAGAAACACTTTTGTTGTCCTGCGGTCTTCCTTTTGCAGGTCTGACATGGGAGGAATGTAAACAACGCTGTCCTCCAAATGTGGTACCAGCCTGTCACAACTCTGAGGACACTGTCACTGTTTCGGGGCCTCTGGTGAGCATGGAACTGATACAGTACATACCAGGATTGTGAGTGGGACCTGTGAAGTTCAGGTTTGAAGAAAGCATGAAGCTTAATTAGCGTTCAGCTGCTTGCAAAGGGGAGCTGGATTGAAGTTGGTGGAGTGGACATAATACTTTTTATAAACTTACACACTCAAATACTCTGAGAGGAAGTGATGTTAGTGCCTCAGTAAGCTAGTAATAAAATATCTCCTATATCCATGGGCATAGAGGAGGATAAATTATAGGACTGAGAAGGGCAATAACCTCATCCCAGTTATGGCTCCCTTTAAATGGCAACTGAGGAAGGGTATGGAGGGAGTACAGTGGCTCGTACAGATCCCAAGTATTTTGTGAGCTTTTCTCTTAGTTCACTGATGTTCCTCTTCTTAGGACTCTGTGAATGAGTTTGTAGCCACACTGAAGAAAGATGGTGTGTTCGCGAAGGAGGTGCGCAGTGCTGGCGTCGCATTTCACTCCTATTACATGGCATCTATTGCACCAGCGCTGCTCAATGCGCTGAAAAAGGTAATATTGCCAAACTGTGGCTTGCACGACTTATGCTCTGGCACCTAGGCTGACTATAGGTGATGTTGAGTTTAAGGGGACTCCTTTCTTCAGAAGGAAGAGGAAATCTCTTGAAGAGCGTGTAGACTTCTGTGAGATCTAATGTTTGAAATCATTTGGCCTGAAGCAGAAGGATATCCTGAGCAATCAAGCTGGGAGAAATGACCTGTGAAAAGGAGAAACTGCTTGCTTTTGCCTATTGTATTGTTCTCTATTACTTGTAACTCTTTCTCCTGTCCTTCTTTCTTGACTGTCTGTAGGTCATTCCACACCCTAAACCTCGCTCAGCACGATGGATCAGTACATCTATCCCTGAATCTCAGTGGCAAAGTGATCTGGCTAGGAATTCCTCTGCAGAGTACCATGTGAACAACCTAGTGAGTCCAGTGCTGTTCCACGAAGGTCTGAAGCATATTCCAGAGAATGCCATTGTAGTAGAGATTGCTCCTCATGCTCTTTTACAGGTATTGTATTTGATTGTTTCAGTATGACACTATAATGATGGTATCATGCTGCTGCAAGGAGATTTATGGTCTGAGGTCTAGGGAAGACTGCAGACTGCAGCTTCTTTTTTTTTTTTTTTTTTTTTTTTTTTTTTTTTTTACTGTGGTTCTGAGAACATTTGCTTTCTTCAGTACTTCTGAGCTTTTCCCAGTTTTAATGTTTGGTTTTTTGTTTGTTTCTGTGTGGTTTTTTAGGGGGTGGTGTATGTTAATGTTAAAAATAAAAATAAATTCGTAACACACTACCACTTCCTCACCCAGACATTCATATTACTGCAATTATTTCTTCCTATGCACTTCAGATAGCTTATAGTCAGCTTTCTGGACTGCGTAATGAGTAAGGAAAGCATTTCATTGTTTGGATCTAATGGAGAGTGTGTGCAAAAATTAGAGGTGCGAGACATTCAAAAGACTTGACGGGCCTTCTGTATGAAAAAAATCTGTTACGAACTGTACACTGAATTTGGGTTGAGGTTTTGTCTTAAAAGGTGGTAGACAGCAGTGGTGTTTTCCCCTCTTCTCCTAGACCAAGTAGTCTGAGACCACAGGAGCTTGCTTTCTTCTTCAACTTCTTTCCCTAATGAGATCAGATCATTACTTGTTTCTCCCCACCCTATGAAAATTGATCCTCGTGGAATTAGCTCCATAGTAGAGAATGCAGAACATGAGGTGCATTGGGAAATACTTGCTCCACAGGATCAGTGGTGTGGTCTTGTCTCTGTCCCTTAAGTCTCAAGGACTGGTCTCTATTATTTGGTCTGTAGCATGCAAAAGCGGTCTTAGGAAGACCAGTAGTTACTCATGAATCAAGATTAATAGTTATACAGTGCTTCTGAGTTTCAATCCAGTGTATTTTTACTACATCATGTTAGTCTTGTGCTTTGAAAGTGACTTGAAGGGAGAATCAGAGTACAGTTTTCAAACTGGGCAGATATTTTTCTTGAAAAAGAGACTATATGCCTCATGTTGAAATCATTGAACAATTTTGGACTCTAATACAAGTGACTAAGACTTCATTGTCTGGGCTTGAGAGTATTCTGGTTTTTCTTTCTTTTCTCATGTAAAGATCATGGGATCAAACTGAAGAGAAGATAAAGATTGGCTCAGGCGTTCAAGGCTGAGTTTTTCGGTCTAATAGCTTTTGCTTGAAAAATGCACTCGGATACTTCAGACTAGAAGGTGCTGCTCCTGGGAAGGGAGTGTGTGCAAGTGGGAGGCGTGAGAAGGTGACTTTGCAGTTCTTCGAGTGCAGGTTTTGATTTCACTTCACAGTCTGCTTGGGAAACGGATATTTGTGTTTTGGCAGAATTACATTAATATTCTGTAGGTTCTGCTTTACCAAATGTTCAACAAGTTGGGTTGCTGGAAGGGTACTCTTCCCTGTTAAAGTGGTGTATGTTCCAGCAACTAGCACAGAACTCTTGGCACAGATACGTAAGTGGTTTGAGACCTATAGAGAAAAATTCAGAGACAGAGAAGTAATGCCTTCCACTGATGACTTATGGATTCTACTTGACCAGGCTATCTTGAGGAGAACTTTGAAACCAACTTGCACCATTCTACCTTTGATGAAGAAAGAGCACAAGAATAATCTGGAGTTCTTCCTAACACAGATTGGAAAGATTCATTTAACTGGGTAAGGAGACTAGGGGAGGAGGGTGAGTGGGAGAACGGAAGGGAATGCAGGTCTCTTCTCTAGTATGCGTGTCTTCACATGAATTCAAATACTCCTTCAAGAAACCTTGAAAAAAATGGGCTGTACATTTGTGCTTTACATACTTAGCATGCTCACTTGTGATGTGTTCCCTTGGGTGAGAGACTGCTTGGGCTGGGAAGGTGCCTTCTAAAGACAAGTCCCGTTTCAAAGGCCTAGGAACCTGGAACTAGCTTTTGGAAATAAACTTTGCATCTTGTAGACTGTTAATTACAAATTTGGCTGCAGTAAGTGTTCATGGTACATCTCAGACATGGAGTCTGAGACCAATTAAGTGTTATATGGTATGCCTGACCTCTTAAGTGTTATAATCAGTTTTTTTCCCTACTTTTTCTTCCCATCCTTTCCCCCACTGTCTTGATTCTTTTTGTCTTTCTAGGATAAGTGTTCTTGGAAATAACTTGTTCCCACCTGTGGAATACCCTGTCCCTGTGGGAACACCCCTTATTTCTCCATGCATCAAATGGGACCACAGTCAGGACTGGGATGTTCCGAAAGCTGAAGACTTTCCAGCAGGTTCCAAAGGCTCTGCATCTGCTTCAGTCTACAATATTGGTGTGTTGCTGGTTTGGGGTTTATTATTTGTTTGTCACTTTGCTGCTTTACCTGTGTGTTTCCTTTTGTAAAACTAAGAAAAGGATACTCAAAACACCATCCTTGAAGCCGTCCTCTGAAGTTTAAGTGTTTGTTTTGGATTGAAAAAAACCTGTATCTGTTTCTGACGTGGGATGAGAGAACATGAACAGACCAGGAATCTCTGTTGCTTTAGACTAAGAGTAATTTTAAGAGCTGCGTGTTGTCAGGCAGGATAGTTGGGGAAACTAGAACCTCTTCTAGACACTGAGAGGGGAAAGACCTCTCTATTAGAGTGCTTTTATTATTTTTATTCTGCTCTTTATTCTTTGACAGATGTGAGTCCTGACTCTCCTGACCACTACTTGATTGGTCACTGCATTGATGGCAGAGTTTTGTACCCAGCAACTGGGTACCTAGTGCTGGCTTGGCGAACACTGACACGGTCTCTTGGCACGGCCATGGAGCAAACAGCTGTTATGTTTGAAGATGTCACAATTCATCAGGCAACTATCCTTCCCAAAAAGGGTGAGTGAAGAGTGCTGGTATAACTGCACAACTGTGTGGTGTAGATGGAGGGAGTGGGAGGAAAGGAATGCATTGGAAAAATGAGGAGGAATGCAGGAGAGAGACTATAAAGAAGAGTACAGCATGGCTGAGCAAAGGAATGGATTCATACAGTCAAGTAGTACATATTATGGTCATCTTTATAATGTGTTGTGAGCAGGGAGTCTAGAGATAGTGAAAGAAAACGTTCTGCTTCAGGATGGTAGAAATAAATGACCTCACAGTCCTGTCTTTCTCAATATTTCTTGCAGGATCAGTACAGCTGGAAGTAAGACTCCTGCCTGCTTCACGCTGCTTTGAGGTGTCAGGAAATGGGAATCTGGCTGTGAGTGGTAAGTGAAGGAAGTTTAAGTGTATACATGGTCTTAGTAGAATCCATTATTTATAAACAATGATAATGATTGTTATTCTTGTTACTGTGCCCTTCAGGGAAGATTTCCCTCCTGGAAAACACTGCTCAGAAGAATTTCCTTAACCAGCCAGATGGCTTTCGGCCTCAAGTAGAGAGGAGCTCAAAGTCTGGACTCTTGAAAGAAGACATTTATCAAGAGCTGCATCTGCGTGGATATAATTATGGACCAACTTTCCAGGGTGTTCTAGAATGCAACAGTGAAGGTGAATTTCTTTTCAAAAGAAGCACAGTGAGCCTGGATATTGTAATGATGACTATTTGATCTTTTAATTCCATTTGTATTAACAGTTCACCTGACTGTGTCTTGTGAGGTAATTATACTTTGTGTGATAAGGGAGAGCAACCAAGAGTTCTAATAGAGCATTGAGATCTGTTATCTCCAATGTAGAACCGACTATTGGAGTTTACAGGGGAAGCTGGGTACATACACCAAATTTGGTATTTAATAAGCAGTGACATTCTAGCATCTGATGAATGATGAAATAGTGAGGCTTTCTCTTCCTCTTCTGCAGCAAGTGCAGGGAAAGTTCTGTGGAATGGAAACTGGGTGACCTTCCTTGACACTCTGCTACACGTGCTGATCTTAGCTGAGACTGGCCGCAGTCTACGCTTACCCACGAGGATTCGCTCAGTCTGTATTGATCCAGTGCTGCATGAAGAGCAGGTGTGCCAATACCAGGACAATATAGAAGGTAATGTCTTTCATGCTTGAACTTTTGCTGGTTGTTTTGACTGCCATTCTGACTACGGGGTGAATGTGTGAATTCTGAAGTAGTAGGATGGACTTGGGGGGCCCCCTCTTAGTCTCCAAGCTATTCTGCAACTCTGTAACATCTCTATGTAACGGCCTCACCTAGCACTGTTCATCAGATCACCTTGAACAAAATATTTTTTTGTTTTGTAACCTACATTTCTTTCCTGACTTTTCAGCTTTTGAAGTTGTTGTGGACCACTGCCTTGATAGCCTTAAAGCAGGAGGTGTTCAGATCAATGGTCTTCATGCTTCTGTGGCACCACGACGACAACAGGAACGGACACCTCCCACCCTGGAAAAATTCTGCTTTGTGCCCTACATTGAGAGTAGCTGTTTGTCTTCCAATGCCCATCTTCATGCCTATCTGGAGCGCTGCAAAGGTAGTGTAGCGCTGAGACAAGTCTGAGAGAAGCTGTTTGTACTACTTCAGAACATCTGAGATATTAAGTGTTGGTCTCTGTAGAAGACTTCAGCAAGGGTTCTCTGTATGATTGCTAGAAGCTAAAAGCTAGTTCTGCCTGGGATCTCTAGAATGTGGGGAAGAGTAAAAAGCCATGAAGAGGGACATCAACCCTTCTATAACAGTCAGATGTGGTGTCAGATGGCATAACCCCTTCTGCAAGCAGAGGGGAGCAAATCATCTTTAAGGAGAAACCCAATCTAGTTGCTTTAGACACTGACAGGAGAGCTTACTTGAGTCTTTAACCTTGTTTTGTTTTTCCCTGTGAACTGCCAAGATAGGCATGGTGACATGCTTGTTCCCATTTGATTGTGGGCACATACCCAAACAGGGAAAATGATTTAGTGAGGCACACATCAAAACAATTGTTTGTTATGAGAATAGAATAGGAGCAGTTCAGTCTGTTGTGAAACTGGTAGCTAAATACAGTGGTTTTGGATGGAAAGGCATCCACTAAACTCATCACCTTAAGTGCCTTCTCATCAAAGAGAAGAAAGTTACCTAGTGGTTTTTTTTTTTTTTAATTTTTACTCTAGTCGTGAAATTTGCTTCATCTTGAGACAGTAATTTTTTTTTATTCTATGTTGGTGAAGTGTCTTCATCCTTATCCTTAGATTTGGCAATAGATTGTAAAGATTTTCCTTTTTTTTTCTTCTTTTTTCCTTCGTTTTCCCCTGCAGCATCCAAATACTGTTCCCCAGAGGGTTTTTTTCCTAGGCTGTGGTGAGAATATTTTGGTTTTTGTAATCCTGTTCCTGATCCTCAGTCAGGATGAACTATTTGCCAACAGTTTATAAAGCAAAAAAGCATTTTAGTATTTTTGTATCTGCAGGAACTTAAAATGTTCCTCCACAGCTCCCTAAATCAAACAAGTTTTCTGTTAGTTGCCCTCTTTCAGTCAGTCTTAATACAGGTAACTGTGGTGGTTTAGTTTATTTTGCTACAAAGTGTACTTGTTTGGGGAATGCAACTACTGCACAATACATAATCATGTGAATGTACAGAGGCTGCAGTGTATCTGTGTGGCTGGGCTACTGATTTAGGATGCTGTAATTTGTGATGCTGGTCAGGTGGTGTAGCAAATGGAGGCAAAGAGGAAAAGAAAAATTCTTGGAAAATCTTGACTCTTCCTTTCATTTCCCCTTCTATTCCGTAGGTCTGATCCAGAACTTACAGTCTAAGGTGGCAGTGCATGGGGTCAAATTAATCATCCCTGGACTAGAAACTGCAGTGGCTGCTACAGAGTCCTCACCCACACAGAAGGGCCTTCAGCATATCCTTGCTGAAATCTGCCGTCTGGAACTGAATGGAAACCTCCATTCTGAGCTGCAACAGGTTGTGATTCGAGAGAAAATGCACTTCCAAAATGACCCTCTTCTCAGTGGATTGCTAGATTCTGCAGAGTTGAAGACTTGCCTGGATGTGGCATTGGAGAACATGATCAGTCAT
The DNA here is from genome assembly GCF_041296385.1 of Aphelocoma coerulescens. Taxonomy (NCBI): domain Eukaryota; kingdom Metazoa; phylum Chordata; class Aves; order Passeriformes; family Corvidae; genus Aphelocoma; species Aphelocoma coerulescens. The sequence goes on from NC_091031.1 coordinate 137,737, forward strand.
AGGATGAAGATAGTAGAGGTTGGTTGGATGCCTGAGATGGGACCATACCTAGTGTTTTTAGGCCTTCCAGTAACCTGATTACATGCTGCTGTTTTTCCAGTTATAATTCTGGATATCATTTCGTATTTTGATTTGGTTTCTCCTTTTCCTTCCCCTCCTTTTTCTCACAGGTTAATGCAGGAAGTGGACAGCTGTTCTCTCGTGTGAAAAGTATTCTGAATACTCAGCCCCTCTTGCAGGTGGACTACATTGCCACTGACCGTGTCCTGGAAAACCTTTCAGCTATTGAAACAGAGCTACAAGATGCTGGTGTTGTCTCTAGCCAGTGGGATCCATCTAGCCTTCCCTCTGGAAATCTGAACAATGCTGACCTAGTGGTGTACAACTGTTCAACAAGTGTTTTAGTGAATACCACTGAAATGCTCTCTAATTTGGCAGCTGCTGTGAAAGAAGGAGGGTTTGTTTTGCTGCACACTCTTCTTAAGGGAGAAACTCTTGGAGAAATTGTTGGTTTCCTTACAAGCCCAGATCTGCAGCAGAAAAACAGCTTCCTGAATCAGGTAAGCCTCCTGGAAGGACAGCTACTTTCACGATAGTCTGAGTCTGTTGCTTGCAGATGCTCTGATGGTGAATGTTGAGTAGGCGTTGCTTGCGTGCCTTTCCGTTGAGGCTTTCTGCAGAAAAGTCTAATAAACACATCTTCAGAAGAGAGGACTTGCAAATTACTACATATTAGGTTGAGAGAGTAAACTGTAGGTTCAGTCAGGAAAGCCTTTCTTAATGCACTGAAAATAATTCATTGTCTTTTGTATATCTGTCGAATCTGTATGAAAACACTGGCCAAGACAATTTCTTTATACTTAAAATCACATGCTGCATTGTTGGGTGGGGTACAGCTTTATCACTGTAGGATCCTGAAATGCTTTGGTATCAGAATATCTCTTACTTGTGATACTACTGCTGAGAGTGAGATTTTACAAGCTAGTTAATTTCTTCTAACATTAAAGTGCTCCCGGAAGGAAGGCTTTTTCTCTTGTATTTTTCTTTTCCTCTTTTTTTCCTTTCCTTGTCCCTACATTATCTGATCCCATAATGAGATACAGTAAAATAAGCCCTGAGAAAGTTGCAGGAGGGAGAGAAGAGCACCTGTATCTTCAAACTGGTATATCATGCAGATGAACTAAGGCCAAAGCTTGCACAAGCGGAGGAGAGGGAGTGGCAAGGGTAAGGGTGGAAACTGGGACATCATCTTCTCTTGGCAACTGTTAGACTGAGCAGTAATGGAAAACTGTGCCTCTACAGAACTTACTTATTTTTCCTGATTTGAGGGGATGCAGCCTTTCAGCTCTCTTCTTTTAGAACAAGAAGAGAGTAGCACTTCTAAGAGTTTGGGTTTTGTTTATAATTCTGGAGTGGGGTAGTTGGATTTTGAATTTTGCAATTACATGGATTCTAGCCCTTTACTTCCTGCAGACATTTTTCAAGGGGATTTGAGAAGAAAGATTAAGTTCTCAGCATCTTTCCTGGTAAACAGGGAGATAAAGAAAAGACACTGAGATGCTACTGGCATTGATAACAAAAAACATAGATCTGTCATTAGTATCAGTAGCCTGGTATTAGCAAATCCCTGGGAGAAGATACATTTCAGTTGAATGCACCTTCTCTGAAAAAAATGATACAAGCCAGGCGAGAGTGGGCAGGCCTTAATACAGTTCTCAAAGTTTTCTAGATACAGTGTCTCTTGTCCTTGATAGAAGGGATCACACTGTAAAAACCTTCTGGTCTGTGCCTGGCACACGAAAAGCAAATGGATGCTTTTCTGAGAGCCTGCAGCCATCTTTATTTCATTCAGATAGTAGATCCTTAAATGTTTCTGGATATGCCATACATGCGCTTTCATTCTTTTATTTTTCTGAAATGCCATTTCAGTGTAACTTAGATATATGGGTGCTTCTTCCCTTGCTTCTCCCCATCTCCGTGCAGACAGCACTTATGAGAAATAGGGTAGACACGTTCAAATACCCTGTGGGATTTGATGGCATGGTCACTACTCTGGTTTTTGCACACCTGCTAGTGTGCTAAGACTGGTTCCCTAACCAGGACTTTGAGATACTTGTACTCCCATTTTTGGAAGATCCTTTAGGGAAGAAGGAGTAGTCTAGATGTGGATAAAACACTGTTATGTTAATCCAACATATATTTGTACTAAGACAATACAGAGCAAGTTTTCAAGAAAAAGCAAGAAACTCTGACTTTTGACTTTGCTGTTAATTTGTTGCTTTACCTGATTTGACAGGCACAGTGGGAGGACTTATTCAGCAAAGCTTCATTGAATCTTGTTGCCATGAAGAAGTCATTCTTTGGCTCAGTTATTTACCTGTGTCGTCGGCAAACCCCTGTCAAAACACCCGTTTTTCTGCCAGTAGATGAGATGAACTATAAGTGGGTTGAATCCTTAAAGGTGAGAACTCTTGTGTCCTAGGTATCTGAATTGCCAAATCATTATACTTTCTAAATGAGACATTTAGTAGTGTTAAAAGAAGAATGTGTGTGTGTCCAGTTACTTTTAATAAAATAGAACTTACTAATCTCTGCCAAGGACATGAGGGCTATTTTCTTCATGGTTCCTAGTAAAACAGTTTGGGGTTTGTCCTGTAGGAGGCCTTGGCTGTCCCATCAGAGCAGCCTGTGTGGTTGACTGCCACCAGTTGTGCGAACTCAGGAATTTTGGGAATGGTGAACTGCCTTCGCCTTGAAGCAGAAGGCCACCGAATCAGGTATGTAAGCATGCCCTTGAATCACGTTTGGGAGATGAGATATTTGTGTTAGCTGCTTCTCAGGCTTATAGCAAAACAAACAAAATGACAACTCTTGTCTTCAGGTGTGTGTTCATTTCCAACTTGAATCCTTCATCTGCTGTCCCGCCCACGAGTCTGTCTTCCCTGGAGATGCAGAAGATTGTTCAGAAGGATCTGGTGATGAATGTGTATCGTGATGGGAAGTGGGGCTCCTTCAGGCATCTCCCATTGCAGCAAGGTACATCCTTTGAGATCTGAGGATCACTTGCAAGGCCTTGAATCTGAATGAACTTTGAATAGAAAATAAATAGCTATTGTTCCTATAGTTACCTTTTATTACTATTTTTAATGAACAATTTTGTTTTCTTCTACTCCAGCTCAAAGTGAGCAGTAGCACATTGTGGTGCCAGGAGGAGGGATAGGCTGTTTAGGGCATCAGTAGTATTGCAAAGCAAGAAAGGGCTTTCTAGATAGCAAATGGAGGAGGAGATAGAAATTACACAAGGCATTTACTCATTTTGGAAGGCATGTACCTTTGTTAATGTGTGGAAGTTCTTATTGTTCCTTCTTCTGCAGCACAACCTCAGGAGCTGACAGAATATGCCTATGTAAATGTGCTGACTCGTGGAGATCTCTCATCTCTTTGTTGGATTGTCTCCCCACTTCGACACTTCCACACAACTAATCCCAATATTTTACTTTGCAAAGTCTATTATGCATCTCTCAACTTCCGGGACATTATGCTGGCCACGGGGAAGCTTTCTCCAGATGCTATCCCTGGTGAGTTAGTTACACTAGAAGGAAATGTATTTATGTATTGTTGTTCTAGAATTAATCTCTTGAATGTTAGTTATGTATTGTCTAGAGTGTATGCCAGAAAGCTTGCTTTTGAGAAGGAAGTACAGCCCTCCTTCAGGGCTGTACACCAAAAGTTTCAAAGTTCTACTTCCAGTTACAGTTCCATTTTTTTCATATGGCACAATTAGTAAACCATGCTCTAAGAATGCTTGCTGCATTGCATAGATACCAAGTGTGAGGTAAAACAAGTTGATGGAGGTTCCAGAGATGGGCATGGTAAGCACCAAGGTGAGAATGTTGAAGTTTTGTGCTGCCATGCTGTTGGACACGCTTGGATATCAGGGAAGAAAAATGCACAATGAAGTAATTGCCTGTTTCCAAAATGGAGGTGGTATTATCTCGCTTCATAGCGAGTTAAGAATTAATGTAACGTCTATGAAATGGTTTTAAAAATATATTTAAAAGAGAGCGGGTGGAACCTGTAAAAATTAAGTTCATTGGGAGATTCTTATGGGTGATTTGAGTAGGGCTGCGTTCCCCTTCATGACTGAACCACCTGGCATAATGGAAGGTGCCCCTGCCCAAGGCAGAAGGTTGGAAGAAGATGATCTTTAAGGTCCCTTCCAACACAAACCGTTCTATGATTCTCTAACGGACATAAGTGTCTGCCTAAAATGTGACTTAGTAAAAATTCATATTTCACTACATATTTTTGTCGTGATCATCCTTTGCTAGTTTATGTATCATTCTTTTTCAGAGGGACAGAACTGCCTCTGAAACAAGATGTTTTCCTGAAATTTCTCAGATGAAAACTGGAAACTAAAGCAATATCATCAAGGATAAATACTTAAGATTTAATGAGACCAAGTCCTTTTCCGCCATTCTTTGAGTGAGACATTAACTATGGCAACTTATGAACTGTTTACAGAATAGAAAAATCCCAGCACTCTTCAGGTCTCTGGGGTTTAGACTTTCAGGGACTGCTGCTCTAGTAAAGGAATTTTAGAAGAGAATTTTTTTTTTTTTTTGTAAAAGGTGTTAATGTTCTTTCAGGTAACTGGGCTTTGCAGCAATGCATGCTGGGCATGGAGTTCTCAGGACGGGACCTGGCTGGAAGAAGAGTGATGGGATTGCTGCCAGCAAAGGGGCTGGCCACAGTGGTAGACTGTGACAAGAAGTTTCTATGGGAGGTGCCTGAAAACTGGTAGGTCAGCTTCTGTTTTCTGGTTAAGATTTGCCTTCCTGCCTGAGGCTGACGACAGCCCTGATCAAACCTGAGTGCTGTACAATGGGTAGATTCTCCTCTGGGAAATGGTGACAGGGCTATAGTGTCCCAAGCAACTGTAGGATTTTGGGTTAGATTCACTGCAGGAGTTCAGCACTAGTTTTTGTACAGTGGCTTGCACAAGGCTCTCATCATTTTTTGGGCTCTTAGCTTCATGTGTTTCAGTATACACTGGGATTTCAGTATTGGTTATGTTATTGGTTAGTTAGTGAAATAGTTTTGCAGAATGATGAAACTTGGCTGTGCTTGGCAGCTGTGGGTCTGCTGTATGATTGACAACCACTTACACTTTCTTAATGCAAATTTCTTACACTTTCTTAATGCAAATTTCATCAGGAGAAATGTAGTAGCCTTTTCCAAGGCTGAAGATATCTCTTCCGCTTTGCTCCTTAGGACTCTAGAAGAAGCAGCTTCAGTGCCTGTGGTTTATGCCACTGCTTACTATGCTTTGGTGGTTCGAGGTGGTATGAAGAAGGGTGAGAGTATCCTTATTCACTCTGGCTCAGGAGGTGTGGGCCAAGCAGCCATTGCCATTGCCCTAAGCATGGGCTGCCGTGTCTTTGCTACTGTAGGTGAGTACTGAGGGCCCAAAGGCATGGGGAGAAATAGATTGTAGATAATAAATAGAGGAAGCATGTGTATGCACACATATATATAAGTATATACATATTTAGGTATATACTTATTCCCCCCAGTATGATCTGCTGTAGCTTTGATCTAGTTTCCAGGCTGAGAACAGGATACATGGTAAATACAGCTACTGACTCTGTACTTGAAAATTCCACAGCACGGTCAAATTTATCCACCTCTGTACACTATATAATCAAAGGTATGGAAGAAGATCACGGCTTTCTCATTTTAAATTTAGTAATATGAATCCAATGCCTGTCCTTTGAAAGGCTCTGATCTGTTTCTGGTCCTTGCTCTATCTCATAAATGTGCAGGAGCAACCAGACAGCCTTTGTCCTAAGGTCTGACACCTTGAGAGACTGAAATCTTGGAGATGGCTTCTCAGGCTTACTTACAGTCCTTGGGGGAAAGATGTGCAGCAGAAAATGGGCTGTTTCATCATAAAAATTAAATTAGTGACGTCTTTCAACCTGTCTTCTACTTCCAGGTTCCACTGAGAAACGTGAGTATCTCCAAGCAAGATTCCCACAGCTAGATGCTAATAGCTTTTCCAGCTCCAGAGATACTACCTTTGAGCAACATATACTTCGAGTTACCAATGGAAAAGGTGGAGTTCAAGAAATATTTTTACTTTTTTTGTCAGCTATGCCACGTTATGCAGTTTTACCTTCTAAAGACAATATGAGTCACTTGAAGACAGAGTTAGGCTCTCAGCAGAGTTGAGTTTAAGTAGCTGCTGCTTCTTTCATTGCAGGTGTCAACCTTGTGTTAAATTCCTTGGCGGAAGAGAAGCTCCAAGCCAGTTTGCGTTGTCTTGCTCGACATGGGCGCTTCTTGGAAATAGGCAAATTTGATCTGTCTAACAACAGTCATCTTGGTAAGATGGGCCATCGGGAAATGCCTCTCATTAGGTTCTAGCTGCTGCCCAGCACCCTTGGGTCCCTTTCTGCATGGCAGCTCTCCAGCCTCCCCAGAATTTATACTTGTATCTGGTGTTACTTGGTCTCAGGTGCACAATTGGCATTTGCTAAACTTTATATCATTGATGATTGGTCAGTGTTCCAGTCTATCCAGACCCCTCTGTAAGGCCTCTTGTCCCTCAAGGTAGTCAACAGCATCTACCAATTTTGAAGGCACAGGGCAAGATTAACCTGGTTTCTCTTGGATGGGAAAAAATTTTTGAATGTTATAATGTGGTGTGTTAGTGAAAAATTACAGCTATGTTCTCCTGTTATAGAATGATTGCATGTAGCGTCGGCAGTCTGCTTCCTTATTCTAATTAAATTTCAAAAGATCCTATCATGTTGGAAAACCTCGCTATGAGGAAGAGTCTCCTGTGGAGATAGACATGATGTATGTAGGATTCTAGCTCCCCTGTGACTCTTAACTCAGTTGTCACTAGACAAAAAAAATGTCCTTTTTAATATCAGACTGACCATGATATACCTTGTCCTCTCAACACACAATTTTTGGGAGTGGAGTTTCTGTGAAACTGGTCTGCTTGTAAGAGACTAACATAATGAATATAGCATTTGGAGAGTATATGCAAGAATGAGTTTGGAAAATGTAGAATTCAAGCATTTGATTGCTTTACTCCTGTGGACTTCCCAGAAATGTTTCTGAAGCAGAGGATAGGCTCCATTTTGAAATGTCAGCAGCATCAGGTCATAACCAAATTGCTTTTTCTAGGGATGTCTCTCTTCCTCAAGAATGTGGCATTTCATGGGATCCTCCTAGATTCAATATTTGATGAGGGAAACCAGGAGTGGGAACTAGTATCAGAGTTGTTGAAGAAAGGCATAAAAGATGGTGTAGTAAAGCCCCTGAGGAGTACAGTCTTCAGCAAAGAAGAGGTAGAAGCTGCCTTCAGATTCATGGCACAAGGAAAACATATTGGCAAAGTTATGATCAAGGTAATGAGATAATGATTTTGGTTCTCTGATGCATCTGGCTGTCCTCTGGTGACGATTGGATACTTTTATCCATTTCGAGTTTAAGTTCTATGAGTAAGGCAGCACAGGGTCGGTTTTTACTGCTGACGCTGTCACAATTGTAACTGTCAAGTCTGGCACTGCTTCTACAAGGTTCATTCACATTGGCTGGAGGAGCATAGCATGGAAAGATAAGAGATACAGAGATGCATTATGTATCTGATTGTAACTACTTTTTTTTTTCTTCTTTTTTTCTTGTTTTCCTTTTCTTTGTGTGTGTTATTTGTGTTTTTTGTTTGTGGCTTTTTTGGTTGGTTGGGGTTTTTTTTTTGTGGAGGGAAGGTCCAAGAAGAGGAAAAGGAGTATTCTTTAAGAAAGTCTGAACCAGTTAAAATCTCTGCAATCTCCCGAACCTCCTGTCTACCTACCAAGTCTTACATCATCACAGGGGGCCTAGGAGGATTTGGGCTTGAGTTGGCACAGTGGCTAGTTGAGAGAGGAGCACAGAAAATTATACTGACATCGCGTTCTGGCATACGAACTGGTAAGCAAAAATTGTAAGGGGACAGGGATCATGATTGCTTTTCAAGAGACCTCAGTTTGTAGTTTCTCTCCATTTTTAAGTGTCCTGTTGGTGACTAACAACGTCTTGATCTCTTTTCTTTTCTTTCCTATATTATCTCACTCCAAACAAGCTGTTGTCTCCTTTATTGTAAAGGAGGAACTATCTTTTAGCTTGACCTTTTTTCCCAACTACTACTTTCCCCCTTTTATGTTTCCTGATTCTATCAACCCATTTTCTCTCTTACACAGGATTTTTTCTGTAGCCTTTCTTTTACCTTAGTGCCCTCTGCAGTCGGGCTACCTCACAGACTTGTCCACTAGCTGTAGCATGTTGGATCACATGCCACAAGGAAGGGCCTAAAAACTCCTTGTTAAAGATACTTTGTCCCTCAACTTACATGTGTGGATGCTCACTCTTGCTCCTTAGATAGCTCATGTGTAAAGATGGACCTTACTATCTGATTACATCCATAAACATTTTTACTCAGATTTAAGGTGTTAGTTTGATTACAGTGACAGCACTGAGATTTCTTATCAGTGATAGTCTTCAGTATTTCCTCATACAAATTCAGTCATAACACGGCTTCTCTCTGTCTCTACAAGTTTCTTCTTTCTTTTGGCAAGTTCACAATCACACCACTTGTGTGTACAAACACATAGATCAAATACTTCTTCTCAAGTTCTGGCTGTGCTGCTATAATCTGTTGTTTTGCTCTAATCTAGCCAATCTTTTCTATCTCAGTACCCAAATTTTTGTTCATTTCTCTACACAGTTATGCTTTTCCTTCCTTCCCCCTACCACCACCCCAACCCTTAGGGTCTCCCAATGCTGTTCTCCACTTTTACCTATTTAGAATATTTCTGAAATTCACATGATTTCTAGTTACTGTTCAGATTTTGTCCAATTTTTGTCTTATAGCTGAATTAGGAATTATTTAGCTATTGAGTCCCTATCTAGTCAGAAAAGCATAAAGGAGCAGGTTAACCAAAGCCTTATGGTTGGGATGCTTCATCCTAGGCACTGTCCACCTTTATTTTTTCTAGGCTACCAGGCTAAACGTGTTAAAGAGTGGAAGGCACTGGGAATCGAAGTGTTGGTATCTACCAGTGATATTGGAACACTAGAAGGAACACAGCTATTGATAGAAGAAGCTTTGCAGCTTGGACCAGTTGGAGGCATCTTTAATTTGGCTGTGGTGAGTGGCAAAAATGCTTAGGACTTGTAAGAGGCAACATCCATTCAAGTGACTTTTTTACTGAAGGCAGTCAGGCTTCATACAGTTTTAGTAAAGTTCTCTGCCTTTCAAAGGACACTATGCTTTGGTCTTACCTGGTGACTAAAGGCTTATGGGTCTATTCCCTTGACCTGAGAAGCAACAGTGTTTGGCCAGCAAGTTCAGTTCTGTGGTAACACAGATGTTGCCCTAGACCCCTGTGGACAAGAAAAATCCCATGTAGAACTTCTGCAGTGTCAATACTGAAAAAATACTGAAAAAAGCAGACTTGGCAAAAGCTGTGTTGTCATATTTTGGGATGTTCGGGATATGTCTGTACTGTGAAGTTACAAAAATAACATTGCGTAAGTGATCTCCTCTCATATCTCAAGCCATGTGGCATATTCAAACAGAGAAACTGGAGATACTGAAACTACACTTTCTCTTTTAATCCCTCTCCCTGCCCCCCATAGGTCCTTAGAGATGGCATGATTGAAAATCAGACCCCAGAATTATTCTGGGAGGTCAACAAGCCCAAGTATTCAGGCACCCTTCATTTGGATTGGTAAGTGTCTGTAAAAGGGACAAATAAGAATTGCGTTTAAGGTCACACAACTGATCAAACTTAGTCATTTTAGTCTTGCACTAGCCTTGGGTGGTAGTACAATCAGCAGGTTTTTCTGATGAGGTTTCTCTCTCCTGCTCTGCTCCAAGGGTGACTCGTAAGAAGTGTCCAGACCTGGACTATTTTGTTGTGTTCTCCTCTGTAAGCTGTGGAAGAGGAAATGCTGGGCAAAGTAATTATGGCTTTGCCAATTCTACCATGGAGCGTATCTGTGAGCAGCGACATAAGGATGGACTCCCAGGTAAGATGACTTTACTCGCTGCACAATATAAACTGTCTCGCCAAACATCCAGATGAGGACCAGCTCACCAGAAACTTGTGCACTTATCTGGAGTGATAAAGTATGTTGAAGGCTGTTTTCTGCTCCTAGATGTTTCCCCCAGTCATTCATGTGTGAATGAATACTGACCAATTAACAGTACAAAGGAAATGCGAGCCTTAGCGTAGCTGCTTATTAAGTCCCTTTTTTATTAACTCACTCTTGTTGCTGCCATGTCCTTTAGTTAGCTGCTTAGTGTGTTCTTTTAATTTCTCCTCCAGGCCTGGCAATCCAGTGGGGAGCCATTGGTGATGTGGGTATCTTGCTGAAGACAATGGGAAACAAAGACATTGTAGTGGGGGGAACGATTCCGCAACAAATCAGCTCATGCCTGGAGGTGCTCGATGTCTTCCTGAATCAACCTCATCCTGTCATGTCCAGTTTTGTCCTAGCAGAGAAGGTCTCAGTGAAAGCTGAAGGAGGTAGTCAGCGGGATCTTGTAGAAGCTGTTGCTCACATCCTGGGTAAGTGCTGTCACTGGTCAGTGTCTAGTCTCTCCAAACTTTTGGAAAGCAGTAGTGCTGCTGTAGGTGCTCTGTTCAGCATCTCTTCCCGATCTCCTGTGGTGTCGGGTATGTTACTGTTGTGAGACTGATTTTTTTTGTTGTTTTTTTTGTTTTTGTTTTTGTTTCCTTAATACTGCTCCTTCTCTCAAATAATGACTTTGTTTCTTGTATGGGTTTTTCTCTGTTACTGTGTTTACATAGATATGCATATATACTCCAGTGGCTTGGGTTTTATTTAGAGTGAACCGGTACCTTTCTCCAAATGGAGAATAAACAGGAACAGCCCCCAAGAGCAAAATTCTGGGGCAGCACATAATAGAACAAATATATAACTAACTTTCTGAGTACTATTCCAGCTTTCAAACATTCACCTTGGTATGTCCTCATGCTGCAAAAAGTAGCTTTTCTCTACTTAGTGTCTTAACTGGTAGTGTATTCACTTACCAGCTGTCATCTCATGTGAACATCTAGTAACCATAGGTTAACTATGCATTACAAGTATCACGTCCTTCTGTCTGTCTTGAACCTGCTTTCTTTTACCATTGCATCTCTTATTTTTGTGCGGGTAGTGAATAATCGCTGTCAACTCCACCTATGTCCCACATCAGTTGTTTCTTTTGCAGACAGAACTGTCTATTGATCCTTTGTTTTCTACCAAAAAAGGTACCAATAAATGAAAGACAGTCTCCTGAGTGTTACTTAAGGAGTTGTTTGCAGCTCACTGACAGCAAATCTGACCTCTCAGAGCAGATGCGGCTTTTAGAAGTCATAGGAAAGTGTCTGGGAAGTCGCACCAGCTATAGGGTTAGTTTGGAAGAAACAGAGTATGAAAGCAACAAAGGGATGAGGTAGTAAAGAAGCCTAATAGTGGGAAGGGTGGCAACTTGGTGCAGCACAAGGTGGAGGAGGGGACGAAAAGCTGTAGATGCAGGTGTTATTATGAGAGGCCTTTTACGGGTAAGGAAAGGGTGAGAGATTAAACAGTGTGAAAATTAAAGGGGAAAAGGCAATGAAGCCTAAATGCATCACCTCCTCCTCCAGTGTGATAGACATCAAGTGTTGAAATCAACCATCATTGACACTGGTAACTTTCATCTCATTGTAGCTGAGGATTAGTTGCATTAGGTCTAGGACTGCAGTTTCAGTTAGAGCCTCCAGTGTGTGAAATCTGTCTAGCTGACTGGCTGTTCTATATTTGGTCTAGAGCTGATGTGAAAATATTCACAGCTATTTAGTTGGGACTGATGTATCCCCTGCCATAAAGCTGTGCACATTTAATATGTACTCTAAATACTAGATCCCATATGACAAGGTGGGGGTTGTAGAAGAGGTGACTTATGAAAGTATTAGATGATCCTGGAAGGTAAACTGCAGCTCTATAGCTGCAGTTCATTGAGATTTTAGGAGAAGGAAGAAAGTGGAGAAGGCTGCTAGAGAGGCCTAAAGCTGAAAAGAAATTGGCCTTTTGCTAGTATGCTGTTTTGTTCGCAGGGGTCCGTGATGTGAGTAGTCTGAATGCTGAGAGTTCCTTGGCTGACTTGGGCTTGGATTCCTTGATGGGTGTGGAGGTGCGCCAGATGCTGGAGAGAGACTATGACATCGTTATGACCATGAGAGAAATTCGACTCCTTACGATCAACAAGCTGCGTGAACTTTCTTCCAAGTCCAGGACAGCAGAGGGTAGAGTGTCTGGATTAGGGTTGCTACCAGTCACCTGAGTCCAAATAATTAAACTCCCAGTCCATTGCTTTCATCTCTAGTGACATAAACCCCTATCAGATCATGAAATACAGTTATAATTGAGTAGCCCTTAAGTGATAGACATGTCACAGAAGTGTATTGACCACTGGGACAGGCCCATCATTTCTGGGGCGGGATGTACGAGCAAGTGTGAAAGCTGCTTTCTTGCTTGGCTAGCAGCTGCATGCATGACTACTGTTATGCAGCTCTCTGTAGGATGCAATTTGAGACCTTTTACTTATCTGGGGAATAAACAATGTAGTGTCATGCTTACAGGAAGCTTAAAAGCATATTCAGGTGCTGCAGAGCAACTGACAGTTGGAAGATCCCTTTGTCTGTGACCTGATGATGTAGTGAGGCAGCAGGCTAATTTAGAGCAGCCCTGAGGTTGTCTGTTAGGACTATGGCTACATGACCAAGACTGACGCTGAAAGTAACTGCATTTGCCTGGTGTGCTTTCCTTCAAAGAGCTGAATTCATCCCCACTGATGAAGACAGGCCCAGGTGAACCTCCAAAACTAGATCTGAACAACTTACTGGTGAACCCAGAAGGGCCAACTATTACTCGTCTCAATGATGTTCAGAGCATGGAGCGCCCTCTTTTCCTTGTTCACCCCATTGAAGGATCCATTGCAGTTTTCTACACTCTGGCCTCCAGACTTCACGTGCCCTGCTATGGGCTCCAGTGCACAAAAGGTATGTCAGTTCTTCATCTTGAATTTGCACACACAACATTCTGAACTGTAGTTGCTTATAGAGAGGGCTTTGTTTCTAGACTATTAAACTTGGAAGAACAAGTATCAGGCCTATTAGTCTGCATAGGGTCGTGTCAAACATCCCCAGGTATCAAGAGGAATAATAGATTAGATTGAAGAGTTTGTGTGCAAAAGTCAAAGCATCCTATTCAACCTGTCCTTGGAAAGCAGGAATATTACCATTACTTGTCCTAAGTGCAAGTTGTTAACCATAATTTAGTAATTTACCTGCAAAGTAACCTGGATGTTTCCATCAGGGTTGTTTCTGAGTGCATGAAAACATATTTGTCTCTGCCAGTGTCTTTTCACCAGTCTGTTTCTAACTCACTTCCATGTTCTAGCCGCTCCCTTGGACAGCATCCAAAGCCTGGCAGCCTATTACATTGATTGCATGAAGCAGATACAGTCTGAAGGACCTTACCGTATTGCTGGATACTCTTTTGGTGCCTGTGTAGCCTTTGAAATGTGCTCCCAACTGCAAGCACAACAAAATGCTTCCCATGCATTCAACAGTTTATTCCTTTTTGATGGGTCTCATTCCTTTGTGGCAGCATATACCCAGGTAAGGGGCACAAAGAGAATCTTCTTTCTGGGGACCATCGTCTCTCATCAGGGCTCGTTTTTCTCGGAGCTTACTATTGTAGATATGTGCAATCTGAAAAGCCGACAGACTTTTCTTCACAGGGATTTTGGAAGACAAGAGACAGTGGCTGCTTAGAGATGGCTGAAGGGTAGAAGCACATGAGAGGTGGTCTTCATTACATGGCAAGAGCTCAGGCACAAATGTTGTTCTTGCTATGATAAATCATAATATTTGTATGTCTTCTGGAAGATCCTGGTGTCTGCAAGTCAAGATCCTCTTGTAGTGGTGTGAGGAGACCTTGCTTAAGGCTTCCCTTTAATTTTTGTTGTACTTTAGAGAACACTAGGCTCTTGGCAATTACCTGTGGATTTTCTTTCTAGTCTGTCCTCAAGGGATTTCCCCCCCTTCCTTTTTTTTCCCAGTTCACACCTTTGGTTCTCTAATTGTTTTTATCTGACTTTTAAGTCAGGCACGTCCCTCGCACATTCACATTGTATTCCTCTCCTCTCTAGAGCTACAGAGCCAAACTGACCCAAGGTAATGAGGCTGCACTGGAGACTGAAGCATTGTGTGCCTTTGTTCAGCAATTTACGGGCACTGAATACAATAAGGTACTGTTTCTGATTTTCAAGATCTATATGTCTTTATATTGCACAAGAGGGGTGTGGGGGGGTTTTTTTAATAGAGATGGGATTCTCAGCTATTGAGACTAATGTGGGAAAAAAAAATGTTTCTATTTCCAGCTGCTGGAGATTCTTCTGCCCCTGAAAGATCTGGAGGCTCGTGTGAATGCTGCTGTAGACCTAATAACTGAGATTCATACCAACATTAATCGTGAAGCACTCAGCTTTGCTGCTACTTCATTTTACCATAAACTGAAGGCTGCTGACAAGTATATACCAGACTCCAAGTATCATGGGAACGTGACACTGATGCGGGCAAAGTCTCACAATGAATACGAGGAAGGTCTAGGTAGAGACTATAAACTCTCAGAGGTCAGTCTCAGGCCCACTGGTGATTGTTAAGTTTCTCTTGATATTTGGGGAAGACAAAGAAAAGCATGGGAAATCATCTGTACTGAGGAAAAAAGGACAAAACCAACCTGACAGAAATTATCGTTCTGCAGCTGTTACGCTCTACCAAGAATTAGAAGTCTCCAAAAGCAAATGAGCTGATTGGTTCCAGGCATTTTCTGTGGGTAGCGAGGGCCAGAAAGTCTTGCCTGTATATAGGATAAGTGTTTTCTATAGCCGATTCTTGAAGCTCTCTAGAATGACTTTGGATGATAACAATGTTAAAAGAGAGCAACTTACAGTCTCTTTTCACTGTAGGCCCTAAAGTTAGTTCACTGAATGAGGGCACCCTTCTGAAGAGCAAGTGTCATTCTTCTGACAATAAAGACAGCTTTTTCTCAGTTGCATTTTTTTCACTGAGAAGGTAGTAGTTAGAAGTGGGTTTCTTGCGGGATAAAAAAAAGTCAGGGTTTGGCCTGTAGTCCAGATAAGGTCACTGTTCTTTAGCCCCTGCTTACATACAAGGGTTAAGTTGGTGCAAATATCAGGGGAAAAGGAAGTGATTCTCAGAATTCCCTTCCTGCTTTTGGCATTTCCTTATCCCTTCAGACATCTAATTTAGTCATTATTGATTCCAGGCTAACTTATGTTATTAAAGTTACATAATGACCTTAAAGGAAGATTTCTGGTGGTGGTAGAAAGATGCAGGGGGTGTTTATTTGGTTTACTTAAGGGCTTGGAAGTAGCTACTTTTATCATTCATTCTTTGATATTGTAGGTAAATTATTCTTTTGGTATAGGTTGGTTGACTTCCTCCTAGTTTATATTTGAGTGGACCACCTGTCAGGCTGTCAAACTATTGTGCTTTAAAACACTGGTTCCAAACAGTGCCCCACAGCTGGTTTGTGAAAACGTGTCAGAGTAAAACTGGTGCTGTTTTTAACTGAGTTTGATAGAGGCAGTGGTCTAAATTATTAGTAACTTAGAAGACTGACAAACCCAAAGTGGCTAGGTGATTAGCTGGTTGTAAATTGTGAATGAAAAGTTTTTCTTTTTCATACTTATGCAGGTATGCGATGGAAAAGTATCTGTCCATGTTATTGAAGGGGATCACCGCACTTTGCTGGAGGGAGATGGTGTTGAATCAATTATTGGGATCATCCACAGCTCACTGGCAGAGCCACGTGTCAGTGTCAGAGAGGGTTAACTTCTCCTTACTCACTGTCAATGACGAAGAAAATGCCAACAACATTCCTATGTTATGACAGACCCCAAGGAACTCTTCCTGTTGTTCAACATCTCATCTGCTCTGCTGCCAGAACTGGGAAGTCCAGCTGGACTCAACTGGTCTTTCTGTCTCTTTCTTGCTTGTCTTTTCCTTTCCCAACTTTTATGGGTTCTATCTCCTTCCTTTCCTATGGCTGTTTTTCCCCCTAGTCTCCCTGTCCATGTTAACTGTAGTGCTGTGACTCTGTCACTGTGCACTGCAATGAGGGTTCCCCACAGATGGTTGCTTCCTACACCCTTGGCAGTATAAAAAACAAATTTAGGAGTAGATTTCTTGTGCTTTATATTGTTTTTGTCTTAACAGTATTCCAAAGGGTATGTGATAGCACTTGTTGACCAAGCCTAGTGAACAGGGAGAGGAGAGGAGCTGCAGCTGATTTTGGAGATACTTTTTGTCTGTGAAGAATCTGTCTGCAGTTTAGGTCAGAAAGAGAATTCCATTGAGGGTTTTGTAACTATATTTTTTAATTTGCTATATTCTAAGTATTTATTGTGTCAAACCAGAGACTTCTTACTTGGTTTTAATTTATCGTGGGTTATAGGAGAAAAGAAACATCCCTTTTTGGAGGGGAAGGTTTATTTTATAAGGGGAAGTTGCCCATTTGTTAAACCAAAATGCATCTCTGAAATAATCTGGTTTCTTGTTTGGTTTTTTTCTTTCTCCCACTGCCCTGCCCTTTTCAGAAAGGAACAGGTAGAAGGAAGGATTCTTGCCATCATGTACTCTTCAAAGGAGAGAGGGGCTGGGGGGATAGGGTGGATAGTTTGACAGATGTCACTGTATTGAACAGCCTTAACTTGGGCATGATAAAAACAGGCAAAGCTGTCCCTAGGCAGGTACTTTGTCTATATTTGTGCAAGGTTCTGTGGCCTGCTGTATCAGAACCTTAGTAAAGCATTAAGATTAGTGCTTTACCTTATTCCCTCTCACCTCCAGTCTCGCCACCCAATGAAAAATGTGGAATGGGGAGGGCAGGGAATAGAATTCCTTAACAATAACTGAAAAAATCCTCCCACCCCTGCTCTCCCATAATCAAAGCTCAGGCAAACATACAAGGATCTACCCAAAGCCCCTATATATTTTATTTAGCACAAGACTTGCTGAAGCCTTGTGTATTCATTTTCCTTTCAGTAATGAGACTGGAAATCCCACGTAAGTTAGCTAAGTAATCAGTTTGATGGTCTGATTTTAAAATACAGTACCTTTTTAAAGGAAATTTGCATAAAATTCAATTGAAAAATTTCTTGCCTTTGCTATGCTGGATCTGTCATTTCCGAAATCAGTAAATCCTTGCTACACTTATGATACAGAGGAGACCTGGGTAGCAACAAAGCACCAACTAGGAGGAGCTAATGTGCTTCTCAGAACTGCTGTAAAACCCCGGCTCTCTCCATCTTCATCCCCCAGTGAAGTATCCTGGTAGCTGACAGGATACGTGAGCATTCCAGTGACAGGAACAGATGGCTCTTCACTGCAGGTTCTGACCTAGTGTCTTTTGCTTATACCACCCTCTGTTGATAGTGGCTGGGTTAACTGGTTTTAGTTTTATAAAGTATTTCTTTTGTGAAATCTGAAATAAAACAACATACTGTCAGCTTAAACCATTTTGAAATGTCTTGTTCATTTCTTTTTTTTTTTCCCCCCCCCTTCTAGTTAATACTTTTTGGTCTGAAGCATGTCTTTTTCGCTTTCCTAGTATTAAACAGAATTCATTACTGGTTGGCTTTTGAATTATTTTCTACCACCGTTTCTTAATCTCATGTTTCACCTGGAGTCTCTCCCTTTGTGGTATAAAGCAAAAACTGCTGCTGACATACCTGATTTGTAGTCTGTGGAGAAGGCTTAGTATTCTGAAGCATGGCTTCTTGTTGCCATGATTTTGGTACCTTAGATACAACCAATTTACAACCACAGTATTGAAGTGGAAACTCTTAGATGGGCTTTTATTTGCTATATTGGACAAGCCATTAATATTCCTGCCTCAGTTTTCCAATCTGTAAAATGGGACATTGGTGTCTATCTCAGGGTCCCTCTACATGAGGGAGTTGGATAGGCAATGGGTATATATGCTCTGAAGTTTTAGGTATTATGTCTGAGTGTTAGACAGTAACAGAAGGAGCGTGATGTGCGAGGGATACTGGATATTGATACTGGAGTGGCTGTGTGAACAGTGTGTGGACCATGGGACTTCATTACATCTACTGCACACTGTCACTGCACCTACTGGCATAGGGTACTATATAAAACAAAACAAATGGGGAGTGGTTGGTTTGGTTTAACTACTGGCAGTTGTAGTGAGCCTGAAAAAAAAGGTGAAAGAATCCTACTTGTATTAATTATATTTAAAACTGGAAGGAAAAAGAAAGGAGTGATTAAACTTAAATAGGTACAATAGTTCTGTGCTAAAGTGTGTAACTTATCTGAATGGGCTGTGTGGAGGGAGCAAGGACTAATGCTGTCCCATTTGTTGAAGCAGGAGTTTGATGAGTTCCCTGTATAAACAAATACATATGGTTTCATCTAAGCAGATCTTGAAGATACTGTTTTAGTCATAGAAGTTGCTTAAGAATTACTTACAGCTTATATGCTGTCAATGTTCTTGTGATTGTTATTTGAAAAGCAGAAAGTTGTTTTGTTTAGGGCTTTTTTTCCCCATAATCATCTAATTATGAGCTGCTGCCATGTAACCCATTATAACTGGCTGCTGAACACAGTGTGCCAAAAATAAAAACCTTATTAGCGCTGGTATTGCTTGTTGTTTCTCAGTAGCCCATCACATTAGACAGAGGTAGAATAATATCAGAAGGCAAAATCCAATATTGCAGTTTCTTATTTTGAGAAGACAAGTGCAGAAGTGAAGTCCCTCACACCTACCCTTCTCTGTGAAACTGAAGTGGGGATTCTTGTCAGCTGATACATTCCATCCTTTTCAGCTAGCTTCTCACAGGCTAAACCCATGCTGATCTTAATCTCAAGACTAAAGAACAGTTCTCTGATGGGGGAACTGTTAAGGCTCACAAATGCACACTGCTGTTTTGAAATGATGGACCATATACCTTAAATCTGCACTAGGAAGAGTTCAAGAATGTATGGCACATAGCATACGTTGTCATCAGTATTAAAGCTATTATTTTCCTTTCCTGAAGACAAAGAAATACACCTCTCTTGCTGAAGATACTAGTTAAAAAAATGCAAGAAGTGCCACAGTTTAATAGAACTGGTTATTTTAAATAGCACTACCAGAAAGCAAAGTTCACGGGTGCTGAGATGGAGATGGAGTAATAACCAAAAGATGTAAGGTAGAATAGGAAGCAGGTGTTTGTTTCTTCTGGACTTAAGTAAGTTACCAGACATCACACCTGCAAATCAGGGTCAAAAGAAAGGAAAAAAAATACTCCTGGAGCAGCTGAGCAGAGGAAAAGTGAGTGCTGATAGCGGTGGAGGCTGTATATTTTAAATAGCAACCTCGTTCTTTAGGCTGCTGAGAGGTAATGAAAGATGGTAAAAAATAATTAGAAGCTTGAAACTTAATTATTTATTGCAGCACGCTCATCACAGCCATGCGTGCTAGAAAGGTGGAGGGGGGGGAAATACGGGCTGTCACGGTGAAGTTGAGCTGTGAAGGCTTGTCAATGGACAGACTTAACAGGCTTACTGAGCAATTGGAGTGTACATGTAACCCTGCTTAGGCTCTGGTGCTTTGTTACATGATTTTGTGAGAGTTTTCTCTTTTGAAGAAAAGAAGTCCTGTAACTCAAGTTACACTGCTGTTTTGACTGGAGTAGACATGCAGCATTTTTGATATTCTGGAAGGTAGTGGCCAAGAGAAGCAGAAATCCTCCACTGTGCTCATCCTAGTGATGGTCAGTAGCTTTATAAAATGATGCAGAATGAACGATTTTGTCATGGATGCCGTTATATTTGGTTCAGTCAGGTGGACTATTTTCACCTCTCCACCCCGACCATCCGACACCAAAGAGAGGACAGGACAGGCCTCTCACTTAGTCTGAGCTCTTGAACTGCTCAGTCACGGCGCTTCCTCTCGGCACCTGCTGCGGCGGAGGCCGAAGTGCTCAAAGACGCCCCCTTCGGGCCTCGCGCTCTGGGCTCGGGGACAACCGACGGCAGTTGCTGCCGCCCGGGCCGCGCTGCACGAGGACCGCACCGGCCGGCTGCCGGGGCTCCCTGCGCGGCCACGGCACCTGGGGGGAGAGCGCCCAGCACGGCGCCACGGCAGCCGCCCCTCAGGCGCTGCGGCCCGCCCGGGCAGCGCGGGGCCCTGCGGCTGCTGCGCCTCTCCCGCCCGCGGCCCCTTGCTGGCAGAGCCGACGTTTCTGGAGGGGACGGCGCGCGGCTGCACCGCTGAGCCGGCCGGAGCGAGATGGCGGTGGCACCGTCCGGCTGCGCCGGTGCCCGGCACGGGCCCAGCGGAAGCCCGCGAGCCCCGGTGCGGCGGCGCGGGGCGGGAGCTGCCGCAACGCTGCACGGGTGAGCAGGCGGGAGATGCCGAAGCTGCGCGGGGAAGCCTTCTGGAGGGAGACGCTGCGGAGCGCCCACTACGTGGTGGCGCCCATGGTGGACCAGAGCGAGCTGGCCTGGAGGCTGCTGAGCCGCCGCCACGGCGCCCAGCTCTGCTATACACCGATGCTGCACGCCCAGGTCTTCCTCAGGGACGCCAACTACCGCCGCGAGAATCTCTATGGCGAGGCCTGTCCCGAGGACCGTCCACTCATCGTGCAGGTGAGCGCGGCCCCCGCCCCGGCTCGCCCTGTCAGCCCCATCACCAAGAGCGGCGGCTGCCGCCGGGAGGAGCTTGGCTGCGCTCACCGTGCGGTGCCGTTCTTGGGTAATGCTGAGGACGCAAGTCAGCATTGCCAAACGCACCCGGGCCATCCACCCCACTCGTGCTAACAAATCCAGGCGTTTTCCAAATGTGCATGAGTTGAAGGTAGTCAGTCTCGTCCACATTTTAACGTGGTTATATAGGATGACTGAAATCTCATTTTCCTCATCTAAATACCGCTGACAGTACTTAGCTCACGAAGATGTGTGTTTTTCTATTTGTCCCATGTTTAGCATAGGATTTGCTGTCATAACCACAGAGGCCTGGAGCACTGGACTTCTTGCAGGGTTTCAGTCCCCTGCACCTCATCTTTAGAGACAGATTACAGTTGGTCTTGTAGAGTCAGGGTGTGTCCCAGATCTGGTACCACTCAAGGAGGATCACAGCATTTTGAGTAGTTCTCTGAAACCCTGAGCTCAGTGTTTAGCTATAGAGAAAGGATGCAAGGAAGATAGGACAGACTTTAAAGCATGTGTTGCTTCTGGACTACTTTGTGATGTTTGGGTACTTCACTCTATCCCAAAGAGGGAAAGTGGCTTGTGGAGCTGAAGAATAATGCTGGGAAAGACAGTTGTCATGAGCAAAGGAATTACTGATTTCCACGTGTGAATCAGTTAAATGGATGAGGACTCTTTACCCTGGAAAAGAAGTGTCTCCCTTGACTGAGGGGAGAGATAAGAGAAGCCTGTGGAAGTATTACTGGCTTGAAGATGATGAATGGGAAGCAAGTAAGCATAGTGGTAGTTATAAACTGCAGAATTCACTACTGTGGGATATACTGGATTCTGGAAGATTACATGAGTTTAGAAAGCAAATGAAGGAAAACATTTGAGGGTCTTTAGGTGCAACAAACACACCTTCTGCTTCCAAAGTCCTTAAGCGTCTGCTGTTCCCTAGACATCTTGGTGCTGACCTTTGATCTGTCTCAGTACAGCTTTCACGGAATCACAGAATATTCTGAGTTGGAAGGGACCCACAAGGTACATCAAGTCCAACTCTTAAGTGAGTTGCCTGTACAGGGATAGCACTCATAACTAGTGTTATTATCACCATGCTCTAACCAACTGAGCTAATCTCAGCATCTTGTACATTCTTCTGGAGGAGGTAGTTTCTTTTGACACAGAAAAATACAAGTGGCAGAAATTCAAGTAATAGTAGAGAGCTATGTCACAGATCTTCAGCTCAGTAAGCTGTGTGTCGTGGATGACATTACCTGAAGAGGATCAGTTGGCTGTGAGCTTGCTGTGTTGCCCTTCTTCCCACAGGCCACTATTGGACATAAAGTACAGAACTAACTAATCTTTGGATTGATCTTGTGCAGGAGTCCTTACAGGTTTGGTCACAGAGTCTCAGAATTAGATTAAGCAGAGGTACATCTGAGCTCAGCCTGCTCTGAAGATTTTGTTTACTGCGCAAACATCTCTCATGGCATGGTTGGAAGCTTTCCATAGTTTCAGTCATCTTAGAGAAAGCAAATATTTTTTTTGGCTTTAGTTGGTGTCGGTCATAATTTATGTAGGGCTGTAGG
Organism: Aphelocoma coerulescens; assembly: GCF_041296385.1. NCBI lineage: Eukaryota > Metazoa > Chordata > Aves > Passeriformes > Corvidae > Aphelocoma > Aphelocoma coerulescens. Next base: position 160,157 of record NC_091031.1, read on the forward strand.
GTTTAAGTAACACCTTCTGCTCAGAAGTGTTAAGAGTTTAAATTTGGTTTCAAGTTTATGTAAAGATGTGATGTCATTGGTTTTTGTTCAAAATGAGTTTTAGAAAATCTGTTTAAAAGCATAGATGAGAAGAACAGTCTGTCTTCTTCAACAAAGAAGCTTCAAATTAACTTATTTTATTAATTTTCTTTTTAAACTGTGCTTTAAATGTAATATTAATTACATTCCGTTAAGACTGAGCATTTGACTATAGCCCATGTGTCTGTTTCACATTCCATGCTAATGGGAATTCATTTTAGAGGCAGTGGTGCTTATTGCTATCTAAAAATATTGAGCTGTCTCCAGACCCAGCGACATTATGGGTAACTCTTTCCTTAAGCACCACCTTTCTCTATTAAAATTCTACAGCTGTTTGTTCTGAAGAGGGTTTTGAGAGTTGTTTCCAGTTATTCTTGGGTATCACATGTAAAATATTCATCTGATATTTCTTTGCCTCTTGAATGCTCATCTTTCTCATTTTATCATTTGAAGGTTGAGGATCTTTAGCTGGTAAGTGTCACAGATTTTGGTGGGGTTTTTTTTCATAGAATCATAGAATATCCTCAGTTGTAAAGGATTCACACAGTCCAGCTCCTGCACAGAACAGCCACCAGAATCCCACCACTGTTGTCCAAATGCACCTTGAGCTCTGGCAGGTTTAGGGCCATGATCACTGCCCTGGAGAGCCTGTTTCAGTGCCTGACCACCCTCAGGGAAGAAACTTTTCCTGATGTCTAGGCAACACCTCCCCTGACACAGCCCCAGAGGTTCCCTCAGGTCCTGTCACTGGTCACAGAGAGCAGAGATCGGAGCTGTCCCTCTGCTGCCCCTCATGAGGAAGCTATAGACTTCTATGTCTATAACTCCATCTCCTCTTCTCTAGGCTGAACACACCAGGTGACCTCAGCCACTCCTCAGATGGCCCCTCTAGACCCTTCACCATCTTTGTAGGCTCCTTTGGACACTCTTTAATAGCTTTGGATCTTTCTTATATTGTGGTGTCCCAAACTGTCCCCAGGACTTGAGGTGATGCAGCCCCAGTGCAGAGCAGAGTGGGACAATCCCTTCTCCGGCCCAGCTGGTCATGCTGGACCTCATGCCCCCCGGGACACAGCTGGCTCTCCTGGCTGCCAGGGCACTACTGACTGAGCATATTCAACTTGCTGTCAACCAAGACCCCCAGGTCCCTTTCTGCAGTGCTGTTCTCCAGCCTCTTGTTCCCCAGTCTGTCCGTACATACAGAGTCACCCTGTCCCAGGTTCAAAATATGCTGCTTGTCTTTATTAAACTTCATATGGTTGGTGATTGCCTAGCACTCTGATTGTCAAGGTCTCTCTGCAGGGCCTCTGTGCCTTCCAGGAAGTTTACAGCTCCTCCCAATTTAGTATCCTCAGCAAGGTTACAAGTCATTTATGAAGCTGTTAAAGTGCTCTGGGCCTAAGATGGAGCCCTGCGGAACCTAGTCATGACCAGTCACCAGCCTAATGTCATCCCCAGTCCCCTTTGCCCTTGACTCATGAGCCAGTTGTTCACCCATCACACGATGTGTTTATCCAGCTGTGGCCCGGACATTTTGTGCAGAATGATCCTGTGAGAAACAGTATCAAATGCTTTACTGAAGTCCAAAAGGATTACATCACATGGCTTCCTTTCTTCATTTTGAGAAATAGTGTTTGGTATTTTTAGCTGTGCATATTTGCCTGTTTTTTGTAGCAGGTAGTTGCTTCATAACTACATCGTAACATGCTGTCAGTACTTGAAGAAAGCTATTGCCTGATTATTCCATTTCTCTTTGGTTTTCACAGTTCTGTGCCAATGATCCTGAAGTGTTTGTCCAAGCAGCACTGTTGGCTCAGGATTACTGTGATGCCATAGACCTAAATTTGGGTTGCCCCCAGATGATTGCAAAGAGAGGTACGTGCAAATCTGAACCCTGGATAAGCAGAGAAATGGCAAATGGTGTTTCAAATGTGAATGTTGGCAGTAAAATATAAGTAAAATATAAGTCAATATAATAAGTCAGTAAAATATAAGCCAAATCAAGCCTTGGGGAGGGGCTGCAGTACTGCTGAAGTCAGATATAGTTACACCCAATAGGGTAGCAGGTAACGCTTTGTAGTACCTAAACCAAAAATTAGGTATAATTAATTCAAATTTCTCTTAAGTGACAGCTCCTATGTCTAGAATATCCTTCAGAAACAGTATTTTTAGTAAGAGCTTGATTTTCTTTCTGATTTCAGTTGCTCAAACAGCCTGTTTTTGAAAAACTGCACTTAAAATTACATCATTCAGACACTTAGGATCTCCTATTTCCCTGGTACTTGCACAGAGTTTTTTCACAATAGTGTAGAAGAGGATGACACCTGCTGAATTCCTTAGATACTGCATGTTTGAAAACCAGAACCAGTGTTTGAAAAGTTTGTATCACTTAAAGTGTTGAGAAAAGATTTGTTCAGTAACTGCCCATTCTTCTTCTAAAATATCTTTCAAAGACTAATAGGAAATGATCAGTGGTACAAATAGATCTTTCAGTCTGATCATCTTTTATCCTAATGGGATTTATTAAATATCCGGTATAAACCCTTAGAAGTTGGACTTTGAGCTGCCGGTGTCAACATATCAGCCTTTGGGAGTACCAGTGAAAGTAGGGCATGGGGATTTCTTGTCCTTGTCTATCCTGTAAATCTAGGGTGAACAGAATGATCCGACTCTTCCAGGTGGGGCAGGACAGAGCAACTCTATTTCTACCAGTGAGGCGTATGAGTGTCTGGATCTTTGTTTGTGAGTGTTTATGGAAACCGTGCTTCAGGATCTTACTCTTCTGCACAAGTCTGTCATATGCTATTTTATCATAGGTCACTATGGAGCATTTCTGCAAGAGGAGTGGGATCTTCTTCAGAGAATGAGTAAGTATTTAGAGAGGGAATAGGATGAATTAATTATTGAGAGGAGGTTAGGGATTTTGGGGGAAAGGAGGTGCATCATGTTTCTTTGGGCAGAGTTGTGCTTGGGTTTTGAAGGGGTGGTTGCATTCTTTTTTTTTTTTTTTTTTTTTTTAATTTCTTAAGGTATTCCAGTGGCACCATCAAGATACTTGGTGGTATCCCACTGCAAACTCATACCAGATCTGCTAAAAGACTTTCGTACCTGAAACAGACTGCAGGCGAAAGAGAGTCAACTAAGTTCCAGTCTCATATGATAGCTTAGCGGCTCTCCAACGCTAGAAACAGTAGAAGTCCCAGTGTCTTACTTTTTCCCTTTGAAGTTCTCAGGTGCCAAGAGTCATGTTTCTGCTTGAAGCAACAGTTGCCCCTCACAGTTGCTCCTTTCTGATCAACTCCATGTATTCTTTCTGTCCACAGCATAGCAAATTATGCCTTTCTTCTCCTAACTGTTTAGGTTGTTTTCAGGCTATCCATAGCTGTTGTGAACAGTATCATATTTTTTTAAGAAGTACATTTGGAACTGATATACAAAGTAAGGTTTTGGTCATTTTGTAGAACTGAGAATGTGCCTTCACCCCACTTCAAAGCAAGCGCTGGAACCATGCAGATAGAGAGTCTTATTTCTGTTTGTTTTCCTGGTAGTCTGGGGAATTTTGAGTGATGTTTGGCACAAAGACACTGCTGAGAGCCTGGAAGATAGACAGTGGTCCTTGCCCAGCATGTAATGTGACTGTTGAGAAATACGCAAATCAGAACAGCCTCAAGGTATGAAGAGAACCCAGGTCATCAAGTTGGGTGAGAACCCAGGCTGTCTAGTAAGTCTTAGGCTGTCCTCTTCCTACTTCTTTCCCCCGCCGCCTTTAAAATGGTGGAACACTCTTTTCTGCTCGCAACTGTATATACCTTGCTTGCTCCTTTGAAAGGGTGGTAGGAAGCACCTATCATTAGAGCTCGTAGGATTTGGATTAGAAGACAGCAGGTGACTTCCTACATTGTACATCCAAGCTCTGGAAGAGAATTTCAGTCACACCATTACTCAGTGTTTTCCTGTTGGCTCTCTTTGTTAGTTCTCTTTTTTGTATTTTTGTGATTCCATGAACTGTGTAAGACTGGGAGTTTAACATGTTGTTCTAGATTTCACCCTGACTCTATAACCTACATTTACTACTTGATTGCATCCACAGCCTACCTCACTTGATAAGCCTCTGTGTGCCATGGATAAGACTACTTATGATTATTTGGGTGATAATTTGCAAAGAAATGAAGCACTTTTTGTAGGAAAGGTAGACAAGCGTTAATGTTGGAGGAGTACAACAGCCTATGATGATAATGGACTTGTATCAATAATTAAGTTGTGAGGGGGTGGTCTTTGAAAGTGAAGGTTTGATGCAGTGGAAATGTTACGGCTATTAAATGGGTGACTATTTTATGGCACCTTGTTGGGATGCAGATTTTGTGCTTCATGTTTGTGTTATTGTTATGTGATTAAACTATGCAATAAGGATTGCAGAGGACACTGCTGATTTTTTTAAGCTGGGAGAACTGCATAGCATTAACTTCTCAGGCTTTTTCCATACCACACCCAGTATCAGATCTTGAGGAGAGCAGACACTTTTCATAGCATTGTGCAGCCCACTTACCTGTCTTTTCAATCTTTCTCAGTTTTACTGGCTAACGAGAAGCTCTCTGTTCCCATCACATGCAAAATCCGCGTTTTCCCAGACATTGACAAGACAGTGAAGTATGCACAGATGCTGGAGAAAGCTGGCTGCCAGGTAAGAAGGCAGCTGCTCCCTCTACTCTTGCATTGGCCACATATCTTTGTTTAAAGTATCTGATGACCAGTTCTTGGTATACTGTGGAGATGAATAGGCTGCATTATTTTGCAGACAGAGCAAGCAGGACGCAGACAGATTCTGTGTGTTTGCAGTCCTAGGCCACAGGTCAGTAGTGTGGTACAGAAGACATGATGACATCAGAGTCTCTTGTAATCACTGCACTGTGCAGTGTCCTTCACTGTGGTTGAGCATCTCAGTCTTCACATAGTGCTGCAGGAGGCAGTGTGAATGCATGAAATCCACAGTACTGTAGGGAAAAAAAGGGTATCGAAAGGTATCACTAGAAGAAATAGAGGCAGCCTTCTAGGATTTAACTCCAGTTAAATTGGAAGAGATGGTCTGTAGTTAGAGACAGTACTGATAGTATTTGGACCTTCTACTGAGGAGAAAGCTAGATCAATATACCACAAGTTCTAAAGCAAATCACAAATGGAATCCAGTGCAAAAGGAAATCTGTAGGTTCTCCCGTGATACAATCATATCATGCCATGGAGTAGCAAGATGAAAGGAGCCTAAGATCATGCCACAGTAGGTAAACTGCTGATATCTTTCTGTGTTGCTAAACTCTGTGCACTGTTGAAATAGCAGCAGGAACTCAGTGGCAGTGTAGGGGGTGAATGAAAGTTTTTGTCCGTGGATTTATTCCAGTAATTCATACACGTGGAAAGTAAATGTAATTTTGTGTTCCAGCTGCTGACTGTGCATGGCCGTACTAAAGAACAGAAAGGACCACTTGCTGGCGTGGCATCTTGGGAGCACATTCAAGCTGTAAGGTTAGTGAGCAGTACCAGTCTTAGTGGATTTCTGCTAACACTTTGGATTTCAAGCAGAGTGTACAGTGGCATTGAAGAGCAAACAAATTTGTGTAACAGGAGGAGAACTTCTGGGTTGACTCTAATTCTCAATTTTATGCATCTGTTTTATTCACTGGTATAGAAAAGCTGTCAACATCCCTGTATTTGCAAATGGAAACATCCAGTGTCTCAGAGATGTGGAAGAATGTATCCGTAAGACAGGAGTACATGGCGTCATGAGTGCAGGTAAAGAAAATGAACTTTTACTCATAACAGATGAGACTACAAATTGTTTCTTTTTCTCTTAGCAGCCCCATATATGTTTATTAAAAATTTATATCAGATTGACTTGGTGAACAGCTGTGCTTGACAGCTGAGTGGACATTCTCCCTCCTCTTATACTGGCCATCTCATACCAGGACCAGGAATCACTTAAAATTTGTAAGAATTGTTATGTTGGACTTGCAGTACCATTGACTAGACAGCTCAAATCTAATTATTTGACAAAGGCATATGGAGCTCCTGTTGTTCTGGAATATTTTTGTGGCATCTGTTAATCAGTGGGACAGTTTTTGAATAGTTCTCGATGAACTAAGTGCATCTGCAGATTAATATTCCTGCAGGTGGTTCATGTTGGGTTGGGACAAGAAAGAATTGACATAACTTCCTAGAGGAAGAACTAGGATAGGCATCAGAAAGAGCTTCTAATCACTCACACAGTTAAAGAGGGGTTGTAGAATCTTGGTTTTAGAAAATACTGGTTAACAAAAGGCTTGTGAAGCCAGTAGAGAAAAGCACAGTGAGAAGCTGTATCTGTGAACTTAGGCCAGACAAATATCAGTACAGGCATAAGGCAAGACAGCTGTCATATCAGTATTTAACCACTGGGCAACAAAAGCAGTGATTTCTCTATTTACTAATTGGTCTACCGTCTTTGTGTCAAAGTTACATGCCTTTCTAGAAACTGTAATTTAATTAGGTATGAGCTGTTTGGCGCAATTAGGAGTTGTATACTGAAATACGGTATCCTGAGGTCAGGCTAGAGTTTCAAGGACCCTGTGTTCCTCTTGTGAGTATGTGGGTGATGTGTCTGTGGCTGCAGAATCACTAAAGAGATTATCAAACTGCAGAGCAGGGATTTTGGCCTTTTTTTCAATCCTGAAATGAAAGTTTGAGTATTTCTTTTTGTTCCCTAGAAGGTAATCTTCATAACCCAGCTTTGTTTGAGGGCCGGAACCCATTGGTGTGGGAGATGGCTGAGGAGTATCTGGAGATAGTGCGGAAGTACCCTTGTCCATTGTCTTATGTTAGGGCTCATCTCTTCAAGCTCTGGCATCACACGTGAGTATCTCCATAGAACTCCTAACGTTTTCAGGGCTCATTCTGCTTAGTAAGTGTCTGGGTTTTCTGGACAAGGATTTGTTTGGCCAGAATGAGTATGCTGCAAGGTTTTCTTTCCTGGACCTGGCTGGAGAGGGTGAGGCCTTTACCCTTCACTTCATATCTGGGAAACAGTGCATGGGGAATGAACAAGTTGCCACAAGATCAGCCAGGGCATGAGCTCACAGCACACCAGTGGCCATGTGGAAATTGCCCATATGCACACACACACTTCATGGCAAACACAAGTTAACTATCTTCTTGTTCATTGTGAGGCAAAGCGCTGTTGCATATATTGTGGAGTAAGAGCATAGCTGTGGGCAGTTACTGAGAAGCAGCTGATGCAATGTACATTCGTGTTAGCTTATGTCAAAGTACCTTGGTTGTCTGCCAAGTATTTATCTAGAAGAGAGATATGTGTGCTTTTCTCTGGACTTACAAGGAAGAATATAAGCTTCTACCAAAGGCAAATGCATTGGGAAAAGTGTATAAAATGCTTTTATAAAGTTATTTTTAGTTGATCTCAGTCTGAATATAACTTGATGTTTGGGATTTGCCTCAGGCTTCAAGTTCACCAGCAGCTGCGTGAAGAATTAGCAAAAGTGAAGACTCTAGAGGGTATTGTAGATGTCAACAGGGAGCTGAAACTGCGATGCCAGGTACCAAGATAGGCCCTAATTTCCCAGAACAGCACTGCCTGCACTTGGTGGGAATGTACCAAGTATGTCATGCAGTTGACATCCATTAATCACTTCTCTGCGGCTTTGTGGCTTACTAACCTTGATATTGGTAGCTTACTGCAGTAGCATCCCCTTTAAGCCTGGACAACTTTACATGGGATAAAGTTGATTTAGGAGTTACAAATGTGCTTCAGTTCATCTGTCTTAGTAGATGGTTTTTTTGCCTATATGTAACTGCCAGTGATTGTTAGCTTAAATTTCAGTTTGTGATTTCCTGGAGTTTGAAGTGTTGTTGAGTGTATTTCCTGACAGCTCCAGGAAAACTGACTGTAACTCTATGCTGCAGGAAGAAATAGCTAATCAGAAAGAAGGAGAAAAGCCAAAAGAAGGATTGCCTTTTTTCCACTGGATCTGTCAGCCATACATCAGGCCAGGGTGAGTTACCTATTTTGATACTTACAGGTATGCATAGGCCTTTCCCACCCATACCATCAGTATCAGACATTGATTCTGTTCTAGGAGCTTACATTCATTAAAAAAAAAAAAGTTAAGACTTTGGATTATTTTTGTTCTAGTTTGGTTTTTTCCTAGTTATTGTGTTGTTTGTGGGGATGTTGCTCACTGTTTGCATCTTCTCCTTTGGATCCTCCTCAAATTTCTCTCTCTCTGGAAAGTAAAAATCAGGAATCCCACTGCAGCTCAGAACAAGAACCTGATGTGCAGTGAATATGCTACCTGACAGTGCTTTATTGTTACATGCAATATGAATGTTGCTGGTAACTGCTACAGTAGCAAAGATGAGAACTAATTTGTGTTCTATAAAGAATGCTTGTAATGTATGGACAAGTTTTTCAGATAGCTTATTCCCCTTCTGCTGAAAATTGGGCTGAAGAAGAGAACAAGTGTGTCAAGATTAATACTTAAGTAAATACTTTAAAAAATGCTTAAGTAAAACCTAGGAATAAGAGGTGCCTAATTACACTGGCCAACTTTAATTGGCTTTCCAACTGATATATCTGATAGTGTGCCTGTTATTAACTGCCAGCGTTAACCAAAAAAGTTAGTTTTTTCTATCCCACTTCTAAGGGCAATGACACTTCCTTGTAGCCATGACAGAAAGGTTTATGGTTTACCCAGATTTCTGTAAACCAAAATAATGGTCAGGGAACAACTACTTCTTCCCTCCAGCCACCTTACAATGAAATTCACTGTTTCAGGCCAAAGGAGAGATGCAGGGAGAATGGAGACAGTGGAACTGAGAAAGGTGTGAGAGGAAAACGTGCTCTGGAAGAAGAGGAAGATGGAAATTCTGAGCTTCTGTCAAAGAATAAACAAAAAAAGAAGTTAAGAAATCCAAATAAAAGCTTTGATCCATCTTTAAAACGTAAGTTCCATTTATTGACATAAATGTATGGAGAGTTGCTGATACCACCTTTGACATAAACTACCACTAAGAATTTTCCTTGCTTGTATATTTGTAGAAACTTCTTGAAAAAGAGGGGGAATTGTTGGGAAATTTCAATAGCAGGCAATGTGATTCAAATAATGTTCACTAGTAAAGGAAACAAGGATCAAAGTAGTAGGTCACTGATTCTCTCTAAGCATCTTTTTAAGATTAAAATCGTTTACAAACTGAATTGCAGCTGTCACTAGCATTTGAAATGGAAATTTTGTATGAATTTCAAGCTGATGTCCTCCTGTTTTATGCTTGACTCAAGCATTAAAATTCTCTATGTTTGGATTTATCTTAGAGGCACTTAAAAATTCAAAGTATCTTTACCTTAGGATTGTTATTTGAGGTACTGTATTTTTATTTCAAAAAGACTCTCTGGCTAGAAAAGCACCAGGCTTTGTCTGGTCCTGATTTTTTTTTTAACTTCTTCCACATAAAAATACCATTGCTGAAAGCAGCTTTCTCTCTCTCTCTCAGCCAAATATGCAAAATGTGATCAGTGTGGAAACCCTAAGGTAAGTCAGTACAAGTGTCCATAAAAGCATTTCCGTTAAATGGAATTTAAATGACCACGCAGGGGTCAATCATGCAATGTCTGGATGGAGATAAGTGACAAGTGGTGTCCCTCAGGGGTTTGTATTGGGACCAGCACTGTTCAGTGTCTCCATCAATGATGTGGACAGTGGGATCAAGAGTGCCCTCAGCACATCTGCATATGGCACCAAGCTGAGTGGAGTGGTGACACACCTGAGGGACAGGGCCATCCAGAGGGACCTGGACAAGCTCAAGCAGTGGCCTGTGGGAACCTCTGAGGTTTAACAAGGCCAAGCGCAAGATTCTGCACTTGGGTCAGGGCAATCTGGATATCAAATCCAGCCTGGGGGGATGAACAGATTGAGAGCAGCTCTGCCCAGAAGGACTTTGGGGTGCTGGTGAATGAGAGACTGGTCATGACTCAGCAATGTGCACTCACAGCCCGGAAACCACCTGTGTTTTAGGCTGCATCAAAAGCAGCGTGGGCAGCAGGTCAAGGGTTGGGGGGATTCTGTGCCTTTACTCTTCTCTTGTGAGACCCCCCACCTGGCATACTGCATCCAGCTCTGGGGCCCTTGGTGCAGGAGACCAACATGGAGCTGTTAGGGCAGGCCCAGAGGAGGCTACAAAGATGATCGGGGGATGGAGCCCCTCTGCTGACAGGCTGAGAGAGTGGGAGGTGTTCATCCTGGAGAAGAGAAGGCTCTGGGGAGCCTCACTGCCCCTTCCAGTGCCTAAAGGGGATTTAAAGACAGCGATGGACTTTTCAGCAGGGCCTGTTGCAGTAGGACAAGGGGTAATGGGTTTAAAGTAAAAGAGAGTAGATTCAGACTAGATATACCTTAGATTAGAAGTCATGTTTTGTAGTGAGGCAGTGGCCCAGGTTGCCCAGAGAGGTTGTGGATGCCCCATTCCTGGAAAAATTCAAGGTCAGGTTGGACAGGGCTCTGAGCAACCTGATCTAGTTGAAAATGCCCCTGCTCTTTGTAGGGGGTTGAAGTAGATGACCTCTAAGGGCTCCTTCCAACCCAAACTATTCTATGATTCTATTCTGTTATTCAAAATCCTGAGGTAGGTCCCTGCCAGTGCCCAGTCACGCAGGTGCATGTCAAATCCTGCTGATAAGTGTGTGTGTGGAGAGGAAAGTCCATACTTGGGCAAAAGCTTTTTAACCATTAACTGTAACCAATCTCTGAGGTTGAAGGTGCTGCACAAAAATCCCTAACATATATAGGTTCTTTGAGAGAATTTGCCTTCCTTTCCAAAAAAAAGTGCAGTCTTACTGCTGCTGAGGGTATTTATTGTTAAGACAGTTGAGTGATTTAATTGAACTTCCCAAGATATCTTGGAAACAAATCTCCAAACTTCCACACGTGTATGACGTGTATTTTACTGTGAAATGAAAAACAAACCCCCTCTTACTATGGTTAGTGGTGGGTGGAGTTTTTCTGCAAAGTGAAAATTTGAATAACTGGTGTGGTTCTTAATGTACTAATAAAAATACTTTAACTGTCATCCCAGTACAGCCTGTTGTGTCAGGCAGTACGTGCAGCTCTGGTTTGTGTTGTGTTTGGACCTCTGCCTTTATCAAAACAAGCATAAGCACCTTCTCATCCTCTGTTCTGCCTTTGCAGCAGATTAACATTGGCTTTCACTATCAGCAATGTGAAATGAGGCAGCTGGTTTACAGGTTCTGTATTGAAATTTCAAATATTGGATATTTGCAAAGGGTTCCTTTTGCTTTTGTTTGTTTATTTTTTCCCTTGAGGAACATAGCTGTTTGCTTGACAGGGTGGTGTTGCTAAGCTGTGTGAGCAGAGTGTATTTATTGCTGCTAATAAACTGTAAAGCAGGGTGTAAGATGCAAGTAATTTTGTGTCCTAGCTTAAAAATTAGCATTACACCTCGAGGGTGGGGGAGGCTGCAGCACAAGCATGTGATGTTGCTCCCTGTTGCAACACTGTTACTGCAGTGCAGCAGTGGAAGCCAGCTGGGGCTCAATTTGAAGCTGCAGCTACTGAAGAAAATGGGCTTTTTTTTTGATGTGTTCATTATAGGGAAAACATTGAGCACTGGGCTGGGCTGCTTTCAAAGCCATCCTGTTTCATAGCTAATCCAGGTGACATTGCTTGGTGCATAAACCAGGATTGTCTGCAGCAGGGCTTAGACTTATTTTTGTTTTGCTCTTGCATCACTGTAATGTTGCAGGCAGCCCTTGAAATCTTCCAACTAAGCCTGTAATTTATTTTTTTCCCCTAGATTATGCATGTCTGAGCTATATCATGAAATGGGGTGGGGGGGTGTGGAGAAGAAGGAGAAGGAGAAGGAATTCAACTAAAGCCTCCCTAAACATATAGGACTTTTTAACTGGGGTGGAGGGAGCCACACTCAACATCACCCCCTTTTTCTAAAATGTGGGTGAGGCAAAGCACCCCAGAGACCAAGGCTCGTATAGCCACATCATCAGGTAGCCAAGACTCAGGTGCTGCTGTCCCCTAAGGATCATACATTATACTTTAATAAATACACAGGTGTATTTTAAGATGCAAGTAGGGAAGTAATTCTGGTTGTAACATATTTTAGGCATAGCTGCAGATGGTGGCACATGTCAGGCACTGTGTTTCATGTTGCAGAACTAGAGCAAGCTCATGAGCACCAAATGTGCTCAAGCTTGTTGCAAAGGGTTTATGGTTTGTGCCTGCTTGTAGTGGGTAACTCAGGCTGCCCAACAGGCTATGGGGGTTGCACAAGTTGAATGTGGATTGTTTTTTGGTTGGTTGGAGTTTTTTTGTTCTTTATGTGCAAACAGTCAATAGCCCCCAATATGACATCATATTCATTAGGCTGAGTACATGGTTTTTTTTCTGAAGAGCTGAAAGTGCAGAGCTGTCTTGCTACTTAGAGTAAACAGTAATAATTTTCATTTTCACTGACACAAGCTTCTTTATACTGCTATCCCCAACCCAGGGTAATAAATGTGTGTTTAACATGTGCCGAGGATGCTGTAAGAAAAGAGCATTCAAGGAGACAGCAGATTGTCCAGGTAAGTGTATCTAGCCTTACCAGGCATCAAGCAAACATTCTCATCTGCCATGTATATTCATTACTTTAATCTTTACATTATGGGGTGTAGGTAAGTGTTAAAATCGACATACATAGCTATCTAAAAGTTTATGGTACCATTTTAAAAGACTGCTCTTCCTTCTTTGTATGTTATTTTTCCTGCTTCCAAAGCCTCAGGATGCAGTTTCCAGTCTGTGAGGACCCATTCTTTATAAGAAATGAGGTATTCTGTTTACCACTGTAGTCATCTCATTTCAGGATGTTGGTTTGGGTTTTTTTCCCCCTTTTGCTTTTTCAGGTCATGGATTACTTTTTAAGACCAAGTATGAAAAATCCCTTTCATGGCAGCACAGTCAAAGAGGAATTCAAACCACAGAGATCAGTCAGAGAGGAGATGCAGAGGTGGGGGAGACAGCAGTGCTGAAGGAGGCTGGTGACAGTACAGGGTGAAGCTTTGGAAATGAACAGTCCAAGAGTTCCTGCCAGACCACTACTTCCCTGGGCCAAAGAATGTGTCACCTCCAGCTCACTGTCAGCTGTGTGAACTTGTTCCACATGATTACGTTCTGGAAAAGTTTTACTTAAGTAAAAAACTGCTTACTCAGGGAATTATCCTGCATTTGAAATAAAAGAAATGCAATTAAATGCCTCATGCTGTATTTTAAAGACTGAAAATGCTGCATTTTTGGGTGGGGGCAGTTTCTGTAAGCTCCCATTACACTCTGCCTCCTGTATGCTCATTAACCCTTCATGTTCTGTTTTTAATACTGGGGACTAAATTTATTGCATTAGAACAGCCTTCTGGCATGCAAAAAATAGCAATGTCAGTGACTTCTTCACTAACAGAAAATGTGTCATATCTGTTAGCGTTTTAGTAGGCCACATTTTCAATGCAGAAGGAATGCAGCAGTACTTGGAAAACTGTAAGATCTTGATATATCCACATTAACAATTACTAGTTTCTTACAGTATTATGAAACTTAACTGTCTTCCATGAGCCAAAGGTTGGGGGAGGATGAAACCTCTATTTTAACAGAGAGGGTTGTCTAAAAATATGTGGGAAGTTGGAACCAAGTCCATGAACATTTCCCTGCTCAAGGTCTCATATTTCATTATGTTATCATTTGTCCTTCCCACCTGATAAATTTTGAGAGATGTGTGACAAAACCAGATGCAGGTCTACACATGCCTTTTTTAAAGATGGGAACTTGAAACCACCTCTCCCACCTCCTGGGGAAATAGTCCACTTCTTCCCTTGCATAGGCATACATGCTAAAGCTGCCAAGTCAAGTATTCTGAGTTCTCTGGTCTATTTCCCCCTCTTCTAGTAAAAAAGCTAAATATTCATTATCCTAGAATTTCAAACTGTTTAACTGATCTCTTCCCATTTACAGTTTCCCAAAAATATCAGAAAGCTCAGTCATTCTCCTGCTCACTGTGCCAGAGAAAATTTACAAAGTCCAAAAAGGTGAAACAGCCAGTTCCAACACAAGAGAACTGGGGCTGAGTGAGAGATTTGGCTTATCTTCTTACCCACACAGAGAGATTTTAGATCACACCTTCCTCTCACAAATACAGTCTCATCACAGAATCACCAGTGTGAAGGAACAATCAAGCTGGCTTAAGGCTCCTAAAATTCAAGAGAGGTCTTATGCTTGAGAATGTTAATTGGACACCCTTCTATAAAGAATTAGTATTTAAGATATATTTGTCCCTTCCTCCATCCCAAGGCATTTCTTAACAAGCACAATGGAGAAAGCAGACAGACCTTATATTGTTTGCTCCTCCATGGCTGGAGGCTGCCACACTCGTGACAAGGGCAGGAAAACGGCTCAGTTTGGCACTGCAACATAGACCCACCTCTGTGCATCCAGCTACAAATCACCATGCTAATGGACAAAAGTTTCAACCTGAACTTTCAACAGCCATGCTAGAAGATGCCAACCTTGCAGTTACTAAGGCAAAGTTGTCCAGATGATCCACGGCTCACTAACCAGTGATTGTGAACTTGGAGGCCCAATTACAACATGAGCAAAGCCAAGCCAGTTACTGTTCACATTGGGCACACCTGCATGAACAAGGGATTACTTTCAGGCTAGGCAATATACTAATCATCCTGTTTATCTCTAATCAAAAAATTGTAGTCTGCCACCTTGGCAAGGTTATGACCTATTTTGTTTCTGTTTCACAGGCCCTTAAGGAGATATACACAATTTAGTTTTAATGGAGTAAGGGGAGGAAAAGGCAGTGCCCTGAGTGTAGAATGATGCTGAAAATGATGCTCAGTCTTCAGGTTTGAGGGGAAATGGATTCTCATATCTAAATTATTTTCAGAGGCACACAAGAAAAAGTTGGGGTATTTCACCTGACAAAAAAGAAAGCCAATTGCCTTTCTCTGACAAATAGGTTATGAAATGAGATATGAGAAAAATATTTTTAAAAATTTTAAAGACAGAAAGTGCATCAAAACAAAGACTGAAACTCCAAGATTTCAGTACGTATTTATGGGATACAAACTTTACGTGCAGAGGGTTCACAGTTATATCGACTACAGGCACAGGGAGCACAATAGTCAAAGCTAGCGCTGAAGGCTTAGATAAGTGAAACAGTAGTACCTGTAGGGTCAGGGACAAAAAGAATATCCAGCCTAATCTACCACCTAAACCAGATTTCTCAGGTCCTGCCACTTGAGTTCTTATTTGGATTAGACCATCTCTTGCTAATGCAGCTGCCCTTCAGTCTGTAGCTTTAATAACTCTACTGAAGCCTAAGCTTGAATTACTTATTTGCTGTCAAGAAACTTAATTGCATTATGAATTTACCACGCTTCTAATTACTGAATCTTGTACATTTTCTCTTAGAGCTTGACATGCCCTAGTAGCCAGTTTCTTTTCTCTTTATAATTAATTTAGCCTGATCAAGTTATTCTAGAGAGAATCTAAAGCTACATAGGAACCCTATTAAATGTTGAATGGAGTTCAGAGATCCATAGGAACACAGAAGCCAAAACAACATTTGTTTAAGTACAAAACTCATTTGCAAAGTACACAGTAATCCTTTCCCTATTCCCTAACAGCATGAGAGGAAGCAGAAGTCAGTTCCACACCAGTGTGGTGTTTTTCACCCTACTGCAAATTCAGAGCTGATGAAATACCGGAGAAGTGAAACATTGACTTGTCTCAGCCTCAGCTGTCACAAGCAGGTGGTATAAAAAATACTAAGAGCACTGTCCTGTGCAGAACACTGCTGCCCCACTGCTATCTGCGTCATATAAAGAGTAGTGAAGAAGATGGCAGAAGAATCTCAAATAGTCAAATTAGGTTGGCTGAGACTTTAAAAGAAAAATAAATCAGTGCTTGACAAGCACTTTCTACTGTTACACAATAGGTCTTAGTCAGAAGCATTGTTGCTATGCTTTTATTATTAATTATGCTATTATTAAAGTTTCCTCACTTATTTTTTTCTGAAAGTTTATATTGCATTGCATGTATCAGAAGTAATACCTTATTCAGCAGCAGTTTTGGGAGCTATCCAGAGGATGGAACAATGCTGAGACCATTGCTGTAGAGTCCCAGGAGAGATGTACAGATCACATCCACATGGCCTGGGGCAAAGACCAAGCTGATATTTTCCTCCCTCACCCACTGACACCTTCCAGCCAATAGCAGCTCACAGACGACGCTGCACCAGTCATGGTCCATAACCACCTCTTACAGACCTCCCCCTGCAAAACCTGGCAGCACAGGCCACTGTGCTGGACAAGTTCTGGGCAGATAATTACCAGTCACCCCCAACTACTCTAACACAAATCTCATAATGGCAGTTTCTACATTACCACTAAAAGTGATTATGCTAATTAAAACTACCTTGGCCAAAAGAACAAGGTTCTTTCCAACTGTTTTTCCTTTATTCCTAGCAAGGTCATGTAAAGAAAGCAGGATTTGCACTGCATGAGGAACCTGTCATGACCTACCACTGGCATTTCCTTAACAAAAAGGTGCTGCACAAGTTCATGAAATCCATATGAATTAGTTCCTCTGATCATATCTTAGACATACCAACATGCTACACATCTCACAAAACTTCATCCACGGAATGACCTTGGTGGTCACAGGGAATCACTGAAAATTCATTCTATGTGGGTCACTATTTTCCCATTTATTGCTTGCAAAATTACATAGCATTAAAGGTAAGAATAATTTTTACTGAGGGAAACTGCTTATGACTGCAATTTACCTAGAACTATATCCATATCATGTTGTATTTTGTGGGGTTTGGGACTGGCAGGCAGTTAGGACTGAGGCAGGTGTTGGACAATGTCTAGAAGAAATGTGCTTGGACAGCCCTGACACCCATCTAAAAGATCTAAAGCAACAGCAGCTTCTTTCACAGGCTAAAGGAGACAGTTAACATACCAGTAATTCTGCACAAAGCATCCACGATACCAATGCAATAAAAGAGAAATGCTTGATCACTCCCAAAGAGGCTGCAAGCATTTTTTCTGGGTGGATGAAAACTTATCACCTCTGCCCACGCTACGGAATGGCCTCGGGCCACAGCCAGAGCTGGAAACTGCTGTTGCCACCTTGTGGGCCCCTTGTGGCTGCTGAGGGATGGTGTCTGGAAGAACAGAGACTAGTCAGCTCAAGACATCACTGACCACTGAGGAGCCCTGCAGCAGAAATGCTCCAGCAAGGGACAGATGTCAGTCAAAAAAATCCCGAGAGTGGAAGCACAGACTCTGGCATGGTGCACTTCACTGGGATGCAAAACCATCTTCTAAAGAGCAGAGTGTAAGATCTTTTTCTTATAAATAGTAATACTGGCCCATTTGGGGAAGAAAACAAGAATGTTCAAGCAGCATTTTAGGACTGAAAAGCTTTCCTTCAGCACAAACAGAAAGCATTACAATACTTTCCCTGCATTTCTTATAAGGATGTACAGCAATTTACCCAAGGACTCAACTTGCCTTTCTCACTAAACTGGCCATCAGTGATGCCTGACACCAAGTTCTTCCCTCAGAAATGGGAGCATTTTTCCATGCCAAATGTAACCAAAGACCTCACAGAAACTACTGGTTCCATTTTCAGCACCTAAGTCATAAAAAGCAGGGAAAGCCAGGAGAGACCACTGTTGCTACAGGAATTTTGCTGTTCAAATGTTCCTTCAAAGTGCATTTTCTTCACAGTTCATCCAAGCTACATCTCCAACCAGATCAGAAAGCAAAACACAATGGCCCTAGGAAACATAATGAAGCTTAGCAAAAAATCAATGGCTTGAGATCGAAATACCTAAAACCCAACTTTAACATAAAACTCCAAATACTCAGAAGCTTTTAAATCCTGCTATTTAATGCACTAGATATAACAACTCATTTTTTTTAAAAAAGAAAAAGCATGAACACATTAACAGTAACATCTGTAGTCAGTTGCCAGACCAGTCAGGGCTGGAGTAAAATTCCCAGCTTGCCTTATGGATTGGATGAATACAAGGCTGCAGTTGACTTCAGAAAATTCAGTGCATATCTCCTTTCATGAACACAGGAAGAACACACACACACACACACACACACACACACACACAAACACCCTGGGCTGCCACCTTTAACCCCTTTATAAAAGGAAAAGCAGAATAAATGCACCTGGAGAGTGGGCACCTAGACTGACTCTTTTTAGCGCTTCCACTAGACTTGAGTGGTGTTTTATGGCATTTATCCATTCTACCCAAAACAACTGTTGCACATTTGGGAAACCATCACACACTACGGCAGTAAGACTGGGCAAGCAGCAATATTTGCATGAAGTAGAGATTTACTGCTATGATAACACTGGACCCCAAAGCTAGGTCACACACAAGTGGGAAACACATCAGGAAACAGTTCTTTGAAAATAGAAACCGGGGGGTGCGGGGGGGAAGAGAGAGAGAGGGAGAGAGAGAACCTGGCTGCAGGTAAACATAAAACCCTAAAATAAAGACGTGTGACTGAATGCATGGAAGCAATGTCATATTTTCTGGTGCAGGTGAAAATTCTCCAAGAGTTTCTCAAAGGAAATCTCGTCCCCCATCAGAACTCTAGTTCCATAATTGAGAGCAATGCACTTATAAGTTTATTTGAAAACAGAAAGCTCAGCATTGCTCAAAATCAAGACAATACTTTCAGGCCAGCAAAATTTATCTTATATCATGCCTGTCCATTCAACTAACTATTTTTGCAGCTTTGAAACAAGAAAACTAATAGCAGCTGAAAAACTCTCAACTCAGCATCTGTATGAATAACCTGACAGCTCTTTATGGAGTGGTGGAAGGAGAATGAAGGTTTTCTACCAAAACTGAAATGACGATCCATTTGCAGGGATGCTGTTTTTAAAAATAATTTCTTTTCAAGAGAATTGAAGTTATTGGAATATTCATATTATCCACCACCAAACCAACCCTGACTCTCTCAACCCGAGCAAGAAGGGAGGGAGATAGGGACAGTTTGTGAAGCTCAGCAGTTAGTGGGTGAGACACTGGGTACAGTCCTGAGGGACCATTTCTTTTGGTAGTGCACGAAGTTTTTCACATGTTGGTGCTCATTCTGGATTGGCTGTTAGCTGGAGTGAGCTCCCCTTGGCTACCTTCCCTCGGAGGAGACTGCAACAAGACCAAAACACATCCTAGTTAGTGATGTGTAAATATTCTGCAGCCTGCTTCCTGAGAGACAAAATGAAGCACAGGTGAAGCTTAGCAGGATGGCAGCAGGGGGAGAGCATACCCCCAGGTTCATTAATGATGATTTTGTGTTAACAACTTTGACAGTTCACAAAAACTTTTCCTAAAAAAGTCAAACCAGAACTTTTAAGCCATTCTTATTTACTATATGTACTGGGGCTGTTGGCCCCAGAAATTGAATCCTGTCTGGAATTTAGTAATCACAGGGATTAATATAGAAATTAATATAGAAATTAATATAGAATAAATATAGAAATTAATAGAAATTAACACATTCTGTGCAGATGGTCTATTCTTAAAGTCATCCTTTTCAAACTGCAACCCAGAAGGAATACTCCTAACGACTAATGCATTTTTTACTTCTTCTGCTGAAAAAATTACTTCAAACAATCTTTGTTGAGAAAGTAAAAGATATGTCTATCAAGGACTGGACCAAAGGAATTATTCAGAATTAACCCAACCATACAAACTTCAAAGGAGATTCTGAGTTCTACAAGCAGGTTAATGTACCAGCTAGAAACACCTTATATATTTAGTATTTACTATTGTAAGAATTTGTCCAATCAGGAACACGATAGCTTCATTCCCTTCCAGAATCTTCAGTTCGCCAATTTTTACAATTTTAGTTAAAAAAAAAAATCTTAACATTGCCTTGAAGTCCCTATTTAACACACCCATACCTTGACATGTATCTGGTTGCGCAGGACTGCGGCTCGCAGGATCATTGCTTTGGCACGGCGCTGAAACTCTTTGCCCATTAGTAAAGACTTCTCAAAAGTTGTGCTGCGCTGATCTACATCTCGAGCATACAGAATCTGTAATCAATACAGAGAACTGTAAATGGGAGCTGTGCCAGGGTTCCACATCAGGAAAACAGCTAAGGCATTATGGAGCCTGAGGTCACACACAGCTCACCCCTACTGAACACAGCAGGCCCAAGAGATGAATGCACCTTCTGGGTGTCTCAGGAATGGAGAGTTTCTAATCTTAGTAAACCTGTTCAGTCTATAATCCATGGCTGAAATGCACTCACCTTACTGTGCGAGTCTATTCTGGCATTGATCAGTCCCTCCAGGATCAGCTGAGTGAGTTCATCTTCCAGAGCAGCCACTGTGGTGTTAAAAGCAGTGGCCATCTTGCGCATGTCTGCTGACACGTAGGGGCTGAAGTACTAAGAAGAAGAAAATATTCAGTTGCCAAGGGCACTCTCCACCTTCTGAGAAACTAAGGGAAAAGCAACTGCAAAGAGATGGCCTATCTCCCTGTTCATCCACCTCTGGGATGACAGGAATAATTACCTGGATAAGGGCACGATTTCGAATCTGAGTATAAAGTGTCCTGACATGAGGTGCAAGGTACATATCTAGCAGCAGGTTGTCCTGTGCAAAACAATAAACCAATAATCAGAAGCTGAGAAGCAATCTGGAAAAATATATTATTCCTGTGTTCTGAAACATTTATGCGTATACACTTAAACCTTAAGAATATTACACTACAGCAAGACAGTATGATAAAACAAGAATGAATAAAAGAATTAGCAATATGTTTAAAACATTTATCATTTCTCTCTACTAATAAACTACTCCCAATTTCCATGCACCATGTCAGGAGACAGAAGAGACAGAAGAGCTGAATATATAGTATCTACTTTTGACAATCACTGCTTCTCACAAAAGGCTAGGCAAAGGGAAGTTTAGGGTCTGCTCTGCTCTCCTGCAACTCACCTTCATCTCATCCAGCATCTTCAGGCATGAAGCATATTTCGATTCATAAAACTTGAAGATGATGTCACGAACCTGTGGCTCCAGCTCCAAAAACAATTTGAAGGAGCTACAGATAAAGATGGCAGTGATCAGACACTGGAACTCACCACTTAAATATCCCATAACTCCATCACTCCCAAGTTGCAAGGTTAAAAACTCTCACTACCATTCAAAGATTCCAAGAATTTACCCTCTAACAGACCAGACAGCCCATTTTCAGCAGGGCTGGGAGCCTGGAACACAGAGAGATAGAGCACAGCATCAGAGCTGTGATGAAGGAAGACAAAAGACTTTTGACAAACCAAGTAGTAGAAGTGTCTGTCCACACAAAACAAAATAATGAATATGAATAGGTCAAAATCAGGATACATCACCAGCAAACAAATGCCATATCTGTGCTTGCACTGTAGTCTGTGCTGGCCAGCTTTTTGTCCCCTTTCAAAGCACAGCCTTCATTAAGTACAGCATGCCATAGACATGTCAAGCACACAAATTTCTCAGAGAAACAACCTATTGCGAGTGTGGTAAATCTTAGGGATGTACACTCTTACTCAGCACACTCCCAATTCTCCATCACAGATTTTTAAACCTTGGGATCTCACCCTATGTTTCAGCCCACAAAAAAGGGTAACAACCCCTTTTCCACAGCAATTTAAAATTACTGCTTCTGTACATCTAGCTGATAGGAATTCAGTGTCATTGCAATTCAATCTTTGACACACAAATATGCACTTTCTTCCAAAGACTGTAATTCTCTTAACCTTCTATATGTCATAGTTAGATTACAGTCCAAGGTGTACTAATAATTACTAAATTGTTTTAATGATTAACACCAGAACAAGGAGCAACATGAAGGCAAATTATCCTAACAGCTGCCTTTGACAGAGGGCTGTGTCCCTCAATTTAATATCTAATATGAACTACTGATGGAGACAGACAACTGGGCTATGCAGATGCTGGATTTAACCTGGATGGGAAACTTATACTAAGAAAATTTTAGCTGTGATTAACCACTGTGTTTTAGACAGTGAAACACCACTTAATGCTAAAGCCAAACTAAGGCTCAGTGATTCTTTCTCTCCTGTATTAGAAATACTCCTGCCAGAATCCACTCTTAGCCAAAGTCCCATGTTCCAAAAGATGTCCAGTACATACAAACCACTCAAGGCATCACTCACCTACTGGAGATAACATTTCGTTGCAGTTCCTGACGGTCAAATGTAGCAAGGGCACAGAGACCACCATACACAGCCACATTGCTGGGAGATAATAGCTACAGAGAGAGAGACAGAGAGCTGTCACTGACTAGCAAAATGGTGTAAGAGTGGCATTAAGTCTTCTACCCCAGGCCTTTCTTTCATTCAGTGACAATATTAGTCCTTATCAAATGCAGTGGAAGCACTCAGCTTGCTCTCATCCAGTGTGCGGGGTGACAGGGCCAGAGCAGTTAACACTGCTAAGAGAGTAGACACCAATTTCAAGAGGTTTTGGTTGACTGAGCAACACAGAATTATAGATCTCACAGGTAACTCTTATGTGATCTAGAGTAGAACATTTAGAGAAGCCAAGAACAGAGACTTTAAAAACAAAACAAACAAAAAAAACCAAAAAAACCCCAAAACAAAACAAAAAACTCAGCCAACCAGCACAGTTCACAGCACCACCAAACTATACAGGAATGCTGCAAGAATAACTACAATATCTGAATTTTACAACCTAAAACTTAGAAGAATTACATCCCCTCCAAGACCTGCACACAGCGCCCTCTTGGTCCTCACCTCAGGGAAATCACAGTGATCAAATGATGCCAACAAGAAGCACTTTGCTGCCTGTTTGTACTTCCGGGCAGCTAGTTCGGCCAAGCCTAGGAACCAGAAAAAGTTAGTCCTTTTTTTATGATAGTATACAAACTAGGGAGAATTGAAAAATCTGGGGAGTAGGAGAGGCCCCCACATGGTTGCCAGTGCCTTTACTACTGAAGAACAAGAAGATCCTCAGACTGTATCAAGCATCCTTTGAACTACATTGACTCACACAGGTATCCTCTCTGAAGAAACTCAGGGAGAGGAAAGAGATGGCAAAAACCAGCCAGCAGTTCTATCTCACCAGCTTCATTAAATTTTGCCTGTCTGGTGTGAAAATACAAAGTCTGTCAAATATGAGAGAAAAAATAAACCCAAGAGCCCTATGGACAGGTAGAAAGACAGGCAAACCATACAGGAAGCTGAAAGACTCACTCACCTGCTGCACATTTCAGTTTGGTGAGAATTGCTTGTGTCTGGCTATCTCTTTCTCCTCTTTGCTAAAGCATAAAACAAAGCAGTAGTGAGCAAGCAGTATGAAAGCTATTTTGCTTACAACCATCCCCAAAATATTTCACCCTGATAATTAACGTGTAAATCTCAATGGTAAGAGGAAAATATGGTAAAACTGAGGACAGGGAAGTATCCGTTTTGACCTTGAGTCAGATTTTGTACACATATATTATGGGAGAAGTCATAACAGGGGAAAAGAAGAAATCAGTTTACAAATTTTGGAAACAGAAAACAAAGGGAAAATTCATGCAAGCTACAGAGCAGGAGCTTACTTCTGCAATTTCTGGTGTAGACTCAGCCTTGCTTACATAGCTCAGAACATGAGACCAATTCTGGAGGTAGACACTGACCTGTAGAGAGCCAGAAACAGTGTGGAGTAGGCATGGATAAATGGCATTCCTTAGATAAGCCGCATCACTGGGGACACAGGAGCCAAGTACGGGGGAGTGACTTCGCAGCAGGTATCACAAAGACACCAAGTACCATTGCCTGCAAATCTTCCTACCTTGATAACATTGAGACACATGTTGATGACATGTTTAGCACTGGTGCAGTAATCACGGGCTCGCGAGTAACACTTGAGAGCATTACTGAGGTCTCCACAGTCCAGGTAATGATCACCTAAGTCATCATGGCCTCTCCTGAAGGATAGGAATTAAAACATCAATGAACTGTATGCTCAGAGAGGAACAAAGTCAGTTTGTTCTAAACAAGTAACTCAACACATTGACCTAAGAGCACATCCCATGTTAAGTGCATGGAGGAGCAAAATGCTCTTCCTTGCTCCAGCAGAGCCTTCTGCATCTCACCTGATACTCTCCTTGATGGAGTTCCCTTTGTAATTTTTCAGATCTGTATCGAGTTTCTCCAGTTTAAGAAGAGCTTTTTTGCGTGTAGCTTCAACCCAAGCTGTGTCAAGAGGAGGGGGTTCAATTCCACTATCAGGGACAGCATCAGGTGTATTTTGCAGTTCTCTGAAAGGAAAGTATTTGAATGAAGCTATTAGGCTGAAAACACTTTGAAACAGAGGTCTGCTATGTGCCTGGCACTGTTACCCCCTAACAAACAGTACTGCATACACAAAACAGACCAAAGAGAAAATAAGGGTAGTGGGGAAAAAAGAAACATATTGCTAAAATCTCCAGTGCAAAACAGTAACACAAGCATCACAGATGTTTACAAATACTTCACAAAATTATCCTAATGATCCTAGGATAAGCATACTGTCACACACATGATAAAGTCTCCCCACACAAAACAGACAAGAAATCATCAAATAAGCATAGCAACAAAAATAATGCAAAGAAGGGAAGTGTGGATGGATAAGCAAGATATCAAAGGTTGTCCTTAACAGCAAACCGGGGGCGGGGGGGGGGGGAGGGGTGTGGAGAGAAGGAAAAAAGCCAAACCAAAATAAGGCAAAGAGTTAAATTAAGTTTTAACTTATGAAAACAAAAGCATCTAGAACACATCTCCATAATCTACCCAAGGAAAAACAAATATGTTCATTAATATCTGAGGCAGTTGCAAGGACTAAACTCACCTCAATATCTACCTGCAGCTTTTTAAAGCACAGAGATTTCAGAATGAGATAATGTCTCCTGTGCTTTATCTTTTAAAAAAGCATGAACATACATTTTACTGCTATTAAATTCTAAGGGCAAAGACAATTTGTTTAAGGTACGTGCTGGTATTACATGCAAAGTCCTCCACTGTGGCACATCAATCTTAACTCTGTCAGGGAAGCTCCCCAGGGTCCCATGACCTCTTAGTACCTTGTGGCCTCAGACAGCTTTCTGTGGATTTCTTCATACACATCAACATTGAAAGTTCTTTGGACAAATGACAGAGCCATCTTAAGAGCTTCCACCCGCAGCTGTGGGCAGTGATCAGCAATGAACTGCAGTCGCTCAATCCGCATCAGCCCACTGTAGCTGGATGCATACTGCTCCAAATCCTGCCAACAAAACCTGGTCTCAGAAGGTGAAAATGGACACACTACATCAGGCTACTACACTGTGACCTGGACAGGTTTTCCTACAGACCTGGCCCCCTCAAGGAGGGCAACATGACTCAAATAAAAAATCAGTAAGATTAGTCCATGCTTGCTTTATTCAAACATTAGGATTTCCTCAGAAACATGCAGTACATTACAATTTACTTTTTAAAAATTTCAGTTGTGACACCTTTTGTTAAGACCAATCAGCTTTAAGATTTTTCAGAAGGGATTTTTTCAAAATTCTTAAAGGAAGAGACCACACACAAGAAATGTACCCACAGCTCTCAGCAGCACATACCAGTGTGGGGTTCTCCACCACATAGTTGATATCAGGTGAATTTTGCTGATCTTCTTGTGGATCTACGTCAATCTGCATGGGCTCCACTGCACCCTAAAATATGAAAATTAGGTCAAAAGTAGCTTATTACATTTAAGCAGGAAATAACTATGTGATTAAATTTATTAAAGACTTGCTTAAATACATGTTAAATTTTAAAAATTAAAAAGCACTCCTCAGTCTTTTGATATGCTTAGGATTTTTCTCTAGCAACACCAACAGTTAGCATGATGCTTGGTCCAACGCAAGCAGCAGCATGGCTTAGCATTCACACAGAGCAGTTTATTTGGGTTGGTAAATTATCAAGCAAAACAGTGAAGGGGTCAATAAATCTGATTCTACAAAGTATCTGCGGCATGCATTCCATTTCCCTTCCCTGAGCAAGAGCAGGTGTTAACACTCAGCTCAAGAAGTTCCAAAAGACAAAACGTACCAAAAAACTCACCACAACCTTTCAAAATTGCTTTAATGCTTAGAAGTAATATTTTAGGGGGGCAAAAAAAGGCAAAAACTGTTACACTTCTTAGAAGTATTAAAAACCATAAAGAACAGAACGCAGAATGGCAATTTCAGAGTTTCCAACACGGCAAGGAACAATTTGTCAGCACTGCAGAGATCTGCCATTAGTTGAACTATCCTACTGTAGTTTTCAAGTCCAGTTACTTAGATAGAGCCTCTTTTGCAGAAACAAGAGAATTTTATTCTCCCACTATATCCTGCACTGCTTTGAGCCATAAGGACTCACACCTATGCAGTGACTTCAGCACAGCTGCATCATTACGGCCCCTGCATGTATTCCAGGATAGCTTGCTATCCCATTCCACAAACTAAACTGGTCTGCTAGCATGGAATTCTCTGTCTCCTCCTAGTCAAAGTGTGCTGAACAGTCCTCCTAGGAATTACCCATTTAAAGTGAGGAAAACTTAGCTGAATGTCTTCTTATAGAATGCTAATTTTGTGCACATATTATACAAGCAACACTTGATTTGGTGTAAATTGCAAAAGTGGATCTCACAAAAGAAATGCCAACCACCTTGCCCCCCCACACATCAGATTATTTCCATATTTTTACTGATTTTACTGTCTGTTAAGAAATCAAAGACTGAGGGGTTTTTTTTGACTGGGTTGATAGCTTGTTTGGTTGGGGCTTTCTTGTGAGAAATCACAGGGCAGATTGAGATTTCCTAGCTCTAAAAATTATACTCACCCACAGTCTGAGGGTCTTATTCTTTCACAAACTGGTGCATACCAAATACATACCTCAACACTGAAATCTCCCAAAATCTGAAGTAAGAAACAAGTGAAGCATAAAAACATTTGTTTCCTAGTTTAATAACCTTTCCATGAAGGAAAGGGAGGGAGGGCACAAAGGAAATTTTGATTGTCTAGATCACCACTCAGGAAAACTGTACATACAAACAGATAACTCACCATATGCTGAGACCATTACTTTTTCCACTTTTATCTACCTTCTATCTTTTCTTATATCACAAACACTAAGTACCAAGGTTAGATTGTTTAGGCTGTGTTTGCCTACCATAGTAAAAACTCAATTACAGACTCCTTAGAAAACAGCATTACAAAGGCAACTGCAGTTCCAGCTGGTGGAACAGAACAACTTGCGTCTTGCTACGCTGGGAGGCTGCACTCTGCGTTTCTCACTCAATTCCCAGACAAGGAAAAATACGAGTGGTCTGGAAGTCCCAGTAGGACAAGCAAACTCAGACACTTTCAAGCTCTTTATTTTGGAAGAAAGATGTAAGGTTGACTTAAGAACTACTCACAAAGCAAATAATATAACAACCATTCCCCAAGATTTCCTGACGGAGTGCCAACAGAGTACCAACAGGTACTCCATTGAGGGTACCTCACCAGGCCTCACACAAATAGATAAACTGGTGCCTGAGCTGAAGTCTCCTGCTGTACTCGGAAGGAAGAGGCGTGACCTGTTGCTGGAGGGCGTGCAGTACAGATCTGTCACTAATGAAGGAGCTGAGTTGGATGTTGAACTGTCCCTCATCCTCTCCTCACTTCCCAAAGCCCCGTGCCCTGACACAGAATTACTACTGCTAAAACTTGCAAAAGCTAGCCTTCGCAGGTACCTAGTATCACCGACCCACTCGGTGCTCCTGGGGCTCTCCCCTGCACTGCAGACTCTCAGTTCCTCCTCATCGGCCACCTCACCGTACCCTCCGCGACTATTCTAGCCCTGTCTACGGCACGTAGAACGCGGGAATCAAACGCGGGGCCACCGCAGCGGCGGGGGACGCCACGGGTGCCGGAGGATGCTGGGCTGAGCGCTGCTTCTCGCGAAGGGCAGCGGAAGCGACACAGACGGACCCGACGGAAGGGCGAAAGAGGGCCCAGGGCCAGCCGAGAGCCGCTCCCTGCCCGTGGAGCCCAAGGCGGAGGCCTCACGGCGCCCACGGAGGCCGCGGTCGGGCCGAGGTCCCAGACCTCGCGTGGGAGCGCGGCAGAGCGCGGCAGAGCGCGGCCCGGCCCGGCAGGTCGGGCCGGCGGGACACAGCTGCCCCATACCTGCAAGTTGAAGACCTGGACGGGCAGCGGCATCCTCCCCTCACACCGCCGCTTCCGGCCGCCCGCCCCTCCCACTCCGCTTCCGCTTCCGTTTCCGGGCCGCGCGTCGCGGCCAGGCCGCGGCCGACAGGTGAAGCTCTTAAAGGGGCCGCGGCCCCGCTCGGCCCCGCGGCGGCGGCGGCGGCGCGACGACCTCCGGGCGCTCCTTCGCGGGGCTACCGCCACGTCCCAGAGTGCGGGGCCATGAGGTGGCCGCGCCCTGCGGCGGGGGCCCGCGGGGCTGCAGCATGAACGGTCCTTGCCTGGGGCTGCGCAGGGCGGGGGTCCTGCTGTCCCTGGGCGCCGCCGCCCTCCTGCTCTTGCTGCTGCCGCGGGGGCAGCGCCCCGCCGTGCCCCGCCCGCCGCCCGCCGCCGGTCCCAGCGCGCCCCCGCAGCACCGTGCGGGCCCCGAAGGCTCTGCCGGAGCGCCGGGCGGCGGGCCCGGGGCCGGCGGCCGTGGCGGAGGCCTCGCGGGTAGCCCGCAGCTTGCGCGGAGGGGCCGCCTCGGGGCCGCCGGCAGCTCGGCCAGGGAGAGCCTAGAGCTGAAGGACATCTTTATTGCGGTGAAGACCACGAGGAAGTACCATAAGAGCCGCCTGGACTTGCTCCTCCAAACCTGGATCTCCCAGGCGAGGGGACAGGTGAGACTTGGCCAGCGGGCAGGGATAGGCAGCCGGGAGCCTCGGCCCTGCGCTTTCCAGGGCAGCTGCTGCACTCTCATGGAGTTTCTTCTTGCTTGTGTTAAAAGCGGCTTTCTTTCTAAGACTGTGGAAGGCCGTCTTATATAAACGGTTGGTGTGAACACGCTTCCAAAAGAGTTCGTTGCTGATTAAGCCAGTTGCTGCAATATGGGATCCGTAGTCCAAGCAAACATAGTTTGCTGATTCTTGTGTAACTGTGGAAAGTGCTACATGATAGTGCAAGATTCCTGGTGATGATGCATCTAAGCTGATATTTTGGACTAAGTAGTTCAGCCACCTAAGTTTTCCTATAGAACATAAAATTTGTTCCCTTGTTTCAGAATTTCAGTCTATTCAAGTATATTAATGGGATTTTGTCCAGCAGTTGGAACAAGACGGTGTTAACCACCTGCCGCTTCTTACTCTGACTTGCATTCTTTCTTCTTAACCTGCTTGACAGCTGTGAATGATTCCTAGCCAGAGAAAGGAGGTACTACCAAAAAAGACCAAAATCCTTTCTGTCTGGCAATCAGTTGTCTGTACCCTGAGACAAGGAGGGTAAAATACAGGCTGTTTTATTGAAATGACACTCTTCTGGTTTGTAATGAAAGAACGTAACAAATGAAGCAGCGGTTGAAGTTGCTAGGGGTCTCTCTGCTACTCCCTCCCCCATTCCAGTGGATACTCTGAAGCAAACGACCAAGACAGACAAAACATTCCGAATTCTGGCTGAAACAGAGCAAATTTAAAATTAGAATCTGAGGTTCTTAAACGTGGACACACCATTTTTGTCTCCCACAGACGTTTATATTCACAGACTGGGAGGATCGGGAGCTACGCCTGAAAGCAGGTGAGCTGTGTAGCAGCATAGGTGCATACTGTCTGTTATAACTGAGTTTTGCTTCTTTCATACTTTCTATAGAAGTCCCTCTTTCATGCTGTATAAGCAATTAGGGAAGTTAAAATGGAGAAAATTGAGAAAATTTCTCCCTACTTGCCACCTAGACAAGATGCCTGGAACTTCTAGAATTCTGGGTTCACCTTTGTACACCCTTTCTTCTTGTTAGTAAGCTTAAGTTTACGTGGCCCAAAGTTATAGTAGGTATTTCCCTTGCACACATCTCATAACACTATTTATATACCCTCACTTGTTTTTATGCACTCACACAATTTTATGACGTCTGCAGCTTGCAGGCCAGATGGATAACCTGTGAGCCCTGCCTGTCCTGCAGTTTCTTCTCCATGTGTTCACCATGTGCACCTCAGATGTACACTACTAGTGCCAAATGTGCACTTCTTTTGTAGTCTTTTTTTGACTACGCAAGCTTCTCAAACCTGAAAGGGCTGATCTTTATTCTTCTAGGGGATCATATGATCAACACCAACTGTTCCGCTGTCCATACCCGGCAAGCTCTCTGCTGCAAGATGTCTGTGGAATATGATAAATTCCTGGAATCTGGGCAAAAGTAAGTGAAACACATTGTTCTGATTGACTTTGTTTCTTCCAGTTCTGTGCTTACAGGAAACTTGAGTAACCATCTCTGTTCCAGTAAGGAATGCAGTATTAGCTGAAATGTAGGGATGAGTGGAAGAAAGGGAGCACAGCATGAAGCAGTGTTTATAAACAAGCATTTTCTGAAAGGTGGAAAGGATTATAATCTAAAGGGGTTATTAATTTCAGCCTCTTTTCAGATTTAGCATCTGTGGGTGCTTTCATCTTTCCCATTCTGTAATTTGGGACAACAAGAAATACTTTCTGCTCCAAGCCTGAAAGACTTAAGACTCAGTTGTAAACCTGTAATTCATTTCTTTGTCCCTATGGCTTCTTGCTTTGTTTTGTTTGAAGATGGTTTTGCCATGTGGATGATGACAACTACGTGAACCCTCGGACTCTCCTGCATCTCTTGTCTGCCTTCTCACACAGCCAGGACGTCTATGTGGGGCGACCGAGCCTGGACCATCCCATCGAAGCAGCTGACCACGTCCAAAGTGATGGATCAGTAAGCAAACTTTGCAGTTTGTCTGAGAGACATCCCAACCTTCTGAGCCTTTAAAACCTTGATAATTCCTAGGATTCCCCCATAAACCCAAGTGATTTAGTCTGCAAGAAATGAACCTGGTGATGGTCATTTTCAGAGGCAGGGTGCTGGGTTAAATGCACCTTCACTCCGATGTTGTATGCATATGTATGTACAATGGAGGCTGTCTCCTGGATGGCTGTTTCTGTTCCTTTATTCATGTATGCTGTGATCTGCCTCATACTGAGCTTAGTAGGACCTTCCCACCTTGACTGTTACTTTTCCTTTAGTGGCTCTGGGGGCAGTGTTCCTTGTTTTAGGGCTTGGGAGTTTGGGTGGGAGTTCAAGGGGTTTTTTATTTGTTTTGGATGCAGTATCACACACATTGTCATCATCTTGAACCAACCTGAGAGGGATGACAAAAATTTTCTGGATAGATAAAACATTTCCAATATAAAGTGGTTGCTAAGTTTTCAAGAACTGGAAACAAACATATCTCAATCACAAGATACATGTGCTAAGGAAAAAGTCCTAATCAGGTTGCGTGCACTGGCAGGTCTAAAGATATATCAATCCACTGTCCGGAAAGTCAGTAATAAAGCAGCTTGTTAGGGAAGACTCTGCACAACAAAATAGTCTCCTTGGACATGGAGCCAATATATATATATATGGATCACCTTTGATATCCTCAGTTACACTGAGCTGGCTATGACCCTTAGTTAAAATGAACAGGGGACAGATGGAATTGGGTAGAAGTGGGGCTATAATTTTCCATAATTCCCTTATGGTCATTTGATGGTTCACTTGCTGGCTGTTTCAAGATAGTTTCATTTGAGAGAACAGCTAGCTGCACTTCCAGCAGCCTAAACAAATCGGGATTCATCTGTAGCCTTGTTCTGACTCAGATGTATTATGTGATATCAAATAGAACCTTGAGTTCCCTTCCCTGCCCAGCCAAATGGAAAAAGCTGATTATCAGTAACTATTGTGTGTTTTTTCTTTTTGCTCTTCAGAAGACAACTGTGAAATTCTGGTTTGCCACAGGTGGAGCTGGGTTCTGTATCAGCCGAGGTCTTGCCCTGAAGATGAGTCCCTGGGCCAGGTAAGCACTGTTCCTAGCTGAGCTCCATCAATACATGTTTGGGAGGCTTTAAAACATATTTTGGCTTGTCTCCTATGCTCTCTGTCACAGCCTGGGCAATTTCATCAGTACTGCAGAAAGAGTGCGTCTTCCCGATGACTGCACTATTGGCTACATCATTGAAGGGCTGCTGGAGGTAAAGCTGCTACACAGCCCGTTGTTCCATTCCCACCTGGAAAATCTGCAGAGACTACAAGGCGAGTCTGTGCTGCAGCAGGTAGGACTATGCCTCATGTCCCATTCTTATAAATACACCTTAGTCGGATCAGAAAGAGTACTCTGCATAGACTTAGCACTCTTCAGCAAAGAAGGATATCTACAGACTCACTCAGAGCTGTGTCCTGCTTAATTCCTTCATTTAGGTAAAAAGTGCACTTTCACCCTAGCTAGCTGGTCATATAGCTGTCCCCTCCTTTGGGGACACATTCTGCTACATGAAGCCTAAGTAGGGTGTTCCCCATCTCCTTCTAAACCCTGACTTTTTGCATGTAGCAGTAGCAGAAAGTGTAGAAGTTTGCTAAATAGTCTTCCTTGTTTTGCCTAACAAAGTTTCAGTCTTCATCAATGCTGTTCAAAAAGGCAGCTATAGTAAGTACTTATTCAATAGCTAAGACATAATTAAATGTTTGATCATTTTTAAGAATAATTTGTCTGAATCTCAAGAAACTTAAAAGTTGCCTCTGAAAAATCAAGTTATTTTTTAATTGCTGGGATACATTTTACCTCCTGGGCAGCAGATGGAGCCACAAGGCCACCCAGCAGCGTTGCCTGCATCACATTGCTTGGCACCCTAAGTAAACAGGAGTGTGGTTTTGCCCCTGCAACACTGTGTGGTTATATTTTTCTGGCAATTGTATTAGGCAGCAGAAATGTGCGCTTGGGGCCAGATTCCTTCATCTTAGTGAATGTGACTGTAGCATGAATACATTGTTTCACTGGTGATCATTGGTTCCATGAGATGATGACAGCTACCCCAAAACCCAGGAAATGTACAATTACAAAGAAAACATAAGTCTTCTTGTACCTGACAAATTCTTAATGCAGTGCTTGTGTGGAGGAACAGCACTCATTGGGGGTTCTAAAGATCTAAATTTTGTTCCAGATTTGAAACATGACAATCCTTTCCATGCCATTTAACATGCAAATGTTTATATTTTTCCCCTGTGCTAAAACATTGCTATTGCAGGCTTCAGGCAATGTCTGGTGAGGATGAACGTATTATTTAGTGAAGGTACAGACAGTAGCAGGATTAATGTCCTTACAAAGCTTACAATTGAAACTCATCTTGTTCTTCAGGTCAATGCAAGTTTCAGATCTTCTGTGTATTCTCCCCCATTGCCATTAGTGCCATTCAGCACCAACATTCCTTACATCAGAACTAACTGCTGTCCTCCAAATGTGATCCATGTTCAGATTAGACAGCATCTTCGGAGTCTTTCTTGGTACCACATTCATACCCTGCTGTCTCCACTCTGGTTTTCTGCCTTAGTGTTAAAAGTTCTGAATACTTACATGTTTTTACAGGTAACCCTGAGTTACGGTGACCCTGAGAACAAACACAATGTCGTGAGTGTGGGAGGAGTGTTTGGCCTTCAGCAAGATCCAACCCGGTGAGTGTCCACTTCCAAAACAAGATCTCCCTACCTGGTTCATGTTTGTCATCTGTAAGATAATCAGACCCACTAATGGGGTTATTTTCTCATGTCAGCTCTTGTTAACTGTGCCAAAAGCAGGTAAACCCACCCTCTGCTCCGTCAGACTGCTGCACATTCAATGCTAGCATGTTCCATGTATGGAGAATTCCAATCTAATGCTGTCTTTTTTTTTTCCAATATAGATTTAAATCTGTCCATTGTCTGCTTTATCCTGACACTATTTGGTGCCCTGCTAAGAAGATGTCATAATTCTTGACCAGCCACTGACACCTATGTCTTAGCTAGTTTGCATAAGACAGGAGTTGTAGAGTTTTTTGGTGGTTTTATTCTTCTGGGAGACAACCAGTGGTATCTACAAAGGAGGTAGACGGTTTCTGTTTAGAAAAGCAGTCAGATGTGGTTTGTTCAGCTGCAGCCTGGGACATTCCAAGAAGAATCTTTGTTCTTTTGTCGAGTGGCTCTTCATAAGATGACCACAGTCCTGTGTGTATGAGTCACTTTACGCTTTCATCTGATGTCATGTGAACCTGTGCTTGGGCACATCTGAGGCAAATACAGTACTGGGAGTGAGACTGTTCTTACTACCCTTAGGGGTTTTTAGAAGCCACTGTCTTGAAGCTGGAGTGCTAGAGCAGACTGTAGTCCCCATGGTGACAAGAGAGGCAAAGTTTTCACTCATCTTTCTTGGGAACAGAATTACTTAAGGGCTTCTCTGGCCTGCCAGATTAAAACTCCAGTGGGCCAGAATACAGAAATCCTGGAATTACTAGGGTAAACAAGGCTGAAAGCCTTTGTCATGGGAAAACCCTGTGTGAGGGTAAGCTTACTCAGGACTGGACAAGTTGCTTACAATGCACATTCTCCCGTCATCCATGTGTACCTCCTGTGGAGGTAATTGTCAGACCTGGCTCGCATGCCAGCTGATTTGCAATGGTTGATGAGTATGATCTATTCTCTTGATATTTGATATTGAAGAAATATTTGCCTGACAAGATGGTAATTGTTCCTCCCACTTGGCCAGTAGTTGGTCACATGAGCTGGAGAAGCTTGTGCTGGCAAAACACACCCTGTTTCTGAAGCTGTGTGATAGGGGGAGGAATGCTAGATAGCTGCAGTGCACTGAGGAAGGTTTTGATGGTATCATTTGAGGACCTTTAATTGTATGACCATGGTTACTCCAGCTTCTTCAGATAATCTTTTAATTACCATAAACATCACTGTTTGTTTTTACTCCTTAATATTTCAACAAATAGTTCATGCAGTTACTAAAAGGAGACTGCACACTCACAAGCAGTTCAGTGCTCTAGAAGTATCATCTGCTGCTGCTTTTTAAAGAAAGTAAACTTAGTTTTGAAAGTGGAATGAATGGGGCACCATGTGTCTACTTTTTTGTTAGCCCAGACTTTGGCCGTGTGCAAACCTTATCTGACCTGGAGAATACCATAAAAAATAATAACTTTGCAAACCCACTGTTTACTCTTGCAGACTTCAAAAAATACTTTCTGGTTTAATGCTAGAGTTTGAGGCCAAATTAAGGGAAGGATAATAGAATGCCATTGTATGATCTGGAACTGTGATTACTGGCTTGATTGTGGACCTAGCAGAAGTTTCAGGTTTGTAAATGGCTGTGCTCAGCTGTACTGTGGGCTTCAGCTACTTACTTAACCTGGCAAATGCCTGTAGTGTATTCAAGTATGCCACTTAGCACAGGTGTCAGCCTCCTAAAATATACCATGTTCCCTGCATTTTAACAAACCTTTCCGTGTTTACCTCAGTCCATTGCCTTCTTTGCATGATTTTAGTTAGCTCCACTGAGGAGCAAACAAGCTGACTGCTACTTACTACAGTCCTGCAGCTCATTCTTGTACTTCTCCTTTCTGCCATGTGTACTAAGGTGACTAAGAGGTATAGAAATAAGAATGCTGCAGGGAACTAGATCAAAGCCCAGCTAGCACACTGGCTGTTCCCTAATGGGCTGTCAGTGTTACAGCTGTGCCTGTCACAGAGGAGGATTTATGGAATAGCAGGTTCTACCTCTTTATTAGGTTTTCTGCTAACTAGAAGTGAGGCATCCTGTGGTTTAATGATTTGTCATTAATAGTTCTGGAGATTCCTGGTATCCATATAATTTTTTTTTAAAACACTTGTTAGGTTCTTGGTTTTAAAATCCTGTAGCAGAAAACTGTGAAACTTCAGGAGCTCTTGAGGTGATTTTGTCTTCAAGCACTTCTTCGGAACTCTTCTGTTGGAACTTTTCTTCCACTGGAAGCAGCCTCTTGTAAGATGACACAGACAGCACGGACTGGACAGCAGTTGTGGCAAACTGCAGTTAAAAAATTACAACACTTTATATTGATGGCAGCAAAACTAAACGGTAGAAGTTTCACATTGTGGTTACAGGTCACACTAGGTGTGCCAAAGAGGCAGTGCCCTCAAAGCTGGGAGGGTGTGTATGGAACTTAAAAAGGACCATGTTCTCTTGCAGCGCAATAGGAAACTGTTCCGTGTGTTCAGGCCCGTGCCAAGGTTTCTTGTGTTGAGAATACAGTAAGCTGTGTGGATCTATCAGGATGCAGCTTTTTTATCAAACTACTTTTTCATACACAAAGTGATTCTATAAAATAAATATTTAAATATGTGAAAGGCTGTGTTCTGTCATATTTCTTCACATGTGTTCTGTATCAAAAATGGACCATAAACCCACTAATCCAGAAAACTACGCCCTCCTGTCAGGCTCATGTGATGCCAAGGGCCAAAAAGCAAGTAAGCTCGATGACTGGGATGTGGAGAACAGATAAGAATGAGAAGAATCCTTGCAAATGCTGATTAACAAAATATACTCAAAGAATTGAGATAATGAGGATTTTAACTGTCATCTTCATCAGCAACTTCGAGGGGGCAGAGCTGGCAGCTCTTTTTCATCAGCCTGGGTTGCTGTGGTCGCTCAAAGCTGCTCCTGTCAAGAGTGAGAGCCAAGAAACTTCACCTCTGTGTGCGTCTTGCCGGATGAGCCTGGAGCCGGCTTCGTGCTGCGTTCCCTGGGCGACGGGCAGCGTCCGGCCCCGGAAGCGAGGAAAGATCGCGCTGCTCGCCCGCCCTATCGGGTCGCCGCGCCCCCGGACTCCGCCCCGGCCACAGTCCAGTCCAGACATGGAGTCGTATCTCAGCTTCCGCGGACGCAGGGCCCTGGTGACTGGGGCCGGCAAAGGTTACCGCGGGCGGAGGGCCGGGGGCGGGGGTCGGGCCGGGGCGAGTCTGACGCCGTCTCCCCCCAGGGATCGGTCGCGCCGTGGCCGTGGCGCTGAGCAGGGCCGGGGCCCGCGTGACCGCGCTGAGCCGAACGGCGGCGGACTTGGAGAGTCTCACGCGGGAGGTACCGGCCCCCCTCCTCCTCTCCCCCTCCCCCGCCCCAATAACCCCGCATCGGGCCCCCGGGCTCCCTCGCGGCTCCCCGCCCACGGCGGCCGCCCTCGCCGCAGTGCCCGGGCATCGAGACCCTTTGCCTGGACTTGGCGGACTGGGAGGCTGTGGAGGCGGCGGTGGGCGCGGCGGGGCCGTTCGAGCTGCTGGTTAACAACGCGGCGGTGGCGGAGCTGCAGCCGTTCCTGGAGGTGACGCGGTCGGCCCTGCAGCGGTGAGTGTTCGGCCCCGGCCTCCCAGGCGGCTCCCGCATGTGACCGCAGCTCCACGGGAAGCTCTGGGGCCGAGTGTGCCCGCCACGGCGTCTCAAAGCTGTGAACGTCAAAAACGGCGGCAGAGCTTTCCAGAAAAGGGTGTTGTTATTAGAGGGGAAGTAGTTGGAAAGAACAAAGACAGCAGCTGAGGCACAGACAACAGACAGGCTGACATGCACACTTTTAGCAATGCCCCGTGTTGGTCGATTTGTTACTGCGTATGTCCTTTTTCTTTACTGTCTTTTCATTTTTTACATCATCACCTTTCACTCCTTAAACAGCAAAAGGAAACCAAGCACTGGCTCTTACATCCATTTGTAAGTAGCCAGAACCTACAGTGTCACCTCCAGAATGGTGGGGTGTACCTGCCATCCCACTGGCACGGGAGGAGAGTGCCTTTGCTGCTCATCAAGCTCAGAGCTTCCAGTCTAGTTCCAGCTTGGTTAAATTGAAAGGTAGTTGTTGCTAAGACATTTCAGAAATAGGGACAACAAAGCCAGGTAAGGAAGCAAAAAACAGTCACGGTGGGAAATTAAATTTGCTAACTACAGTAACATGACATCTTTTTTCTCTGAAAAGCTCTGTAGTTTTGTTGTGAGTATGCTTTAGGATACAGGCTATGTCGAGTCCACGTCCTTCTGAGAAACTGGGTCATGCTGTGTCCCTATGTTGAAAATGGCTGTTGAGAATCTATAATAAAGGTCTGTGACTAGAACATAAAATGTATGGATTCTACTAAGATAAATCTGCAGAAGTGGCAGGTGGAAGCCTGACTAAGGAAGCACAATGTGGCAAACAGAAGAAATGCTGCCTCTATTACAGCAGCTTTGCTTTATAAATCTATGTGAAGGGTTTGCTTGACCTAAGAGTCATCTGCCCTGGCTGACACCCAGGGCTCTGTTTAAACTTTGACAGAGGAATTCCATTAGGCTGTGTAAGAGCAGAGTCCTGTTCAAAATGTGCCTGA
Source organism: Aphelocoma coerulescens (assembly GCF_041296385.1). NCBI lineage: Eukaryota > Metazoa > Chordata > Aves > Passeriformes > Corvidae > Aphelocoma > Aphelocoma coerulescens. Next base: position 198,720 of record NC_091031.1, read on the forward strand.
TGCCTGCACCTCCCCACATGCTGACAGGCTTGCAGCCAATGGAAAGTGCATTGCATTCACACCTGACCATTCTGGCTCCTCCTACACTTTGCATTTCTGTCCATGTCCTAGACTATCACCAGTGTTTCCAAGAGACCAGCAGCACTTGTCCTTCGCTGCCTCCCAAAACAGTTCTCTGGGCTGGGCTACAACCACTCTGTAACTTAAATTTGATTTATTTGTAGGTCTCTTGATGTGAATTTTGGGGCTGTGCTTCATGTTTCCCAGGTGAGGAAGAACAGTTGCTGCAGCTGCCTCCATGAAAAGCAGTGACTAAATTGTTGTACATAGCAGGGATATGTGTCCACTGTCGGGGCTGGAGGGACTGCAGTCCAAAGTCAACCCGACAACCTACATGTACAGCCCCGTCACGGGCTCTTGCTTTGACTCTCTTGTAAGCAGGAAGCAGTGAGGACTTGCTTCCTCCAGATGTTTTTGTTCTTTGGTCTACCATAATAGCCCATTGAGAGTCCTGTGGAGTGAAATAATGATTTCTCTTTTTAGGATTCTGACATTCCTCTTTTTTTTTTTTCTCCTACCCCCTCCCAGATAGTTGCTCGACAGATGATTGCACAGCGGGTGGCAGGTGCTATTGTGAATGTCTCCAGCCAGGCATCAAAGCGTGCACTGAGGGATCATGCTGTTTACTGTAAGTGTGTGCAGCTTTAGCAGTGCCCCTCTCAGTTTTGACCAGTTGGAGACCCATAGTCACCAAGCTGCCAGCTGCCAGTTCTGGGTAGTGAAATACCTGTGTGTTCCAGACCAGGTGCTATGCAGTTAAATACCTCCTGTTCTTCCCTTCTCTTAAAGGTTCCACAAAAAGTGCTTTGGATATGCTGAGCAAAGTAATGGCAATGGAACTGGGACCCCACAAGGTAGGAGTCTGTGAGAGAAAAGTGTGAAAGCTGAACCTGAGCACAACCACAGCAGCTGGGTTAGCTTGTTTGTTCCTCCTGGTCCCAGATTAGGGTGAACACTGTGAACCCCACTGTGGTTATGACTGACATGGGGAGAATTAACTGGAGTGATCCTCAGAAATCTGCTGCCATGATTAATCGGATTCCCCTGGGAAAGTTTGCAGGTCAGTGATGTAGGTCTGCTCCCAGGCTGTGCTCTTGTTTTCTCCAAGCCTTCCTTCTCACTGACACCAGAGCCAGAAGTACTTTGCTGATTTTTGGGCCAAGTGACAGCTCTGCTGAATGCATTTTGGCTGAACTCCTGAAGTATTTGATCAGGACAGGGTGAGAATCAACCTCCTTCTTGCTTCTTCTACAGCCTCCTCATCTTGGGACAAGTGAAATGAACTTACTCTGCTCATAAACCTGACTGGGTGTTTGCTGTGACCTAAGCATCATTTGATCACAAGGACACTTTGATGTCCAGCTTTCAGCCACACTGTCCTGGACACTTCATCAAGCACAGTTTGAAGGCAGAAACACTTTCCAGCTCTAATTACCTGTAGAGGTCAAAGGCAGACCTTTTTAGGTGCTTGTTTTTCTGGTACAATTTGAGGTGGCCATCAGATGTTCTCTGTGTTTGATTGCAGAGGTGGATGATGTGGTGAACAGCATTCTCTTCCTGCTGAGTGACAAGAGTGCTATGACAACTGGCAGCTCACTGATGATTGACGGGGGCTTTCTTGTCTCCTAAGATGACACCTGCATTTCACACCTGGCCTCAGTTTTCATATGAGTACTGCACAGATGTAAACTGGATAGTAAACAATGGATTGTAAACAATGACACAGACCTCTTGCTGGAGGGGCAGCAGGGCTGAAGACTGTATTAGAGGTGAGGCAGAAAATCAGCTTTGCAAGGCTGCTATATAATAAAGCTCACATACGCCTTCATGGAGAATGTTTATTGCACCAAATAAGGTTTTATCTTGTCACTCTACATGATGATTAGAAATTGGACCTCTCTTCCAACCCTGTTCCCCCCCCACAACCCTTCAGAAGCTCTCCCTGTTCCATCCAAATCCACAGAGTCTATCTGTATTTTCAGTGGGAAGGGAAAGAAGTTAGCAGACTCCTCATTGCTTCCTTTGCTGTCTTTAGTAGAAAAAAAAAAATAGAGGCAACAACCCCAGCCCTGCTCTGCAGAGACTGGATTTTGGGGGGAGGCCCTGCTAAAGACTAATGGGGGGGAGCAGCACCATGCTGTCCTAGGGTGTGCACACAAAAAGGCAAATGCATTGATTGCACAGAGCTGTTTCACTTAGAGTTTGGCTAGTACCCAATAAAGCACCTAATGATTAGTTTTTCAGCTTCTCATTTACGTTGACCCCTTCCAGGGCTGGTTATGATTTCTTTAACAGTCTCAGGAACATTCTGCTAGAGCATCAGTTTGTTAACTGTTAGCCACAGCAGGCTGGGCAAGGAGACTCTACCACCCTCCCAGCTATTCTTGTCTTTCAGCACCATTGAAATCAGCTCCCTCCCCGCTCCCACCAGGATCTTCACCACCTGTTTCACCTGCAGGTTGAAAACAGGTGTTTCCAGAACAGGATGGATGTCTCAGCCCCTTCCACTTGAAGTTCAGGAGAGCCAAAACAGCCTGTTGCCCGAAGGAGCTACCTTGCCTTCCCCGTTGTACCTCCCCTGGGGGCTGTATAGTCCCCAGCTGGTCTCCTGCCCCCACTGCCCCTTCACATCAACACTGACGTTAAATCAAAGAGACATTTAAAAAACACTGACTTCGTACATGATGAAGGGCCCTACACATCCCAGCCCCCTTCAGAAACACCCAGCTTAATATGCAATCTGTCAGAGGATGACAGCATGCTGAGCCAACACCTAGGCCACAGCCCTCAAAACATGGTACACTTTTTGCCAGGCTTCTTCACAGGCGGTGGGCAGAGCACAGCCCGGATGGCTTCATCAAACACCGTCTTCAAGCCCCGCTGTGTCAGGGCAGAGCATTCGAGGTACTTTACCGACCCTGGGGAAAGAGAGCTCCAGCTCAACCACTCCAGTTCTACCACCATACGCTGTCCCTCACCCACTCACAAAGTTCAGTGCCACCGACAGCTGTCTGCTCATGAGACTCACCGATCTCCCGAGCCATGGCCAAGCCTTGGGGGTAGGTGATGGGGGCCAGTTTCTTATCACGTAACCTTTCAATGGTGTCCTTATCATCCCTCAAGTCCAGCTTGGTGCCCACCAGGATAATAGGTGTATTTGGGCAATGGTGTCGGACCTCAGGGTACCACTGAAACAGAGAGGCATGATAAGAAAAGTAGTTACATGAGTGGCCATAACCATGAGGATGCATTCCTACTATTGGCAACGAGAGGTTTACTACTGACATGGTGGCAACACCTGAACAGGATACTGCTGCCTACGGTTCTAATATGCTCTGCAAAAAGAGACTGGTGCAGATGTAATAATGAAGGCACTGAGACAAAGAATCATGACAGACATTGCCAGCTAACTCTGCACACAGTGCTGCCCTTAACTCTATTTTAGCTTCTAAGACATCCCTTATCTTAAAACGCAGATTCAGAAAGGCAGTAACTTAGCCAAAGAAGTCATGAATAAAAAGTAGGCCCTGCTTAAAACCTGCACACTACGACTTTCCCTCACCAAAACATTACTACTTGAAGTTTTGGGCTTGTAGGGTGTGGTGCTGGGTGGGGCAGGGAGTGTCACTAGTTCTTCCCTTCTACTGTTTCACCCAGGAGGAGAATACTTTACCTTAGCTCTGACATTCTCAAAGGAGGCTGGACTCACAAGGGAGAAGCAGATCAAGAAAACATCCTGTGCAGAAACAAGAGGGTCAGCTGTGCAAAAAGAAAAAGCTAGAGACAGTGGAGGGAGGCTGCAGAGGGAGCCTGAGAAAGGACAACCTCCTTCCACAAGCAAGGACTGCTGTGGCTTTAAGAAATTCTTCCCCATTAAGGGTGTTAAACTAATTCAGAGAGGGAAGGAATAGATCTTGAGTGTATGATTACATCTTTTTCCACAGTGCTGGGCTCTGCATGTTAAGAGCCTGAGGCCTCAAACAACAGCGCTAAGGGCTTCACCAGCAGCACAGCTGCTTAGGAACTGCTACACCCAGCAACACTCCTAGTGCAGCCGGGGATCTGTCCTGCTGAGAGAGAATGGGAATATGGAACTGGCTACACTTGCACAGCAGCCCTACAGCATTCCTTTTACTTGAGCCTCCCTGGGGCACCCATAACTCTTCGAAGACCATTACAAAGCAGGGACTAGAAAAGGACAATCTCTTAGGAAAAATCAGATGTGATACTTCTTAAACAACTGAATTATGGGTGCAGCTGCAAGAACTCAGACTTTCCTCAAAGGGAAGAAGCATGCCTGTCCTTGGATGCCTCCCTGTCTCTGAGAGGGAGCAGTCACAAGCCAGTCCAAGCCCAGCACTCACCGTCTGTGGATAGGAAAGAGGCCGCAGTCGGTCATAGTCTTCTTGCCCTGCTGTATCCCAGAGGCCCAGGTTCACTGGCTTTCCATCTACCATCACATTGGCAGAATAATTATCGAACCTGCCAAGGAGGAGTCCCCATCAGTGACAATTTTGTGGTGACCTTCAAATCTCTATACGGAATTCAAAGGGGCAGTGAATCAGGAAAGGATATTGCAGCACAGTTCCAGTGGGGACAATCTGCCTTCCTCACACACAAAGCCACAGCATCATCCTCACTTGTGAAGTTCATAGTCTGATTTGCAACAGCCACCTCCTCACATACAAACCCAACTTTTACACACACGTGCATACGAATCAAAAAGCAACTGAAGCCCAAGGCCATTACTTACACGGTGGGAATGTATTCTCCAGGAAAGGCATTTGTGGTGTAACTGATCAGCAAGCAGGTCTTCCCTACAGCTCTGCAGAGGGTAAGAGTGACAAGCATAAAGAAGGGTACAGCATGGAGCATTAAGGCAGTAAAACTCACCCTTCCCCCACAGAAAACACAAGGTTAGATATAAAGTTACTGTGTGAGAAAACAAACCTGTTGCAGGCTAGAACTCCCTAGTTGTCACAGACACGGCCTGAACTCAAAAGGTACGCCTTGCCCGAGCACTTCCTGACCCTACTCTCTCCCACTCCTTTTCCCTACCCATTCAGCCCTCAGCAAGACATCAGTCAAAATACAGTTGTTTCATGAACCAAGAGAGGCAATAAATTAGGGTTGTGTGCTAGGCTCAACAGATGCATAGTAATTCAGCAAAATGGATAAACAGTGAGGTTAAAAAACACGCAACAATGCAGAATTCTGCAAGCTCCTCAGATACAGGAATTCACTATCAATAAATACAAAGGGGGAAAAAAAATAAGTATCCATAAACAATACTGGACTTTAAAACTGACCACTGAAGGTTTGGAAAAAGATTAGTGAAGGATGAAAATACCAGCTCAGGGCTTTGTTGGAGGTTGGCAGGATTGGTCAGCCCAGCAGCGGCAGCTGGCAAGGGCCAGGCCAGGCCTGGCTGGCAATAGTGTAAGCATACAGACTTTAACCAGTCCTGCAGATTTCCTAATGGAAAGCTTCGCTGTAAGAACGGAGGAGTACCAGCAGTGTGAACAACCTCTTTACCATTGAGAAAGTTGTGAACTGCAGACAACCTTCCAGAAAAAGATCGTGAGTGCCAATGCCAGGGAAAGCTGGCTGTGAGGTGCCTGGGTGAAGCTGAATAGCTAGCAGAGTTGGGTATCCCCTACCCAATTCTGCAACCAGACTGACGTAAGAAAAGACGTCAGACGAGAGGAACAGAGTCGACAGTCTCCTGCACACACCAGGATGACAGAAAGCACAGAGAGGACGAACCACTATTACAACTTCTCCTCTGGATTAGGTCCCCTCGGTCTGAGAAGGGAGAAGTTCTGTCATGAACCGCTATGCTGACTGGTCCAACTTTCCTCCTGAACTGACTTCTCTCTCCCACCAAACAGGGAAGCTTGTAATTCACAAAAACTGTGTATCTATGTGTTTCCAACTTCATTTAGTCTGCACTGTTGACTTGGTCTTAAGGCAAAACACAAGACAGCAAACCTTCAGCTGAACTCCCTTTCCAACATCCTCTGCTCCCAGTCATTCCTCTCCCCGCTGCAATAAGGCTGTGTTGTTTGGGTGGCTGGCTTTCTCCTACTCCCTTCTTTAGCCCCCACACAGGCTGAAACCTGGAAGGCCTCACCACAAACATGTATTTGAGGGGGTGGCACACACGAGAAAGGGGAAGTCTAGTCCCTGCCTAAGACCAGTTCACATTTAGGGCTGAGTAACTCAGCTCTGTTCTTGCTGATGTGATCAGAAAAGTAAACTGGAATTGTGAGGAAAAATACGCAGGATGAGCTAGGAAAGTTACAAAGCAGCATAAATCTAGTGCATGCCTGCATCTTGCAGGCAGATGTGTTCCCAGAAAAAGGCATTTAGGAAGAGCCTAAAGAAAAAAGCAAAAAGGGTGACAAGGAGCACACGGTGAAATCAGAAAGAGCAATGCATTTCTCCTCGGATCAACAAAAGGACATACGAAACCTGCAAACATCAAGATTTTCGGGAGGACTCTGTCATGAATCAAGCACGTACAGTGAAAAATAGCGAAATACCGGCACCTAAATAAAACAACAAGGAGGCAGATGTAAAACCCAAGGGAAGCCTGTGTTTGCTACCCAGGCAGCACCCAAGTTCATGAACTATGAAAGGAGCAGGGCAGGGCTGCGCGGGCCGCAGCAAGGCCCCAGCCTCCCGCCGGCCCCGCTCCCGCCGCCCCCGGCCCAGCCCCACCCGAGCCACGCCCTCGTCAATCCAGGCCGGACCGAGCCTCGCCGCCTGACGCGCGGCCTCCCGCCGGCGGAGCAGCTCTCCCGGGACGCAGGCCCGGGCCAGCCCTCCCTCCTTCCCTCGGCGCCGCCGGGCCCGTTTGGTGCGGGGCTGCGGGGGCCGGGGCGCGGCCGGGGCGGCCCCTCCCGCACTCACCCGTCGCCCACCACCACACACTTGATCGCCTGCATCTGCCCGCGATGGCGGCGCCGCGACTGCGCCGCAGTGACCGCCCGCGGGGTGGGGCGGGGCCGAACCGAGTGGAGCCGAGCCGTGCAGAGCCGAGCGGAGCGGGGCCGAGCCGAGCCGAGCGGAGCCGTGCATCGGGGGCAGGGCCCGTGCCTCCCGCCAGCCCCGCCCCCGCCGCTCTCCCGGGGCCAGACGCGGCTCCGCCGCGGGCGGTGGGACAGAGAAGCGGCGGCCCCGCCCCGTGAAAGAGGCGGCGGGTGCTGCTCAGGGCCGGTTACCGCATTGGGGCCCACCGGCGCGAGGACAAAGCTTTAAAACCTGGTTACGTTGTAGCTGCACAGTTCACCGCCATCTGCCCAGAGCTGCTGAGGAACAAAGATGGAGTAGCAAAAATCCTGCAGGAAGATGGCTTTTGGCTCCCCCCAGCTCCCCAAGGTATCCTGCCGGGAACAGAGGTGCCTACACTAGTGGCCCTGTCTGAAAACAACAGGCTTTGCTTTTCCCTTACCTGCGGGTCTGCAGCACTGCCTAGCAGCCACAAAGTAGCTACTGCCACAAGCTCTGTTCGTTGTGACTAGGGAACAGCTTCCCAGCTTCTTTGCTTTTATCTTAGTCCAGAACCAAAACCATACCCATCTTATCCATCTGTAACAGCCTTTTAGCTCCAGGACAGGCTGACAGGGTCTTCAGGAAAGTAACACAGCAGAAGGTCCCACCCTCCACATCAGCCAAACATTCAGTTTGCCACTCTCCAGTGTTAATAGCAAAATGCAAAAGTTCTTTATTAAAAAAGCAGAGCAAAACCCAAAATAAAAAATCATGAACACAAAGCAACCAATCCACACAGAAACTTTCATTTTCCAGGTGTCTCTTAAAATACGTACTCTAAGATACGTTCCCACCCCATTCTCACAAGGTTCTCCCTCAAGGCTCTTAAGACTGCTGGCCTGACAGCAGCTCCTGCTTTCACCGATTCAGACTCTCGTAACCCTTGCAAGGACTTGTGCTGTCAGGAGAGGAACCACCTTCTCCCCTTTGTGCTCTGAGCAACTCTCCAGTGTCATGCCAGAAGCATTGCTCCTCTCCAGGTTAAGGCCATAGCACTCAGTTCTAGGAGCCTGAGAAGCCAGGAGAACATCTTGCCATTTGCCAGTGAAACTAAATCCTGTTGCAATACTGGCCACGACATCTTCACCTAAGGGCTGCAGTTCACAGTGAAGAAGCACAGATGTTGACAGCTAATCACCCACTCACCCTTTCCCTGACACTCAGTGTTGTATAAGTAGAAGCACGGCCAAAGCCCAGCTGTCCCACAAAGACATGAACAACACTGCACCCAAAGCCCTTCCATACAGCTGTTTCTGTCTATGTTGAATGTGTGTCTACTGCCCACCAATACAGTGAGAGCCACAGCAGGGAGGGTAAACAAGCCAGAGAGGGCCCTGTCAGACTCTGCTTCTGCCTGTAAACACTGGGTGAAAAAGCACAGGTGGGTAATATCTGGTGTTTCCAGCAGTTTCAGGATCCCATTAGCAAAGCAAATCGCTCTGGCCCACAGGGAACTATAAACACTCCTGTCACATTTTATCACATTTCTCTGTGAATAGCCCTGGCATCCAAACAAATGCTGCAGCAGGACCCTGCCAGGGAACACACAACCCCCCTCAGTAATGAGTAACCCCCTGTGCCGATAGGCTGTGGCAGTGCAGGGGAAGGGGCTCCACATCATGGACTCAGACCCATGAGCCTGAACAGCTGTTTCCTCCTCTCCTTTACGCTGTCAGGAAGAAGGTTTCTGAACAGCGAGAGCGTTTTTCTGTTTGCAAGCCTTTGTGTCACCCCACTCTGATAAAACTGTCCCATTTAGGAAGAAGGAGTTGTACCTGAGTTGGTCACCCTTTCCCTGACAGCAGGTATTTGGATCCTTTAAGCCACGCTCTCACTTTCTAGAACTGTGGGTTCCCAAGGGAGATCCTTGCACATATGCCATGATGGCATTCTGCAAGAAACTTGCTCGCTGCGCCTCCTCTTCCCTCACCCTGGAGATCTCGGCCTCCTTCATTCTCAGCTTCTCCAGCAGCAGAGAGATCTCACCCTCTTTGTCCAGCAGTGCTTCACGGTGATTACTGGATAGGGCTGTGAAAAAACAGCATTAGAAAAGAAAATCAGGGTATCCCTAGAATAAATAAGAACAAGCCAAAGGCAACAGAAGTGGTATGGTCAACAGGGACAAAAGAGAAGCTGCATAAGTCAACATGAGAGGTTCTGCACAGACAGCATGCACACTTCACTGTGCAGGAAATCCAAACATCTTGCTGGCTGTGCAGCTTTGGGTGGTCATCTGAGTCTTGGTCTCTATAAAATGAGGACAGGAATCCCTGTATCTCCCTGCATGGAGAGTACAACTCATAGGTGTACACACAGGCAGGAAGCACTGCTGTCACTACCTTTGAGCACAGCTCAGTTCCAGGCCCAATGCAGGCTAACTCAGCATTACCATTTGAGAAGCATGAAAGGATCCATCACCTTTCAGTTGTCTTTCCAGAGCTGCAATCTTCTCTCTCAGCCCATCCTGGGCCGTGCGTTCAGCCTCCAAGTGCCCAATCTGCTCCTGTAATTCCACTTTCACCTTATTTAGCTCTGTCACTTTCTCCTCTTCCTTACTGGCCAGGTCCTGACACACAAAGACAAACCCATGAACAACCAAACAACTTCAGCAACTTGTTCTGGCCCTGTCGTGACTATATCTACTCCAATCCCAGCTACCTGCTGAAGTTCATCCAGCCTCCTCCTGAGTCCATCAGCATACAGGCTCAACTGTTTGGCTTTGGCCTGGGCCTCAGCAACCATTTCTTTTTGCTTAAGGCAGCAGTTTTGAGCTTCATCCCTTGACTCAGTCATCAACCGCAGCTTCTCTTTTAGGTGTTCTAGTTGTTGCTGCTGTAAGACACAAAGGAAAATGAAAATTAAACAGTCCCACTTCATTCCTGTGAAGGGATTCTCCCCTCTTTGTTCCTAATACAGTGAATCCTTTATTGAGTCAACTAGCACTGACAAGCACAAGACACAGCCCTGCTCCTTGCACTCAGGAGTGACCCCAAGCTGCTTCCTCTTGCCAGAGAGAACACTGACAAAGACTGAAACACTCAAATGAGAAACTGAGACAGGTCCTTGCCAGATGCACCGATGCCACCGCCAGTGTTTACAACCAATGCTCTACCTTCACTTCCTCCATACCTCAAATGGCTCTGCAGCTATGTATGCAGCTAAGCAACTGCTGGGTCCCACACATCAAATTTCTGTAACTCAGTGAAGCATTTTCTTTTGTGATGTAAAAAGTAAGTAAATATTCTAACAGTTTTTGTGTATTTCCATCATCTCTTTTTCTCTTTCACAGGATATTAACTTCATTGCCATTTTCACAGAGTTCAATACTAGTGACTTTATTTATCCAGCAGCAGTACCCACCTGAAGAAATTTCTCAGAGTTCAGAGAAACAGGAGCACCCCATGAGAGTTGTCATTAAAAAGAACGATCAACATCCATCTGCTGGCTTCAGATGCTGGCAACTTAAATTAAATCTGCCATGACAATATCCACATCAGTTCTGTTACTACTGAAGACAATTAAAATCGGACTTTTCAGGACTCCTTCCTCAGCAATCACACCATTTGTGAGTCAGTGAAACCCAGAGAGGAGTTACGTAGCAGCTCCCCAAGACTAAAATATAGAGTAGGTAGCCAAACCACTTCCTTCCCACAGGTCTTGTCCTTACCTCCTCCAAGCGTGCCTGACTCCGGACTTTTATTAACTCCTCCTCTGCCTGTCCTCGCTCAGTTAGTGCAGCTGCTTTGACTTGGCTCAGCTCCTGCCACAGAAACATGGAAAATCATTCCAGACAGAGAAGCTGCATTGCTGTAACACTGACCAGAAAACATTAGCAGCTTCCACTCTCAGGCTACAATATGACACAGCTCTCCTCACTCAGGGACAGCAAAAGCAAACCAAGATGACAAACCTTTCCTCACTCCACGGCTGCTATTTAAACTCAGTGTGAATTTCAGTTATATGAGGACAAGTAATGGGTAAAGCTTTCCAAAACAAGGCAGTAGGAAAGAGCAGTGCTGGATCTAGCTGGGGAAATATATATGAATAAACATGCTACACTCCTTGGGACAACATGGAAAACCTGTGAATTCAAATCTTGGTAACACTCTAACCATGTTCAACAGAATCCTTATTTTTGTCCAATCTGAATTTACAAGTTTCTCCTTGGAACCTTTTTCCTTAGTTCAAAGCAGTAAAAATAATTTCAGCTGGTATGCTGCTGTTTTCTGTTCCTCCTTACAGCACACGACAATCTTCACAAAGGTCAGCAGTGGAAGACTCCACAAAGCTTTCCTGGCAGCCTTCTCTTTGCACCGCTATATGAGTGTTCAAACGTGCCTAGAGCACTTTTTCTCACCTCCTCCAGAGATATCCTGATGGCCTCCAGCCTCTGGATCCTGTTGTGCATGGAACGTTCACTGGCCTCCATGTGCTGTGTCATACGATCCACCTGCAAAGAAGCAGAAACCATTTAAGCAAGTGACAGAAAACCATTCCCATCTCCAGGCACAGCAAGCAGCAGGACCACTCATCATGATAGTGAAGCATCCTCTCACTGAACCATCTACCACCAAAGGAAAGTTCTTACCTCTCCCAGAACTCCACTAGGAAACTGTAATACAGATACAATCTGCCCTCTAGAAACTGGGACTTTTTAGACAGAGATCCCTCCCAGGCCACAAGGAAGATAAAGTCCAAGCTTTCAGTGTCAAGTGGTACAAAACACAACAGATTCATTTTCTAGCTGTAAGGTTGGTAAAATCTTCCTGGCCTGTGTCTTTTCTTAAAAGATTTCGATATATTCAGAGAAATCTATTAGTATAATTTTATTTTGGAGAGATTTCAGACCTCAGTAAACACTGCAAAGAGAATTGATTGTAGTCTGTTGGCCTATCCACACTCAGACACAACCCCCCTTGAAACATAGCAGAGAAGGAACTAGCATGCTGAGCCCTGTTAAAGGACTGCTTGTGCATAAGCGATTAAAACATTAAAGTGTATTCATTTCAGACGCAGGAAAAGATTCTGTATTTGTAACTACCTCTCTGCACAGACCAACACAAAGGCCAGCCTCCCAGCCTCTCTTGTAGCATCACATACCACTCTGGCCCATACTCTCGAAAGCTAGAAAATCTTACTAGCTGGTAGAAAGTCTTGTGATCTCTTCAGCCAGGCTTTGCTTGAAAAAATGGCCCATTATTCCCACAACAAATCTGAGCCCACTAACTTTTTAACTTTTTTAAGAGCATATCACAGCAATGACCTCCAGTGGTGATGTATGTCAGGTCCAAAGAAAGACTAACCAGGATGCTGCAGAAACCCCATCCTTACCTCTTTTACCCGAAGGGATTCCATGTCTTCAAGGCTTTGTTTAAATCTTCTCTTCTCCGTTTCCAGACGTTCTGCAGATTAAAAGCAGGCATATCACAGTTCTGGCATTCCTGCCACACAGCTGTATTCATACTTTTTCACCATCTCTGCGAACCCTTTCTCCTTGGCTGTCTGTGCTGTTGACTCAGGAACAGCGACCCCAACCACAGATGTCCACAAGCTGTTTCTACTCCTCCACTCACCTTCAGCCTCCACAGCCCGCAGCTTCAGCTCCGCTGTTGTGTTGGTCAAGTCTTGTTTTACCTGGAACAGCTGATCCTGCTGAACTTTGCACTTCCTCTCCAACTCATCCACCTACACAAGGAAATTACCACCACAAAGGTTTTTCTTTTCCTGTCAGCAGAGAAAGTTGGCTGTACAGGACAACAAAGAGACACACAACCAAGGATCAAAGTAGAGACCATATGTATGGAGCAGATGTTATACATGTTCAAGTGCCACTTCTCAGACTTGGACTTGGTTTCCTACCTGGTTTCTCAGCAGCAGATTTTTCTCACTGGCAGCAGACAAGTCCTGCAAAAGCCTCCCTTCCCGATCAGCACCTTCCTGCAAACAGAATCAAAATTAAAAACCTGTACTCACCCTAGTTCTTGCACTACCAACCAATATCACACCCAGCTAAATCCAACCTACCCCATAAACACCACGACTCCTCTTCACACCTGGCACCCATCTATCTAATTTACACAACAATTTTTTGTCATGGTGGCTTTAGCTAACCAACTAGTGGTAAAAATCATGCTTCCCTATTCCATCCAGCATGCCCCAAATCTACACAAACCAGTTATGACCTATAGCCCTGCTCTCAAACATAACTAGGACTTATCCAGCTCACCTGCTTTTGTTGCTGGAGCTCCCTGAAGTGGCACTCAGCCACACAGTTTTGTTCCTGTTTCATGGCATTCAGCAGCTCTCCCAGGTTGTGCACCTTCTGTTCAGACAGAGCCAGGGCAGCTTCAGTCATCTGCAGCCTATAAAGAGAAGCACTTTCCAGAGTCTTTTCCAAGGCAGACACTGCAGCAAGCTCTCTATGCCACCTGGTACAAGGTGCTAATATCCATCTGGCAGTGGATGAAATCAGGCTAACTAAATGAGGCATTTTTTTGCTTCTGGGAAAAGGACACCATTGACCTCTGTACGCAGCAGCATCTACAAACAGTGACCTGGGGCTTCTCAGGGCCCAGGGTTCTGGTGCCCATTGCATTTGCCCTGCACTGTCTTCCACAAGCCATTCTCCCCACCCAGACCCCTCCAGGATTTGCCTGCTCTCACAGAACAAAGCCAGCTATTTTCTACCACTGCAAAGTTGTTTAAAATTAGAGACAGATTTTTAAACATGAGTAGCAGAAGCAATTTGCTGATTTTGTCCAAGAGGGACATGTCCACATCACTGCATGGCATAGTAACACTGCCTTTACCTGGCAGAACTAAAGTAGGCAGGCTCAGCAGTTTGAAGTTTAACCACTGCCATGTGCATATGGCTCTGCATAACCTAACATTTCTTCTGAGCAGCTCTTCCTCATTGCTCCCAAGCCAGGCTCCTCAATACCTGCAGCGGTTCCCAGAGAACACTGCCAGTTGCAAGGGAAAGCAGGTACCGATTCCTGCCAGGCTGTAAACCATGCAAGGAACATGCTCCCATCCCATCTGCAGAATCCTTTTTCCTTCTTCCCGCCTTCTGTAATTCACTTTGTCTTACACCAATACACTGTAATTTTACTTAAAAGCAGGCTAAGTATCTAGTGTGGCAAACTCAAAGGCTTGATCTGACTGTAATTTCTGGATACTACTGCAGAACTAACCAAAATAGTAAGTCAGCTACCCTACACGATTATCCCCCTTCTCAGAAGCTCTGCTCGGCACTGCTTATACAGCACAAACAGTGGGAAGGCAAAGGTTCTCCTCCTCCATACTTGGTTTTCAGTGAATTCATAATGGAGTACTGCTCATCCAATGCATCCTGCAGCTGGCTGACTCGTGCTACAGACATTCTGCATTTGGGAGGGAAATAAAAGGGAAAAAAAAAAAAAAAAAAAAAAGGTGGGTAATTTCTGCCAAGAAATGGAGAGAGCTCAATTCTGCCATCAAAGAGCAGAAGACATTTAGAAATCCAACTCACTTCTCGCTCCTGGCTTTTTCTTCTTTGTGCTTGTCTACAGCATCCACAAAATCCATGAACTGTGAAGAAGGCAAAATTCTGTGAGAAAATGAACTGCAGCAGCTACAAGCACTTACATTTTTCATTCTTCTCTTGCCAGCAACAGCTGAAGACATGTCAAGCCATTCTACTGGAAACAAACTTGAAGTCTGATGGGTTTATCAGCATATTTGAATAAGGTCATCAGCTGTAGGGACTCTGCATCCTGAGGTGTCAGATGGAAAAACAAATCTTTAGGTTTACACCACTTGGAAAGTATCAAACCAATTGCAAAAGATGAAACTAAAGCACAAATAACCAAAACTCCTCCAGAATCCAGAGTGAATGTGTTCAGCAGGGATGTGTCCATACCCATACTGTCACTTGATTCCTAGGCAACCTAGCTCAGAGGAAGGACCCAATGTACTAAACTATGCTGTGTGCCTGCCCATAAAAATGCAAATGCAACTTCAGGTGCACAATAATACTGTCACTGAGTGTTCTGTGGGGACCTCAAGGGAAAGCAGAGGATTCCAGCTACCCCATTTGAACTGCCAACATCTGCTGACCTGCTTGTTCTTCTCATCCTTCAGACTCAAAACCTCCTTGCAGAGGATGTTCACTTGGTTCTGGGCCTCATTCAGGATAGCCTCACGGTCTTGGTTGTGATCCAAGGCTTGTTCTGATGCAGAGAAAGCAGAAGAGCATGCACAAGTTTCTAAAGCAACATCACAGCAAGCACTGCTGGAAGAGACAGCACTCAGGATGACAACTGGCTATCAGAAGCACCAGGACAGTTGCCCTTCTCATGCTGGCCCGTGTAGAGAGAGTCCCACCTTACATCACAAGCTGGGATGGGATCAAAGAGAGCAGTGTGTGTGGGGTAATCAACACCCCAGCCTCAGGAAAGATGCTCAGCTCTGCTGTGGGCAGGACAATGACACAGGATGTGCTGCATAAGCCACATCAAAACTTGGCTCATCAGAGGCAAACTATGAGGAAAAGTCTCAAATTCTCCCACATTCACGTGGCACGGCAATCTCTAATAACTCAATCCAAATTATTTTTTTGCTCTTGCTGGTGAAAGCGACACTTCCAACTTGACTAGCCCTCACTAAAGGACAAGAGGAGGCGACATAAAGCACTGTGGAAATGCTGTTGAGAAAGGGAGGGAAAGAGGGTTAGCTCTCTTCTGAAGCAGCAAGTGCCCTATATCCCCCAAGTGCTGAACTGGGAAAGGAGTTAAGTGACTCATTACTGTGCACACATCATACTTACCCACAGCTTTCAGGATGTCGCCAGGAACATTATTCCCTGCCAGCTCGAGCCTCTTCAGGGTCTTGTTGCTGTGCAGGCAGTTTAGCAAAGCTCGGCCACCCAGAAGCCCAATGTTATTCCATCGCAAATCTATACAGAAAGCAAACTTTAACCACGGTAGTCACACATCTACTGAAAAATGCAGGGCTCAAGAGAACCCATGCTCTTTATATATCTACAAGCACAGTTAACTAATCCCAGATGGTCTTAGCACAAACACAGGTGAATACTGTGTCCCCTTTGAAGATGAATGAGAGGGAGGGAAATTGACAAAGCAAGAAAGGCAAGATAAATCTTTAGGAAACTGCAGGAAGCCACGATAGTTGAAAATCTACACAAGTCTGGGTCTCACATTTGGCTCTCACAAGCCTTCCTTCCACAGACAAGACCTGTGGATGAGAAAGAACTGGCAACAAAAGCTACGTTTTCCTGAAGGAAATTCCAGCAGAATTCCATATAAGGACAAAACGAGTGTGAAGTAAGTATTAAGAATCTGTCATGAGGCATACCAACACCAACCACAAATAGGAATGAAAACCCTTCCTCCTCCACTAAAGACTGTTCTAATCCAAGTACACAATTCTTCATCTGCAGGTTTGGTTCCAGAGATTCCAATTACAGTTCCCAGTCTCCAAAGGCCATGGACTTGTGACTTCTCCCTGCACAAAGCTGGCAAAGCATTCCAGACTGATAGGAATTGGGAATGACACCAACCAGTTGGAAGAAACTGAGGCAAGAAACCTGAAGATACATGTGGCGTTTTCGTGCATGTATGTACGTGGGCAAAGAACTCTTACCCAGCTCCTGAAGGCTGGTATTTTGTGTCAGTGCCATGGCCAGCTCTTCAGCCCCTTGATGGTTAATCTGGTTATTGCGCAGATCCAGATGCCGAAGAAAATTGTTTGCTCTCAGTCCTTGGCAGAAAAAGGAGAAGCCCTCCTCCCACATGCCGAGGCTGTTCCATTCTAAGGTTAGGCTAGGGAAATCAGACAGGAATGGTGTTCGTGGAGTAAACAGACGGCTGCATGAACTTGAATGATATTTGGATCACGGTATGCCTGGTCAAACATCCAGCACCGTGTGTGGACTCAATTTCAGAGAGCAGGATGCTGCCAGGGCCCAGCGTCCTCCAAAAGAGCACCTCCACTTTTCATGCCTTTACCTGTCCCACCCCTCACAAGAAATTGCACCACTTGGCATTCCTCCTACCCCAACAAAAAACACCCTCAACCCTTTTCAAATGTTGTGCTCCATCTGGCAAGAATAGCACAAAGAGAGGTATATACATTTTTTTACCTCCTGATGGATTTGTTCTGCCTAAGAAGTTTTCCCAAAGCCTCAGCTCCCATGGTTCGCAGGTTATTTCCCTGAAACAGAAATCCCAGGTGATCAGTAGGCTAAGCCTGTCCCAGTCCACCTACACCACAAACACCACCAGATGCATCCCAGCTGTAATACCAACTTCAGCTGGGCAAAGATGGTCCAAACAACATTTGTTTCACTATCAATCAGCCTTCCACAAAATGATAAACCCTGGAGGAACAGTGGATCTATACACACAACTGGTCTTGTGAGGGCACCATGATTGAGAGCTTGCAAAAATCACAAGATTGCACAGGATCAGCACGGGCTACGATGGGACGGAAAATGGTGATTCTAGATAAGCATAACTATTGTAACACACTTCACTAAAAAGGGTTCTGTTAACACTAGCACAAATGAGAAAGGAAGCTGTAATGAAGTTTGTGACAGTAATGCTGTTTGTGACTGCAAATTCAAAGGAATAGCTGTATACCAGAGGAATACAGACAGAAAGTCACTCTCAGTAGAGTGACAATCACATCTGAAGACAGATGCTTAGTTCAAAGCCCAGGCTAATCGAAAGACATTGGCAAGCAAGATAAACGCTACAGAAACACAAGTAAAAAAGCTAGTAACTCACTGATCAATACAGAAACCCCCAAAACAGCCTATACATGCCCCATCTGCCCAAGCAGCAACTGACAAAAGATACACAGCAATAACTTCCTATCAAAATACAGTAACTGAATAAAAATGGATAAAGATGATCTGCAAAGTAACTTTGGAAAATTGTGACATGGTGTTAACAAGTCAAGGAATGAGTCACTTGAGAACAAAAACTTTACAGAAGTATGCATCTTGTTGAATAATCCTGCACCAGCACAGTCCAGTTCTATTTCTGATTAAGCCTGTGCTCCTTTTTCCTTCTCCACCACAGAACAGTCTTAATTCTGTTTGAACAGACTCACCTTCAGATCCAAAGATTTTATTGTGGTGTTGGAGCAAAGACCATGCAACAGAAGTCTTACACCTGAGTAGAAAAAAAAAAGCTGTTTATTTCATCTGTGAAACCCTCTACTCATCCCAGCGTATCATCCCGTCAAACAGCTAGCTCAGGAGACGTGGCTGTGATAAACAAATTACTTGGTAAACTGCCACTGCTGCTGGAATAAGTGAGCCTGAGCTTTCAGGGGAGGAGACTATTTATACATTCTCAAAGAGGTGTCCGGGCAGAGAACTACATGTCAGTTTGTACACCTACCTGCCCCAGCCCTGAAAAAAGCCCACGTCTAGACAAGCTCTGCGGACACGGATGTGCTGCCCATGGGGCCCCCTCACTGCCAGCTACTTTAACCAGCCGGACTGTCCCGTCCGTCCACGGCCAACAGCACAGCTGCCCTCGCCGCCGGAGGGAGAACCGAGCGGTGCGTGACCAGCCGCATGGTCACGGACTGGGCACCTCCGCGGGCCTGAGATACGAGCGACCTCCCGCCCCGCCACCGCGCCTCGCTCGCCGCCGGAGGGAGAGCGGGCCCGCAGGCCCAGCCTGAGAGGGCGGGAGGGCGCCCCCGCCGCGGGCCTCGCGCGCACCTTCCTCGCTCAAGCCGCAGTCGCCGAGCGCCAGCGCGGCGAAGGGCGCGGCGCCGGGCAGCAGCCGGCCCAGCGCGCTGCACGTCGGCAGCGAGAGGCTCTGCGCCGCCAGGTCCAGGCGGCCCCGCGCCCCGCTGGGCTCCCGCAGGCGCCGCAGCACGGCCTCCTGCGGGGCCGCGCCTACTGCCGCGCAAAGCCGCGCGTACTCGCGCCCGAACTGCTCCATGGCCGCGGCCCCGCCGGAACTGCTCCCTGGCCGCGCGTGTTCCCGCCGGAACTGCTCCCTGGCCGCGCGTGTTCCCGCCGGAACTGCTCCCTGGCCGCGCGTGTTCCCGCCCGCCGCGCGCCTCCAGGAGGCGGGGCCAGCAGGGCGCGGGACATGGAGGAGCGGGACGGCCGCACCGGCGGCTTCAGGAAGGTGCGGCCGCTCCGGGCGAGGGGCGCTGGCCCGAGCGGCGAGCGCGGCCCCGCTCATTCGTTCCTCTCTCCGCGCAGGACACCGTGGACCGGCTTCTCCGCCTCCATTTCCGGGACGGGAGGACTCGAGGTACCGAGGCTGCGGCGGCGGGCGGGTCCGGGCCGCTTGGGCCTAGTCCCCGCCTTCCCTAAGCGCCGTGTCGTTGCAGTTAATGCCGACGCGCAGCTGCTGGTGGCCGAGTTGCTGAAGGTCTTCGTCCGAGGTCAGCGCGCAGGGCCAATCCCCCGCCCCAGCCTTAGGGCGATAGGCTCCCACCTCCTCCCCGAGCACCTGGCCAACCTTCGACTCATCCAGTCCTGCTTCAGCTCTGCTGCCTCCTGCACAGCTGGAGTCCTGACGAAGCTTCCCGGACTCTTCCGGGGCGCTGGGCCACCTCCCTCCTCCCAGGACACCAGCCCAGCCCCCCGGACGAGACGCCCCAGGTGACAGCTCCCAGACCCGTCTCACTGCTCTTCCCTTTCTTTCACTTGGGCTGCAGAAGCGGCGGCTCGAGCAGCTCGGCAAGCTCAGGCAGAGGACCTGAAGAAGGTGGATACTGAGCAGCTGGAGAAAGTGTTGCCACAGCTGGTATGTAACTCTGGGCCTGAACTGCATGGGAGCAGGATGAGGATGTGAGCTGAAACAGCCTAATCCTCATCCTTTCAGGAGCTGTTTTGAGAACCCAGTCTGTGTTCTGACTGGCTTGCTGCTCTTTCCTTACAGCTTCTGGATTTCTAGAGGCTTTCTGAAGCACATGTCACCTGTCAGCAGACAGTCCTGACCTGACAGCGAACATGTGTCTCAGCCTCAGAGTCCAACTCTGGGATGAACAGTCTCAGCTCTTTCTTCGTCTGCCATTTTGCTTCTGTTTCCTCTCTCCTTTACCAAGCACAACACAGCCCAAAGGAACAATGCTGTCAGGTAACGTTTTTGAGAAGAGGCTGCCACAGGCTTGTTTTGTTCTGCTGAGCACATATCTGGTTTCAATCTTGCTGCCCTACTCCCAGTAACAGAGGCCTGTACTTCACAGCATGGTAAGATGCTGTTGCTTTCTCATCTAACATGAGAATGAGGTGCTGCTTCACAGAGATGCATGGAAAGACTTAAAAGGCTGGAAATACCATCCAGCCTTCAGGATCTCATTGCCTCAGCAGGCAGCTGTGACAGCAACTCTAGGTGCAGCTCCAAGCCTTTCTAATGAATAGGTCATTAACAGGAGCTCAGTCACAGGCTCTTGCCAAGAGCAGGCAACTGATCTTTATTTTATAAATAAACAGTGTCTGTCTGTCACTACCTTCCAGTATTTCTCCAGGGCTGTGACATCAAAGAATACTTGAAACCTTTTAACCATTCAGTATTCTCTTCAGAGGCTGCTCCCCCTCTGCTATAAATTTGTTCTCACAAAGAAACATCAGTAAGTTAAAAACAAGTCTCCCCTCCTTGTGTAGGCTCTTTGCTGCAATTCATCATCAAAAGTCAAGTCGCTTCAAAGACTTGCAGCGTTTTCCCCTCACCCACCCTCTTCCCTAAATCTTTGTAGGACGAAAGGAAAAAAGGACAAAAAACAAACAGCATGTGTGAGAATCCCACATCATGGGACAGCCTGGCCCCTCTAGCAGCAGGGGGGCCACTGTGAAATAAGAAACCTTACACATGTGGGCAGGACCCACACAACCCAACTGGCTTTGCTGGGAAACGCATGGCTGGCTGCACAGAGCACAGCTGATGGTGGTGTGGCTTGGGGGCTGCACGCTCCCGCCGCTGGCATTCTGCAGGCTGTAGGATCAGCAATAGCTAGCAGTCCTTTTCTCAGGAACAGCTGTGACAGGCAGAGGCTCAGTAGGTCACTGTACACTTTGAGCTAGGAGCTATCAGGGTCATCCCTCAGGACACCAGCCACTTGGAAACCCCACAAAAATGCAGTTTTAGTACATATTCTGGTAACAGTACCAGCTTAAGCAGTCCCCAGCTCTCAGCATTGCAGCTTCTCAGCTGAGACAACTGTTCAGCTGTACAACACGTGCAATGAAGGAACTGACCTAGTTCAGCCTTCAGCCCCACAATCATTGGTTAAAAAAAGGCAATTGCAAAAGGAAAAGCAAGTGATACTACTGTTGAATGTCCTAAAACCCTAGGGATGAGTTCACCTACTATAGCAGAAGCAATACTGAAACAAAACCAGCTCATCAGGTATCTGCAGGTACTGTTCTGCAGTAGGGCAGGAATCCTTGTAGCAAGTACCTTAGTGAAGAGGCCACAGTTTTAAATGTGGGGGCATCTTGCCCCCTTAAAGAATTCACTCCTGCTTTCTTGCCTTTTCCAGTTTCAGATCCTCATCTCTGCCTCCAACTGAAACAGCAGTCCTAAAGTTGCTGCCCTAAAAAGGCTCAAGTTCCCTTCCCTGACACACAGAGAAGAGAACTGCTGATGTGGACATCCACAGTAAAGCAGCAATTGAATAGCAGCAGCAGCTAAAAGTAACTCTTTGTATAGGGAAGGGGAATAAGACCTCTTGTCTAGCTATTGAAGGTAGCAATTTTTCATTCTTGTGGTTAAATTGGGTTTGATGCACAGCTGAGTTACACAAGTGAGGAGCATGGGCAGAACTGCCTGAGGGAACAGTCAGCAATGTAAAGCCCCTACACTTAACCCATGAAACTGCCCCAGGAATACTGGTATTGTTGCTTGTATCCCTGAACTTGTTTTCCCATGTCAGGTGCTTGCAGGGGATAGTTATGGTGCTAACCCAGAACTAAAACACCTAAGCAAATCAGCTAAGCAGATTGTACTATTTGATGTCACCTGTGCCCTTCAGAAAAATAAGGACTAGCACATCTGAAGGCACACTGCAGCTTTCCTCCCAACCACACTACTTCTGCATATTCTAATCCTGGGAACCAAAAACACCAGTACAGGTATTTCACTACTTATCATTAGCCATGGCTCTTGGTTTCTCCACAGGATATCCTGTATAAATTCAACAAGGCAGCTCTAGCTACCGCCTACCTCTGATTTGTGTGACATGAATAAGCCTGATACAGCACCTAAACCAAGATACTGACAGTCCTATGGAGCACAGGCTCGGCCCACACTTAATCCTCTAAAGAGTAATAAATTTTATTATTTGAATGGTTTTTCTGGTCTGCTGTGGTATGTCTTTTATAGGCTGTCAAGTGGCAGAAGGGCTTGCTTTCCACAGGGAGGATTTAGTACAGGAGCTGTACACAGTGCTCTCACATTCCCACTGCCAGTGGCCACACACGTTCCCTGTTTATGTTTGGGTGTCATATAAGAAATCAATCAACTTTTTTGCTAAAGCATTCTTTGCTCCTTCTGCTTTGAGTCTCCTTTTTCCTCTTCCACCTTTCTTTCATGCCTCCCCCTCCCTCCAAGTTTCTTCAAAGCATCTCTGTGAGCATTTGGAAGTAATTAGACCTGAAGGGAAATGTTGTCCAGGCAGAGAGACAATGACAAGTGCCAGGAACCCAGGGTGCCCTTTCTAGCCACTTTGAAGTTCATTCAGATGGTACAAAGCTCTGTTTTGCTTTGTTGGAAAAAAATGGGAGGAAGGGAACGAGTCATGACAGGCGTATTGAAAAGAGAGCAGGTTCCTGTGAACTGACAGACACACCAAGTGCCAGGGCAAGAAAGTATCAAAGGGACTGACCAAAAGGGCTCCCATGGCCACTTTGCTTTATTACATCTACAAATTGTGCAGATGCACACATAGTGCAGGGAGGAAACAAGGAAAATGGAAAACACGGTATTACTGTACCATGGAACCCCAGCTCTCTGCAGACCACTGATCCGTGGAGAAGACTTCAAATAAAACCCAGCACCATAACTGCCGTGCCACTACAGAGTTCATCTCCAGCATAACAGCAATTCTAACCAATAATCATCCCCTTACAATGTCTGCAGGAGACAAAGATCCGGATTGGGCCTTTTCCCTGTACACTAACTGCAGTGCAGAGCACAGCTACCCTGCTCTGGGAATACTCGGGCCACCAATCAACTGTCATTTGAGGAGACCCTTTAAGTGGATGGTTTCTTCCTTGCTGTAATAATTACTGATGGTAATTATACACAGTGAAAATAAAACTAGAGCTTAGGGCAGAAACACGCTCAACAGGCATTCCATGAACTTGTATTCCTTGTTGACAAGATTCTGGCAGCTGAACACAATACAAGTGCAGCAGCCCAAGAGCTTCACAGGAAAGGCTGATCTGAACTGGTTTAAGTGACTTAAATGCTTCCTCTTCATTCATTTTCCAGCCATCTATGTCCAGCATTATCAGCAGCACTAACCCTCATCGCGAAGAAGCAGAAAAAGTCTTGTTCTAGGCACCACTTAATAATTATAGGTAAAGCTAAACCAGATTGTATCTTGCTGCTAGAATACTGGCAGCTAGACTCAAGTCATCTCTGAAGGTGGAACTGGGAGGAGTTGAATTTAAAAATACAAATAGGAACAAAGTCCTTTGCAGAAAGTATATAGGAATCATGTCCCCCTTAATTCTCTATTCTTATTATTTGCATGCAAGAAACCTTAAATTTAACCTCTAACCTTGCTTCTGTAGTCAAAAAGACCACAAACAGGCCTTCCACTCCTCCACCAGGTGCAACTGACATCTGAAATAGCCATTCTCTCTTTATAACTAATGTTCATACAGATTAGATCTCTCCAGGGCCACCAACACATCTTACACATCCTTAGTAAGTTTGTGGAGAAAAGGGCACAGCTCGGTGATCCAGCAGCCCAGGATGTTTCATCTCTTTCCACCTACAAAATAAACATGGTACCATTAAAACACGTAACATGTAATTAGCACTTACTCATTTCTCAATAACATGATCTGGTAGCTGAAGGTTCTAGTCACTGCTGTGCTCAGGCAGCATTGGGGACCACAAGAGAGCACTTGGGGAGATGAAATGGTAAATACATCACAACTTTCAGAGCAGGGAACTTCATCCTTCATGTTATTAACATGTGGCTTAGAGCATACTATTGACCTTTCATATCAGCTGTTAAATGGGAAACCTGCACAGGTAGGTGAGATGATATTTTGTACTTTATCCAGATAATCTCGGGAAAGAAAACTATTTCAAGTGCAATGCTTCAAACATACTGGAAATGGGAAGCAGTGAAGATCCTATTTCCCACTGCATCAGCATCTCAGCACCAATCTAAGCCAGACCAGCCACAGCAGGGAAACACACTGGCCCACTGTTTGCAGCCTTCACGCCTTACCCTTTGCTTGCTGGAACTGATAGCCCCACACTATCTTCCAGAAACAAATACTAACATTCTCATCCAGGAAGCTAACATCTGGCATTATTAGCCAGGTGACTCCATATAAGAATTACTAGGTTTGTTGTCATTAAAGGAGCTGACTGTCTCTTTTTTTTTTTTTCCCCTCCCTTTTTTTTCTCTTCCCTCCCCCCCCCCCCCCATCTTTGCCACTGCATCAAAAAGTGAATATTGCCAATTGTTTAATTCAGGAATTCTCCTTCTAATTACTTCATATTTTGTATAAAGTCTTGTCTAAAATACACACATAAGCCATTTGTTCTGGGACTAAAAACAAGGTTGCAGTTTTCTGACCAGGATAAAACAAGAGAAAAGTCATAATGGACACCTGGTTGCAATCTTAATTATGGAAAACCTTCACTACTGGTTTGCAGTGAAGATTAAAAAAAGGAAGACCAACTAAAAAATTCAGGAGAAATAAAAGTACTAAAACAGACTACAGCAGCAAAAGGAAAGTTATGTCAGAGATATAACGGATTACATGGGCACAGATTACATGGGTATGTAGAATATCCAGCCTATTAGTATTTGAACTACACTGGCAGGGATAAGAGCTCAGCACATCAAGCCCAGAACACAGTTTAAAATACAGCAAGCATATGGTTTAGGCATCAGACTTCCCAATGTTCAGAGTCTGCATTCAGATACTTCTCCAGTGAAGGCTGAGGTTCAAGTCACAAACAAATTTGTGACTGACAAGCAGTAAACCAAATGTCCTGCAAGCATAAACTGACATCTGCAACAATACCACCAATATACAACACGTTTGGCAGAGAGGAGACTGCCTTTTGGGGCAGCTCAGAATGAGCAGAGCTCTTCTCCTCTGATTCATTGATACCTGGAAGCTTCAGCCATTTGGGTATTTTCCCAGGGTATTTTCTCAACACTTGTGGAGCTCCCTGTGTGCTGGCTGCTTCTGGTTGCTCAATAGTCTTTTTGTCACTTCCTGTTTCTGGTTCAGATAGGGATGGAGCCACTGATGCTAAGGTTGGTGAAGCAGAAGGAACTAATGATCTGGACAAACATCTGAGAAAGGAAATAAGCAAGTAGAATTAAACTTCATTTTTCATAATAGCTCCCTGTACCACCACCACCTTTAAACTTTTAAAGTTAGATTGAAAAGGCTCTTCTTTTTCCAATACAGAAGCACTAGTATTTACTTAAGTCACTGAAATCCTACTTTGCGAAGGACTCACAAAGCTGTGAAGTCAAGTATGACAGTATGATTGTTTCTGGAGAGAAGGAAGTCT
This sequence comes from Aphelocoma coerulescens, assembly GCF_041296385.1. Lineage (NCBI taxonomy): Eukaryota > Metazoa > Chordata > Aves > Passeriformes > Corvidae > Aphelocoma > Aphelocoma coerulescens. The sequence continues at coordinate 224,591 of NC_091031.1, forward strand.
TAGTATCTTTAAAGCACATTTCTTTGTAATAAGATGGGCTCATTTCATGCTTCCCATTCCTGAAATAGTAAGGCATTTGCAACTCTGTTCAGCCCCAACATACCTGGCTACTAATAAATCAGCTGCAGAAGGAGAAACTGCAGAGCTCAGCAGGTCCGATTTCAGGTAACAAGCTGTTTAGAAGTGAAACCAAATCACTTATTTGGTAACAGAGACATCAATCACCACAGTATCACATAGCTCTCAGCTCAAAAAGTATCTGCTGTACACTTCAGTAAACCTACATCACCTTCCCCCAAATGACACAGGACATTACTAAACCATGCCAGTTTCTTTCACAATTCAGAGGTGTTCTATTTCATCATTCAAACCTCAAGATCTTGACATTTTCTTTCAGCACTCACTGCATCTTAGAAACTTTTCTGTGAAGTCAGAGCATACTGGGAGAAACAGGAATTCTAAGCATAAACCAGAGATGCCAAAGAACCAAAGATCTGTTCTACCATCTCCAGCCAGTCCACTACCACAGGAGGTCTGCAAAAGCATTTCATAGACATTTGTCTAGTTAACATTTTGAACAGGATTTTTTTTTCCTACAGTCATTTTTCTATCATTCTTGATCCCACAGCAGACAATGCCTACTCCCCAGCCTATCAAATCCCACAAAAAAGGTACAATGTCTACATCTGTGCTAAAGCTAACTAACCAAACCAGCTCTGAAAAGCTTTAGCCAGTCAAAATGGGGACATTCACCAGCATTCTCAAGGACTGCAGTTTCTTTTGTCAGAGGAACTCTGCCAGTAAGGATGTAATACTGGGTCTACTACAGGAACTACACAGTCAGCTGAAGGAGAGAGGAAACGCACTCACCCCTGCACTCCTCAGATCCAAAATGAATGACAGCAGTTGGAAAAAGTTTAGCCTGCAGCAAAATGGGAAAAGAAGGTATCACTGTCTATAGATGCTTTCACAGTTCACTGTGAACATTAGAGGCAGGTTAGACAGCTACAGACAAATTCATGTAGTTCAAGCCAAGGTCACTGAACCATCTGTAATTCAGGAAAACCTAAACTTGTGTAGAGCACAGGCCACTCAGAGTACAACATGAAGGAAAATTTTATGATCTGTTCTACCAAACAGGTGATGAGACCTCTACAGCAAGTGCTCACTGCAGCAACGCCCTGCCATGCCTTCTCCTCTGTCCCCATATCCCAGGCCATTGTATTGCACCCACATTCTGCACTGCTGAGCAGATAACATGAATATGATGAAGAATCTTCTAAGACCTGAGTGGCTGACAGCAAGAAAAGAAAAATCCAGCTATGCCCTCACAAAATCTATTCTATACCACTGTATTACATTTACACCCTGTCTCTAGTTGAAATTTATCTAGTTTCACCACCTTTCCAGGATGAAGTATTTCCTTTTATAAATCCAACCTGAATTCCTAGTTCCTACTTATCAGTATAATTGCCATATTCAAATTTTTTTTCTATCCAGTGGGTTTGGTGTTTTTTTTTTTTTCCTTTTATTTCAATAGAAGTTCCTGTAATTTGTGTCCACTTCCTCTTGTCCTTTTACAGGGCACTGCTAAGAACTCTGGCCCATACCCCTTGCTGTTTCACATCTATTTTACTACACACATTGACAAAACTCCCCAGAGCTTCTTTCTTCCAGGCTGAACAACCTTGACTACCTCTTGGCCTCTCCCCGTATGTCAGATGCAGGTCCCTTCATTATCTTTCGGTCCTTTTCTGGGCACCAGAAAAACTGTAAAATTGGACTCACACACCCCCAGTTCAACTAAGGAATCACAAATGCACCTGTAGGTATAAAGGAGGGACCGACCTATGGAGGTTGCTCTGCCACCTACAGTGACCATACTGTCACACCACACCTTCAAAAAAACTCAGTGATATATTACAAAGCACTACACCACCACATCCGGTGGTCCATCCAAGTGCTCCCAAGGGAAACGCAGAGCAAGAGAGTCAAAGTTATTAAATTTCATGCTAAAAACACACTACTGCAAGCTCAGGCTTAGATTTTTAAAAGGGTATGATATGCAGAAGATTAATGTGAGATGGCATAACCAGCTGTACCAGAAAGGATTCTGAAAAAATAACCATTGTATTTATTACCTGCATTATATGCCAGTATAATGCCTTATAAAGAATAACTAGCTGAAACAATTCTGTTAAGCTTTTAGGAAGCCTTGTACTAAGAGACAGGTAAAGAAACCTAATCATCATGGTGTAAAAGAGGCAAGTACCACTATAGCCAGAAACTGTACAGCAAATGTTAATTAATGGTCTACATTTTCCCTGGCAAAATAGTAACACTAAACTTGTCACACTGATCCAATAAATAAATAAATAACCAGATAAAAACAAATCACTGCTCCACTCATGCATACTTGGGAACTGTGCAGGGCGGACTGACTGCTCTGGAGTTTTCTTGAGCCTCTGTTGCCACCATCAGCCCAATCTGGATACTGGAGTGATGGTCCTTGGACTTAATCCAGCACAGCAATTACTGGAACTCAACAGAACCCTGATCTTCACAGAGGAGACTATGGACTGCTGCCTAATATGGAGACTAGTAAAGTTGTATTAACTGAAGGCAAAATGAAATAGCTTCACCTCTCTTCCTGCCTACAAGCTTTAGATCATCATATGGTATTACACATTTTTTGGACATTAATCCAGAGGCTACAGGAGACTGTCTGATGCAGCACAGTCAAGCACATCACGCTAGGCTGAAACAGGAGACATTTATCACTTTACTCCAAGACTCAGCTCCTGCTAAAGCACTCAGGCGAATTCACATCTTTGAACTGACATTTTAGCAAAATAATTATTTATCAGGTCTTTTAACAATTCATTCCCAATCAACAGGGCCTAAGGTTGCCTGCTCCAGTCACAAAGACAGCTCTCCATAAACTTTTTAATTGAAAAGTACCAGACATGGTTTAGAAACCCTAGAAAAAACTCTCACAAGAGCTTTGATGTTTCCACAGCATTCGTCTATTTAGGAAATGGGTGCCTTAAAAAGGGCCCCCCCAACACACATACACTCAAGCCCTTTTACACACAACATCCTTTTCATGCCAGCTGCAAGATTGAAAATGAGGTTTTTGTAGTGTGTTAGTGTTGGAATTTTTTAATAACCTCCCCTCTCTTTTTTTTGCCTCCCAACCAATTATCTTGGTAAATAATTAACATTCTGAAGGAGATAAGTAAGCACAAAAACTCGGAGCTCAAAGCCCTTTAGTTCAAAGCCCTGCCCTTTTCTCTTCGTTTCTCTGCTGCTGCCACTGAAACTTCCTTGTCAATCAAGCTCTGGGCACACACATCAAAGCCGCATGTGGGAATGGCCCCAAGGGGTCAGAGAAAATTCATGGCAGGGCCTGTGTGAGGCACAAAGAGAGAAAGAGAGTGAGAAACACAGACCAAGAGCTAGACAGACTCACTCAACCAACAAACACACAGACAGACTGTGCCCCAATATAAACCTCTACCCTATTTACTCACAGGTCGTCAAATAACCATAGTTCTCAGTTTCAGGATCCACGTCCACAACCATTTCCCACTGCTGGCAAAACATCAGTCCAAATGTTTCAGTTCAAAATCTTAACTGAAAGAAACTTAAAGGAGCTAGATGGCAGCCCTCAAGTACACAGAATGTAATGTCCTTCCCATGGCTCCTTTCCCTGCATCCCTATCCTTTCCTAGGGGTCAGCTAACACAGAGTAAGTTATTTTTCTTCAATTCAAATAGACTATTGGCTCATGCACAGAACACTTGGTCTAGCTTCTTTTGTGTGGAACTGTCAGGTACCACCCCAATCCCAGCACTCCCTGAGGGTTCAGCACAGAAGGCAGCTAGCTACACCTCACCCAGGAATTCTCTAGCCAGTCACTGGCAGGACCTAATGCTGTCACAGAGCTTTTATCATCTGTAAGTATTTAAATCAGCAGCAATTTCACATTAAAAAATAAAGGCAGGCCAGTAGAATGATCCCCCAGTCCAAGGACTGTCTTACCATAAAGATGAGAAGGTTTTAATAGATTCTGTCCAGGAAAACATATGAGCCCAAAGTCAATGCCTTCAGCATTCTCTAACACACCTAAGAATGTAACAATCAAACACTAGACATGTTGAGCTTTTGACGGGGTACCCTTCTTTCTCGGACTAGGGTAAGAGAGCAGAGGAGGCTGCTGTTCTGCCGAGTTCTTTATTTCACAGTTGCACAGCTTTCTTGAAGGCAGAGTTCGAAGGGGGTTACATGATAAAGACAAGCAGCAACAACAAACAGCAGGCAGAAAACAGCTTCTTCTTCTATATGCTCTCTATATTTTTTCTTACAGAAGTGTGGATTATATTTGCTAATTGACCAGTAAGAATAATACACTATTCTAGTTTTCCTTTTTCTAACTTATCCTGGTCTAACAGTCGTAAGTCTTACACAAGTGTTACATAGGTATTACACAGATTTGCGTATACAGTTTCTATCAGTTCTTACTGTTTATGTGAACACACTATCTAAAAAATGTGAACAGTGTAATTCTATCTATATTTTGTCTAAAGTAAAGGATTCTGTGAAAAGGTAACACTGCTGCAGCAAGAACTGTATTTAAGGTCTCTGCTGCAGCTTTTTAATGTTTAAGGCACTCAGCATATATTTCTACTAAAAGTTTAAAAAAATCTATATTTCTATTTCACTTTGGTGTGGCTTCACGCATCTCAGCTTGTCTAAAGGTTTTAATTCAACCCGTGCTTTGGCTTCCCTCTGGGCCTGAGTCCAGAGGAGCTTTCACTCCAACATAGACAGACCATCACCGAAAAACTGTATTCTCAAGTCAGCTGTTCTAATGCCTGCAGTTGTTCTAATGTATCTGCCAATTTCTAGAAGAATAACTTTGCAGTTCTTCACTTCACTGTACAGGGTTCTTACAAGAACATCTGTCAATCAGAACAGATTTTTGAGAACTTTTAGAATCACACTGAGCCTGCCAGACTGACCAAAAGAATCAAAGGATATTTGAAACAAGTAACTCAAAAAGCTCCACTCACTTATATGCAGAAAATTACTACAATAGGACTGAGCCAACAGCCAGTTACTACACTCCAACACCCAGCATTTCTCTTCCTTGCTGCCTTGATTTCCAGCCAAAGAAACTGCCATTCTGACTGGGGAAATAGATGCTATTAATCTGTTGAATTATAATGTTCAAATCACACTGTGCAAGGCATATTTACAACATACAGTCAGATTTACTACACCAACACCTAGAAATTCAACTGAAAACAGTGTTCCATTGTGCAATTACATAGATGCGATGTAAATAAAAGTATTTTGAGTTTGTGGGTTGGTTTTTTTGTGGATTTCCTTTTTTGTTTCAGTTTTTTGGGGCTTTTCTTTTTTATACAGACAAAAAATTGAGACCTAAAGAGATTAAATAACGTATTCAAGGTCACATAGAATGGCAGCAGCAGAAATGAGAACTAAGCACATAAGTCTCCAGAGCCCCATCGAAGATCATAATCACAGGACAGCTTTCTTCTGAAGGGATTAGAAAGTCACTGAGGCAAGGTGAAAAGAAAGTCAATGTCCTGCCTATTACCCTCCTCTTTTAATAAGCATCGTGCCAAATGAACTGCTCCTCAGATTTTAAAAAGATGTAACACAGCTTCATCCATTTACTTAGTTACAGCTGCAGAAGTTTAAATGAACACTTTCTGTTTCAGAGATCTGAAGTGGTACCAGCTTGTTACTCATAAAGCCACATTTAGTCTGAAACTATGCAGCTGAGTAACTCCGGTTTTACTCAGAGATAGTGAACAGTTACTCGGACACTGTGGTGGTGAGCGTGGTTTGTGACAGCACGGCATCATGGCTGTGGAGCAGCACACTGGGGCTGCTGCATCTCACATTCCACGATAAAAATATCCACATTAGAACAACAGTCCCTTGTGAATCCAGCTATGATACAGCAGAGAAACATTTCTGCTTTGTTCTACTACATGTTTTAGTAACTTGTTCTCTAGAACACAGAAAATAGTTCAGGCAGAACCCTCCCCAAATAACACCTCAATACTTCCTCTTTCTCAGACATACATATGCAAAAAAATCCTAGAACAGAGCATTGTAGATGATGTACATTATTCCCAGGCAGTTGTTCTCTTCCCTGACAGAGCGATGCTGTCAGACCAGGCAGAAGCTGCTGTTGAAGGGAACTCGCAGCTGCCAGAAGGAGCAGCATTCTTTCCGTTACACAATCTGAGAAGATCAGAGTGCCACAGGTCTGCTGTTAGACTGATGTTAGGAAGATGAATAAGAAAATAAGCACTTCAAAGGAACACACGCATGGAAGGAGAAACCCTAGCTACCAACATGAAATACTGCAGAGTACACCCACCACAAACACATAAACTAACTCTTGGAAAATTCAACTGGAAAGCCGGTGGATCAAAAGTTTCTCCAGCAAGACTGCACAGCATTGCTGAAACAGAAATAAACACCACAGTCATGGTGAAAGCGGCAGATCAAGTGGTTCATGTTGTTTATAACCTGAGAACAAAGCTGCCCAATGTGGACTTCAACTGCCAGAGGAGATGGATATTCCGTGGCCAACATGGGGAGGGTCTGATCCGGCTAAGGCAGGGGACCTTTAAAATTCATAAGGCAAAGATAAGATTTGAAAACACTGTTCTGAGAAGGCTACTTATGAAGGAATCCAGGTATAAAGGAGCATTCATTGTGAACTTGATAGCTGAGATCAGAAAGATCTGGCCTTCAAAACTGACAGTAGCAGTGAACATTTTGGGCAGGATTTCCACTCCGAATTCAGTTGTGCAAGGAACCTCTTACTGGAACCAAAGAACCCAGCTGTCCTCAAAGCCATCATCATGAGGCAAGCATGGACAGTCTCTGCAAGCGTAAGTAACAGACCTCACCACAAAGAGAAGGTGAGATTGCTGCCAAATGCAGTCAGATGATAAAATCCTGGATGGAGAAGACTAAGACTTTTAGGTGAATGCCATCCTCTGTGCTGGATGAATGTCAGTATTAATTGCAATTTTCTTTGCTAGTGAGTGCAATAACCACAAGGCCTGCCACAGGAAATGCCTCTGATGGACTGACTCTGATGAAGTAATTTTTTCTGAAATTGCATTCAGACTCTTGCCAAAGAGAAGGCTTCGTACTGCCTTAGCCGTAGTCAGGTTCACTGAACAAGCATGCCAGATATGCTGCCCAAACTGGCATTAACAAATAGGATATGGAAAGAGAACCAAAGGCAAAGAAAGGAACAAACAGCTCATCTGGATTTCTGCCTCATGGTATGCGACAGAGGAAACACCCACTGCACTCTAAGATCTGACTAGAAGACCTAAATATTTATGTGGAAGCCTGTGGATTCCTTCAACTCCTCTGTAGACAGAGGATGGCCTCCTGCCCTCTCTGCTGCCTCGACTTTTCCAGTGACTGGTACTCCTACTTTCTGCTAACTCTTTCCTAGTATTAACTCAGCAATCAATGATTTTTTTTTCCAGTAACCCACCCCAGATACACACTACAAACTGCCTGTTTCTGGGAGTAGAAAGAAGCTAAGAAGCAACTCTGAAAAGCTCAGACAGCCTAGAAAAAACACAAACAAGCCACTGGAGCTATAAGGAACCCAAAGCCAAGTGCTACAACAGGGAAGTCTGCGGTTGATCAGCTCTGGAGAGCAAAACATTACAAAACACTTCAAGGGACACGAGGAGAAGGCTGCCAGCAAAAACAGCAACAACAAAAAAAAATCAAAGTAATGCCTTGAAGTCTTTATGGGTTCCAAAAACTCCACACTGCTGCCAATCTGTGTGTTCACTATACTGTAAATACACACAGATTTTGGGAAAATTCACTTCAGACAGTTCTTTCGGTCCAAGTATCTTGGCAAACAAGTCAACAACATTTGTCTTTTTTCCTAGTTTTGCTTGCAGCATAAAGGTTCTCCCTTCATTGTAAGTGATCAAATGTAACGAATGTGGTGCCAAGCTTGTCAGCGTGACTGGAGGGAGATGGTGGAAAGAGCAGAAGTATTGGTAATATGGTACTCCACCATCTGTAGTCACTCCTGTTACTGGCTCCAGCATGAATTTCAGTAATTTATAAATATTTGAATGCTCCAATGTGCTCACATTACTGCCTCAGACATCATCCATTTTTCCTTACCAACAACACCAAAGTAGTCTCTAGAGTGGAGGATAGCCTACTGCTAACTTAGGACCTGGGATAACACAAAAATTAAATGTTAAAAAAAATCCAGAATGGCTAGATACACCACAGTAGTACCTGCCTTGGAAAAATCAAGAGTCAGGTTATGTGCAGGCATCTCTGCAAGGGGAGCACATCATCATTCAATCCAGCACAAGTCCATTCAATCCAGCCAGTATCTTTGGGTGCCAAGCATCCCAAGAGGCCAATGCTGACATGACTGACATGCAGCATTTGGGGCAAAAGTGGTAAATTTCGGCAGTTGCATGATACAGCCTGAACCCTTAAAGAGATGTATTACCACTAAAGACAAACTTCCTCCCGAACCTTTCACACATCCTCCAAACCCAACAAAGACACATCAAAAAACTTGAGCAATTAGTTATACCGTTACTTTACCCGAGCTCTCTTTTTCCAATGAGGTCCAGAAGAACTGCATACTCCACAGCACTTCATTCACATTCACATCCTATGCACCACAACACTGTTATTCCAGAACAAGCTTTCTCACTACAGGGGTGCTGGGCACTGCCAGGTCATCTTAGAGCAAAGCTCCTCTTTCCCCAGCCCCAAAGTCACATTATTTTACAAAGTACCTTAACAATTTCCCTCCTATCTTTACAGAGCAGCTTTGTCTTTTCACCTCCCTCCTTCCAGATCAGGGAACAGAAGGGGAGCTCTGACTAAAATACAAGATGTTTCCCTTCCACAGACCACAGGATGAATGAAAAGGAAAAAATCTCCACAACCCCCCCTGCACAGAGCCTAGCCCCATCCAGGGCACAGTCAGGCACTGCAGCCTGCTCTACAGCTCTCGGTCTTGCAGCCAATGGAGACCCCTGGCCCACACAAACCTCTTCCCAGACTGAAGATTTCTCAGCTTCAAAGGCCACAACCTCAGGTGAGAAGCAGTGAGCAGGTCCCACTCCCAGCACTGCCCCTCCTACCCCAGCACCACAAACATTACCTCTTTCATTCCTGGTCTAGGCCAGGGCTATTTTTACTGAGAGCCCCGAGGCTCAGGCAGTGCAGCCTCACTGGGAACAGACGCCTCTGCCTCTAAACAGGGCATCCAACAATGACACAGTGGGCATGGACACAACAGCTGGAGTGATTTCCACACCTGTTTCTGTCCAGAGAAGAAAGGTTCTTCAGCCCCTTTCTTCCAGGCACCCAGACCCCAGCCGAAGGGAAAACTTACCCAAGCAGGAAAATTATGGCACTGGGCCTGCACTAACATGGTGAAAGTTAAAGAGGAATAAGGATTTACATTGGTTAATGGCAGCAAAGTTTCTCCCAGCATCAGCCAGCCCAAACTGGGATAAGGCACCATCCTCACAGGTCAGAGCTCTGTGGTCTTTGACAGCAGTTCGGGTAACCAGAACAGCATGACAAGTTCTCTGCAGGAATTGTTTCCCTCCTGTTTGATGCTTCATCCAAATAAAATGTTTATAAACACAGAATCATTCCTGCCATAACAGACCATGACCTGAAAGGGCTGAAGGGCCCCAAGCAAGGGACATAGGCTACACAGCCACTGGCATTAAACACAGCTCTCCCAAGGACAGAAGAACCATAGGCAGAGCAGAAGTCCATTCAATCCAGCCAGTATCCTAACAGTGAACAAAAACCAGATGAACAGAGAGGAGTATCCTTGCTTATAAGTGATTAGCTAGCAACGATTTTCAGTTTAGAAGCTTCCTGAGGAGGTTCCCATATATTAAGACACACTTACTAAATATCTTCCTTGAACTTGTCCAAATTTCTCTCAAATCAGTATATGCTTTTAGTATATAGCACCCTGTGACAAGGAATTCTACGCCTCAGTTTTCTGACACACAAACAGCTACCTTCTTCCATCTATTCTAGCTCCTGCTTGCTTCTCTTGATGCCACTCACTCATACTTGAGAACAAGAACTGAAGGCATTCCAGCTTCTCCTTGGCACGTTATTCCTTTTCCAGTCACATCTTTTACAGACTGGCAAGTCCTAGCCTACTCAGTCTTTCTCTGGACAGGAGACATTGCAGACCTCTGATGAATCTCATTCCCCTTCTCTGCACTTTAACCAGCACCTTTTGAAGATGTGAGACCAGATCTGCATGTTATTCACATAAACCCTGGTCCATACACAGATGTCTCTATTTTGTTCTGAATACTTTGCTTTTGGGAAGGTCGTTTTGGATTTGACTGCTATTCATTCATCAGTAATGAGCTGATAATTTCATCACCTTAAGATTTTGCTCCAAAGCCATAATGATCAACACAAGAGCTCACTGAGCTGCATATGAAGCTCAAATTATTTTCCCTGCACATCATCACATTCACCTATGTTGAGCCAGCTGGGTAAGCCAAAAATGCAAAGTCATGTAACTGTTAACCAATGTGATAATAATCTCTTCATAATATCATGTTACAATCCCTAAAAAGTATTGTAAGTGTGAGATTTTACTTGCTTTCCTCATTTTGCAATTGTACTGGTTCTGTATAGTTAAGACTGTGTTTAAAACTCCATTTCACTTCAATTATACCCAAATTCTCAACATAACCCCTAGTTTGACTATGGTGTGATTACATGTGGCATGAATAAAAATGTATCTTAAGTCAAGTTTGGATTTGACACCCTTTATCTTAGTTGGACGTTATTCCTCCTTCGTGGTGACAGAGGATATGAGAAATGAGAAAAAATCCCTTCCTTAAAACAGTCCATTTGCAAAGAATTTTCAGCTTTCGAGCACACCATCTTGAACAGTCCCAGTTCTGTATCAATGTCAAGGCTTTGCACCTTTGCCATGCGCCACACCAAGCACTGCAGTCCAAGGAAAGTCACTGCAGACTGGAGGTGTTCGACACCAAAATCGACCAGGTTCTTCACAAAGCTGTGATTTCTAATGAAGTCCCTAAGACTGGGCTGTAAGGCACCTCTAAGTCTTTAAAGAACAAGATTTTAACATGATTTTATGTTTCAGGAAGTTGCCACGAGGAATGAATTTCACAGTAAATGTCACAACTAGGAAACCGGGAAACTGCCACACATACAAGCACCAGTAACGGTGCCAGGTACAGAACAAAGGCTTTAATGCAGCAAATTAAACAAAATTCTTGCCATAAGGCTTCTTATTTCAATGACAATGAGATGTAGTTATTCCTGTGGTGTTTTACTGAAAAGGTCATGTTTCAGGAGACATCCAGAGAAACACGAGATGTGCACTGAGAAAGAGAAACTAAAAGAACAGTACTGCAGGGCGGGGGAGGCAGGCAAGGGGTAAACAGAGGTAAGCAGAGGATTTCAAACATTTTAGAAGACAGACCAAAGTTAACAAGGGAAACCAGAACCAGCATCAGAGGCTGGACGAACAGGAGGCAGATACAGGTCTGAACATTCAATCATCTAAAAGCAGCTGCATGTGTATTTCTTCCACATGGCCTGGTCAGGAAGTTGTGGAACTTGGAAAACCCCATTGCAAACAACTTCAGAGGCATGCTAATCCCTACTGCTTCACCATGCTGCCTGAAAAGTCCCTCCCTCTCTCCACCCCAGCCCTTCTGCTCCCTCAGAGGCATCAAACAAGAATTCTCACTGCCGCTGTGTGAGCCTTTACTCTGAAGGATCTCCGATGCATCAGTCTGGAATGGTCCATGCAGTTCTGAATGACAGAACGTTTTAAACAGTGTGAGTTTGAGGCAAAGTGACTCGATCACTTGTAACACATGTGTGATCTACACAGCCAATAATCTCTGGCCAGGGACTTCAAGATCACCTTATCTGTCACTTGCAAAAAAATCTCCAGGAATCTGAATTTGAAAACCTGTATTTCAGTATTTTCAGAGAAAAATTACACAAAGAGAATGTATATTCCTCAATGTACATCGACTCTCACATAGTGATTTCAAAAAGGTCCAATTTTTGTCTAATACGGCCTCTAGCCCCCACTGTAGAAATTGAAAACAGTTCCCTGTCCACATCAAGTCTTATCTTACTATCCAAGCCCAGCTACAGATAGAGCACACTCACCTCAGCTCAGCTCTCGCAATAACATTCCAGGTTAAATACAGCTCCAACTCTGTAGGGCACGGAGAGTGTACCAAACAATGTGAATCCCCACCCCTGCCCCCAGTGTGCCTCTGCCTATTGCTGCACAAGGTGGACCTCTTCTGGTGAAGAGCTTGTGCTCCAAAACACCTGGTTCCACTAGCCTTGGCTGGGCTGAGCAGAAGCCTACAGGGATCACAGCATTACACAGCTTCTTTTAAAAGTAACTGAAGTCTGAGGCAGGGTGAGGGGAAGAACAAACCAGAGAGAATCAGAGCCCACGTGTGAGTCCTTACCTCAAACAGCGTCAGACTTTCATCGTTCAAGACGGTTCTGGGAGGTGCAACAACTAAAGTTAAAAAACAAGTTATAAAACAGGACCACCTAGCAACCAGAACAGCAAATACAGGTATGGGAGGGATCCCTGCCCTCTGAAGGGGTGACACAATTCATATATGCCCACAGAGACTGCTTCTTAGGCAGAAGCATAACATGGCTAAGGAAGCAGGTTACGCCTTCTTTGCACTGTGAAGCTGTGTTTAGGGACACTTCCCAGGTCGTATCTCAGGCACCAACATACCACAGCTAGAAATAGGCTTTGTAAAGTAAGGCCAGATATTACCAACAGCACTCACACAAGTAAAATGGCAATTCTGCATCAGCAAGGTGGCTTCTTACAAAGTCTCTCAAAATGCCAACTGTGGAAAAAGGAGAGAAAGGTTTGCGGAATTAAATTAGGTTCTTCAAATGCTGGGCAAGAAGGCTAACTTGTAACAGCAGAACTGCCCTCTACAAGGTATGGAGATTGCCTTTTCCTCAAAAGTACACAGTTGGTATTACAAATTTCTTGTAGACAAAACAAACAAACAAAACAAATCACTTTGACATACTGGTCCCTTGGAAAAATCTAAGGATGCCTATAAAATTATCAAAAAGTTTGTGCAGGTAGACATGGCTGACAGCTGAGAATAAGAGGATCTCCAGTACTAACAGTAAGAGCTACTTGGTACATGGTCTGATTGCCTTTTGTGAACTGACAGAGCCAGAAAGGTACATCCTCTCTTAGTACAGTTGGTAACGGTTTTTTTCTCCTTCCTACTTTTTGGTGTTTGTTTCGTATTGGGGAAGGGGGTGGTGTTTTCCCCCCAAAAACGTTTTAAGCATTAACACAGAGGAAGTGTCCAAATGCATCCCAGTAACATCATTTAGGCACAAACTAGGGGATAGCAAGTGGGACAGCTTCCTGAGGACAAGTATTTTGTCACCTCCACCAAGTAGCCCTTAGCTAATTTAATTAGCCCAGACTCCCTTCTTAGTCCATTCAGGGGCCCTACAAGGACAGTGTAACTACCTACTGCTGTCTTTTCAGAGCAGCTTTACTTTCCCAGGCAGCAGAAAGACCTGTTCAGACACACTCTCTCATCATGGTAGGAGCCATGAGTTACAGCTGCACAGGCTGAGGGGGTGATCAGTCTTACCAGTTTCAGTAGGATGAAAGAACCCCTGCAGAACATGGCGGTCTGGAAAATGAACTCTCAACACCACCTAAAACAGATACAAAGCACACTAGGACAGTGGTTTATCACTGCTGTGTAACACCTGCCCTTGGCTTAGAATCTGCAAGTTGGTTTTTTGTTGTTTTTTTTTAATGGGGAGATCCGAGGTGTTTACAGGGATAGAAAAGCAACCTGGCTAACAGAGCTATGCAGCTTCTTACAGAATAAGGGCTGTCTGGCTTTCAAAGGGGGCACAAGAGCTCATCTGTCAAAGCACTATGATGTAAAATGCAGCAGCACTTGCTCAGAGAGCAGGAGCTCCCTGTGCTAAATGATGCACTAAACGACAAAGACAGTCCCTCATGGACAGGTGCAGACAGTTTACTGGCATCCTAAACTGTCCACAGCAGTAGGAATCCGCCTGACATACCTCTGACCTTTGTATTTCCAGCTCGGTCAGAAAGCACTTAACTTGAGAACTGCATAAGGATCATATTTATAGAGTAAAATAAGTCCAACTTGTAACATCTAATCATTCAACCTTCAATGGGATTCTAACAAAATGTCTACAGAGAGGCAGGTAGGAAGGCTCCGTCATACAGACTGATGTGTGCACAACAGAAAGGTTTTGAGACATCTGGAACAGAACAGAAACAACTATACTGCCTGTCACTCAACCACACTAAAATACAGCTGTTTTCACGTGGCACAACTGTTACTCAAGTCCCACAGACAATTAATAGGGATGGAAATTTGAAAAATCTTCCTATAAGTAGCTTATATATATATAAATCTTCCTATAAGAGCCTGTTGATCACAACTGAATCTCAAGTTACTCAATCCCCAAGTCTGGACTAGCCAGAGGGATTGGAAAATGAACAAATATTACCTTTGGGTAACGCTTCAACTTCTCCTTCAGCCGGGACTCCTTCAAAGACTTTGTCATCAGTGGAGCTTCTTCCAGGAATTTCCTACAGACATGGGAAGAAGGCAAGTTGTCTGTAGTTTTACAATATATTTTTACTTTATTAAGATAGCGGAAGGCCCAAGCAGGGCTGATGAGAACTGCTCAACTGGTCCATGCATGTACAACAGCATCTTCCCCACCTCCTGAAACTACTGAGCATCAGCAACAATACTATATAAATTACTTTTATTGTACAAGTTCAGAAGTAAGCTCACAACAGCAGATGCAAGAAAAGATTCTAAGAAAAGGAGGAGAAAGTCTTCTTAAACTACTCGAGATAGACTTATTAATCCAATAAAGTAGAGACTAAGGTTGGACATGATTACTCCACAGAGGCAGAAGAGCTACTGAGCTTGAAAAACAATGCTGGCACAAAAAAATTAGTAAGTATTAATTAGCAACAGGGAAACAAAATTAAAATGAAAAGTTTCAGATCATTCAAGAAGTGACATTTTAGACTGCTATTAAAAGGAAGAGTGGGTACAAAATGAAAGTTTACTTGTATTTAAGATGAAACAATAAATGTAAGAAAATACTTACATATTTTCCTGTAAGTAAAGAAACTAGCTTAGACCCAACAGATCCCATGTTCAGCTTTAGCACCTTTTCTTTGTATCCAAGTAACTGATGTGTAACTTGCCTTTATTTTTATCCCTGGCTGTAAGGGGAAAAGCATCAGCAAATTTGGAAACTGTGTCTTTTTTGGGGGGCCTGTATTCCAGTAATCCCCAACCAAATGACTCTACATTTGCACCACTAAATACTCCAGACCCACAAGCAGCAGAGCAATTTTCAGGCCATTTTCTGTGTACTCAGTGGCCTGTGGAAAAAAAAAATCAACTCTAAGTAAAAAGTTCAACTCGGACTTGGCTATAGACTAAAGGAGACTGTTCCACAGTCTTGGAGAGTTATTGTAATGTCTAAAAGAATGCTTTGACCCACTTGAAACTAAATACATTAATGAAATTCATTTCTTTAAGGAACATACAGATAGCAAAATGCTGCTGTGACAGGAAGGCCAGTTTATCTTCATCTGAGTTTTTATTGAACTGAAGTTCAATATAAAGTAAAATCATGAATATTTGAAACCAAGCTACTTGAACAGTGCAGTACATTGTTAGTCAGCTTCCTATAATTTCTATGTGTGTGTATGTGTGTGTGTGTCTAATAAAAATATACTTAAATATACTTAAAATATAAGGTGTTTCTTACTGGCCAAAAATGCAACAAGCTCTGTTGATCACTGTCACTCTGCTCAACAACAGAACACAGCAAATCTCACTCACAGCAGAAAGGGAACTTGCCTCTCACTCTGCAGCTGTGCCAAACGTTTCCGTACATCATCCACTGTGACTTCAAAAAATTCATCAGGAAGCTCTTCTGGGCCATCAGAAAGCTGTTCCAGTAGGTCTAGGTGACATACAAGGGGCTCACGCTCTACAAGCTACAGAAGAAAAAAGAGTTTCAATTAGTTTTAAATGCATTGCTTTGCTTATCCTATAAGGTTCCTGAAAAAGAGTAATAGGACAGTATTTGCAAACTGAAATACAATCACTAGTGTGCAATTCCTGTCACTAATATCAGACTAACGATACAGAAGTTGTCAGTGTTGTCATTCTTTACAGCTGATACAGCTGTGGACATAATCCCCGCCAACAGCAGCAGGAATCTATATTGCCAGGTGAGCAGATGGCTCATCTCCACTGTCAGTCCAGGAAACTCAGGGCAGTAACTTTGGCAGTCACCAAAGAGAGGGAGAACTCCGCTGCAGGGAGTACTTGTGGAATCTCTTCACTTACAATACTACGGTATTTTGCAGTTCAACCAGGCTTCTAGCTAGTTACAAGCTTGTTACAAGTATTCAGAAATTACTTCTGTCCCAAAACCCTACCTGACCTCTCTCTGCTCTACTCCAAACCTCTCTCAGTATGTAACCATTTCCTTACCATTCTACAGGCAGCACTAAATTTACACAGGTGCTATCCTTCATTCTAGAGACTATAGAGCCCTTTGAAGTTTTTCCATCTGCCATGCACTCTTGGCTTGTGTTATGTCTTGTGTTCAGTTCACATTCTTTTGCTACAGAGGTAGCAAATCAATGGTTACTAGTCACCAGCCAGGGCCCACTCCATTTCTCTGTACTCTAGAGAGCAATTCTTTGCTTTGGTAAGGCAGTTTTTGACCTGTTCAGCTCTCTGAACTAAACCACTGCAGGGTTTTATTACACACCTTTCAAAATTTTACCCTGGTTTCTGGCGTGCAGAAAGATCCCTTAAACAGTAAAACCCTTTTGTTTTGCACTTACGAAGTACTTCACCCTGAGGTCAGCCTTTGCTGCAACCAGAGCACACAGATGCAGGAGAGCAGTTCTCGGTAGGCATCAGCTGCAATAAAGGTACTTAATACTTTACTGGCAACTTTCCCTACACACCAGAGCTGAGGGCAGGCACCCCAAGCTGCACACAGACACCCCTCTCACCTACCCATCAGGGCACAGAGAGCCTGGCTGCCTGCTTCCCCGGCCTCCAGAGCCCAGAGCTGGATGTCATGACGGCAAACCTTCAGTACAACTGGGCCTAGACTAGAACTGTTGTTGCAATTATGAAAAAACCAAAACAAACCAGGCCAATACCAAGATCCAAAATCCCCTAGAAAACCTAAACCGGAGCCCCAACCACTTAGATCAAGAGCATTTGCCACCTCTGCAGGCAGCAGGACCTTAATGGATCGCTCCTCAGGAAAGGTTACATGCGGGCTACTCTCTCTTGCACCCAAAGCAGCAGCTGTGCCTGCCTATGAATACAAACCACAACCAGAGTCAAGCACATGAGAGGCAGTTACACCTCCTGGCTCTCAAACAAGTCAAACTTTCTAAATTCCAAAACTGCTTAAAGGAACAAAGCTTGCAAACATAGAGAACAGCATACTGAAGGCTACAGGAGATGCAGGGAGGACACAGCTCGTGGCTGAAGAGGCTCACAGGAACAACAATTTTGGTAGTTAATCCAGCTTCCAATTCCTCGTCAGCTGCCATCTTCAAAAGGCCACAGGCTCTTCAAATGAACCTGCTGTCTATTTCTTCTCCCCTCATTCCCTCAAATACTCTTTCCAATCCTAATTAACACTCAGATGTCCTCCCCTCCATCCACTCACCCCTCCCCCAGGCACTGGCCACTTGGGAACAGGAGTCTTCTCAATTGTCTAAAGCACAACACAAATTACAAGGCAATGTTCACTCTACTTGTGGGCACTAAAGGGTAATTTGAGAAATTAAAAGATCGAGGTTATGTGGGTGGGACCTTTGGCTACTTTTAGAAAGTTGAGCAGGGTCAGCCCTAACGAGCGGGTAAAGGAGCCTGATTGCAGCTTTCCCCAGGCCCCGGACGGGGTGGGGAGTGCCCAGCGCTGCAGGAAGGACCCCATGCGCCCAGGACTATCTGCTGGGAAGGAACAGGCTGCACCATGATCCTGACCACTGCCCACTGCTGCTCCAGTTAGGGCACATCTACATCAGAGGCCAGAGGAGAATTAATCAGACCTCCCCAAGAACCAGGTATACTTTAATCTCCTCAAACAGGCTTGAGTTTCATTTCATTCTAAACATGAAGTGAAAATAGACGTCTTCTGAAAAAACCCAAACCCAAAAGAGTGAGAAGGCATATCCTATGGCATGTTGTGAAGGCTGCTGGGATACAATGGAGAGAATTCAAGAGTTTGCATTAGCAAATCCTAAAGTTACCATTTAGTATTGGCTCCAAAAAGGACTTTAGTTAATCCCAACAGCAGTGGGATTCCACAGGGAAAGGGCCAGCCCCCATCCAAATTATGGTGACAGCTAATGGCATCTGCCAAGGCACTGGGAACCACGAGATGGCACAAGGCAGACATATATTCCAGTCCTAAGTGTTCACTCCTCTTCATTGCTGTGGGCTCCAACAATCCTAAAGCACAGACAAAATCCATAAACTAACTTCCCACAATGATTACAAAAGAGGCTCCAGGAATACTAACCCACTTCCCAGCCCACTGCACACACGGTGTTTTCTGCAACTGTGATGAAAGATAACCATCTCCTGTAACAATAAATGGCCACCACATGGATGTTCTACTTTCCATTATGTAAACTGGAGGAAAGCAAGCTGTGGTAATTCTGTCCTACTTCTTCCAGGAGCTAAAGATGCTGTGCTAAGGTTTGGCACCCTCCTTCTTCAAAGTCTCTTCTTCTACCAAAGCCGAGATGTTAGGCACTTTTCACCGTGAGGCTGAAGCCGTATGTTCACAGCAGCATCTACATAAGTGCAGTCTATGTGACAAAGCCAGGTGTCAGGAAGAATACAGTTCACTCTGTGGTCACCATCCTGGACCCAAGGAAGCAGGTAAGCTGAGGAAAACTCTTATGATTTAAGTGAAATAGTGGCTATTGTGTTTTCCACAGCAGCAAGCTCTCCCCAGAGACCTACTTCCTCCCCACCACCTCTGGGAGCTCTAATCTCATGGTGAATCTGGTTTAAAGTTACCTTCTAATAATTAACATTCTGACATCAAAGTCAGCTTGCAGCTGTCTGTAAACCATCTTTAGCCCAAGAAACGAAGGGATGCTGGCACAGATTTTATCCAGCCTCTCTTCAGCTTCAAAAACCACACACAGGCAAAGCATTAATGGGAAGATTCTTTTACAAAAATGGACCTTTGATGTTTAAAAATAATTTGTTTTGTTTTGGGTTTTTTTTCCTCAGGACTGAAAAGGGACAAAAAGCAGATGCCATGTGGCTAGCCCTACTTGGCTGTTGCTGCTGGGAGGAGAGTGGAAGATGGCAGGAGTGGAGGAGGGAACAAAATGTAATCAATCAGCAGCAAAAGTACCAGAGATCAAAGGGCTTGAAAGCAGCCGTCAAAATCACATGCTGTTTAACACAAGGACACAACTCCCCCAACAGAATCTGCAGCTGCTTCAAAAGCTGCTCTCAGACTGGAAGGGCAGCTGGCTCCAGAAGTGGTTTGAACTGGACTGTGATTCTGAGAAAGACATTGGTTCATGTGAATCTTTCCGTCACCACCCCTCAGCCCATGCCCAAAAAGCACAGCTCCACATCAGGCTGTGAAGTCAGTGAAATGATGGAGTTCTGCCTCTCCCACCAGTGCACAGAGAAATGTGGGCAACAAGACTGGTGAAGGATACTACCACAAACCCTTGCACTTCTCCTCCCTAGCCAGACACAGTGGAAACTCCTCCTTTCCAAATCCCTCATAGGTGAGAGGGCAACTGAAGCAAGCAACACATGAGACTGGACAAATCACCCAGACTACTGTTTAATTCTCCATGCTCAGGGTCTGCTCCAAAAGGTTAAATAACACTGATGAGACAGACCCAAACGTGTTTCTAATACACTGAAATATTCACCACTGCAGGTTGGCATGGCCACTTTCTGCTACTTGTGCAGTTCATAACTGCTCCAGAGTCCTTCCAGGGTCTGGCTTCTGTTCCTAAACAATTCAGAACTCATCAAAAATAGACTGCAACCACAAAGAAGTCAACTAAGGTAGTCTCTACATCACCGTGAAAGCATCCACCGTCTTGCTAAATTCCTCCTGGACTAAGCTCCCTTTGAAGCTCCCCAGGCATCCCTTCTTTCTACTTATAGCCTCCTATTGTTCAATCCTGGCTGGATCAGACCAGAGGAGATTCAAACGTCCAACTCTAGGAGGTACCAAAGAGTCAGAAACAACAAAGGGGATCTCTGAACATGAAAGCCAGCCCCAGTGATGAGCCAAAGAAGCAAGAAAAGAGCCGCTCACTGATAATCCAGAACAGGAAACTCTCAGTGCATAATAACAAGGAGTAAGTTATTAACTGAATGGCTCCTGTACTTCATGCTAGGCTACTTGCCAGACATACTCAACCTTCCTGAAGGCATTCCATTCCATACAGCTGCCCTACAGAAAGCACATTTCACGTCATTCCCAGGTCACTCCGGGATGGCATCACGGCACTCTTCAGCCATCAGTTCTGGTATCTCAACATGGCTCAAGCTCTTTTAATTTTAACAGTTTTACTTCAGAGACACCAACAATGGTGAGATATGCAATTTGTCTTTCTAGAAAATAGTTAAGAGAGAGGCAGACTATTTAAGAAGCAGGATATTTTAGATTAACACAGAAAACACTTCTATAAGCAAGCAGAAATACAGAAGGAAAAGGATGGAATGTTTCTGCTTCATCTGCAATACTAAGAAAATTAAGTCACAGGGCTCAGATAACAAAGTGGGCATTTGTTCCTGAAATCTGAGAGACTGAGGTGTAGGATCTTCTGGACTGTGATTTAATGCAGCTGTGTTGCCTCTATTTGAACTATTCATCAAGATACCTAAAGATTCAAAGTTTTGCTTGCCTTTGGACAGCAAATTCTTCAACTCACATCCTTTATATTTCCTGCTTCCTTTCTGAACTCAGGCAGTACTGTATGTCATCAAGGCACCTAATCCTGTAACAAGGGGAAAAAGTCCTAAATCTGGAAACATCTTTTTCCTCATGGGAGCGCAGCCTCAGGCAAGGCAGGATAAAAAAAAAGCCCTTGTTGCCCAAATTGCAAGCACATTTTCCCTTACCTGTTCTTGCTCCTTTTGCAGTTCTTGGCTGTTCTTAGACTTCTTTGGCTTAGAAGGGCCTCCAGGGCTGGAAAAAGTTGTTGGCAGCTTTGAACATGGTACAGCTACAGGTGAGTGCCCCAGATGCTCTCCATCTCCAAAAAAAGGGGCAAATGGGGTAGGCTCAGGCTCTGGGGAAAGCCACAGCTCCTCCAAGCTAGCATGAGATTCTTTGATCGAGTCTTGCTTGTGTGTGCAGCTGTTTAAAGATATGGCCACATCCCCGTGGTCCAAGTCCTTTGGAAATGTGTGTGCTTGAGGTAGGGGCACATCCACTGCTTCCTCCATAGAGCCTCGCCTCACTGTTGGCTCATTACAAGGTACCGTGGCACCCACAGCTTCCTCTCCACCAGATGAACTGCATTTCTTCATGACAACTCTTAAAGAAGACACCAAAAGGAATAAAAATAAAATCATAATCCTAAAAGTACTGTCCTCCCTGTTCTTAGTGTGTCCACGACACAAAGACAACAGCTGACTTAAATACACCCTGATTTAACAACTTTCTTCTTCCAGATGCCTACAGAGAACAAGGTCCAGTTGCTGTGAAGTGTGGGGTAGAGGGTCAGGGGGTTGTGCAAAATAACAGAACAGGGACCCGCTCCTCTGGAAGAAAACTGCCTTCCAGAGAAAAACAGCAGCCAGTTGTAAAGCATAGCTTCTAAGCACTCCTGCCTTCTGTATATACTGCCAGGAGCTGGCCAGGAGATCACAGAAAGGTTGTCCCTGTCCCCAGCTCACCCCCCAACATCCAGCAGGGCCTGCAGGGCCTGGGAGTTAAGTGCCTGAGATCCAGAGCAGGGAAGAATGAAGTGGTAGCTGATGGCCCTCTCAGAGAGACTTTTAACTTTGAATTGTCTGTTCCACTCAAATGAGGAAGAAAAAAAAAGAAACAAACAAACAAGCTCTTTTAATCTGCACGTGACTGGTCAGTGCCAGCATCTGCTGTTGTGAGAAGCACATCTGGGCAGCAGTTTGAGATAAACAGGCAAATGCAATAATTTCTGAGTGCTGCGATGTTTTCGTTTGGAATCTTCTTGTGACTTTTTTTTTTCCCCTTCCTCTTTTGGTACTTGAAACAAAATAAATTCAGCAACAGAGTGGAAAGGGAAAATAAAGAAATCAAGCTTTGCTTCTCCCAACCTGACAATGGCATTGCCTCCAGTCAGGCCAAGTGATTTCAGTGTTGTCTTTTCCAGGGCATCTTTTCCTGATATCTGCAACAAAATCAGAGGAGAGTAATTATGGCCTCTGATTCCCCAGGAGAGCATGTAAAGCTCTTGACAGAAAGAAGCCTGTATCCAAAGAAACACCACACAATACAAGAAACAGGTGAAAACACACTCCTGCAGCTGGAAATCAGACCTGAATCCATCTGTTTCAACCTGTACTGTTTTACCAAATTCACAGCTTATTAGAACATCTCAATGGAAGATGACCTATATATATTCCCATCTCATACACACATCCAAATGGGATTCAACTACAGCAAAGCTACTTTTATGTCAGAAGTTGAACAATAGGCAACATCTCAGAGCTGCAAGACAGACGATTTCCTTATATACACCTCCCATCCGTCTGCAATGACCTATTCCAGAATAAAGACAATCTGTCCACAGAGGTCAGTGGGAAGTAAAGGGGACAGCTAGGGAGAGCAAATTCCATAATATCCACATACAAAATATCTAACAAAACATTAACAGCAAAAGATCAAAACGGAGAAAAGCAAATATTTATTAAAATGAAAACACTTTTTTGACTCAAGTTTTAAAAGAAATTGGAAAGAAAAGCACAAATAGGTCATTGAGCTCATTTTATGGGCTCAGAGGTCTCAGCGGCACAAAGTTATGTGCCAACAGAGCTTTTTTCCATACAGACACGTCATGCTTTGAAAAGACCAACATTTTTCTACTTCCCCCTCAAGAAAGTTCAAAAGAAACACTTTCCAGGTTGGAAAGCATAGCTAAGTTTTCTTATGTTTCAAGGACATGAGACAGTTGAGAGGCCTTTGCAGCCTTACCTCATCTCGCATGTAAATACAGACTGGAGACAATTCACCATGCTGTTCCATCAACTCCCTGCAAGAAAGAGCAAAACACTGCAGCATCTGCAGAACAGCCTACCCTCTCCAAAACCAGTGCAGAGTAACAGTACAAAGTGAAATCAGCTGGCAACACTGTCATCTATGTTTCTCCAGCAATAACCACCACATAGTTCACAGAATCACTATTAGACATTAGGTAAACAATTTGCTTCAATGCATTCACTTTTTCTTAAACACAACCTAAAAGTTTAAAAGAAAAAGAGAAATAAGTAAATTCTGAAATTAGCTGATCTTACTAGATAAATTTAAGCTCATCACTGTTTGTGTGCCTCAGTACCTAATCTGAAACATCACTTAGTTATACTTGCTCTTTTTAATCCAAGTTAAAGACCTCATTACAGTTTAGACTGAAGTTTCACTGGGGAGAGGTCCATCTCTTTTCACGTACGCACAGCAACAAACAAAATGAAATACTGTTCTAAAGCAGATCAACTAAGGACAAAGAACTTGCCTGTATCATTTTAAAAAAAGAAAAGAGAAAGTAAACAAACAAACAAAAACAAAGAGCATAGACTTTCAGATTCTGGAGACCATGAACAAAGTAAAGCCAAATGAAAGGCTGCCACTGTAGACAAAGTGAAAATCAACCCGTATTTAAGCACTTCAGTGATGTAGGATACACACGAGCCATGATGCAAAGTCCCGACAGACCATCTGCAGAGGAAGACATAAGTGAAGGACCCTTATCACTGAGATGGGGAAAAAACAGTAAGATGCTACTCTTTCCATTTTCCTCTAGATAAGCAATTCTGAGGTATTCCAGTAAGAGAAGCTTTATTATGTATTCGCTTGATTGAACACAAAAAACAGACAGGGGAAGGACAGTCACAGCAAGTCTCAGTTCTCATCCAGCCAAGATGACGTGATTTCAAAAGGGGAAAAAAAAAATGATTGACACTTTCAGCAAGAAAACCTCCGATGTCTACAGAAAAGTAAAAAGCCTTACAGAATTAACCAGCACATTATGCTGAAGCACTGGAATCAGTGAGAGCATTAGATTCAACACGAGAAGAAACTCTGTCATGTTGGTCTCCACTTTCAGCAAAGTGAAACTCAAACTGAATGTGGTAGAGAAGAATGTGGTAAAACATGAGATGGAGAATACTTTGCTTCTCACCCCAAACACCGCTTACCAATGGTAAGAGGTGACCAGGAAAACACCGCCCACCCTAAGACAGTGCTGGTTTGGAAAGCTATACCTGGCTGAATTCTCACAAGCATTTTTTCAGAAGTTTCAGATTCAGACATTTCAGCCTAACTCAGCCTGGAAAACTACAAAAGGTGAGAATGTTGCCCAGGATACTCCCCATCTACACAATGAGAACGGATGAGATTTATCCTTCTCCCTACATCCCAGTAGCTCTTCTTAGCACATTCTGTCTCAAACTCCCTGTCCTGGCAGTTGCACCAGGATATCCCTTGGTAAAGAGCTGTATGTACCATCCGTACTGTAACGGTTTATCATCAAACACAAAACAGATGAAACTCCTCCTCATGGTAAACTTCCTTCATCTTACTGCTCTCTACAATCCAGTTGCGGGGGAGGTTGGTGGGGGGAATGGCTTTCCATTCACTCCACCAGGAAACCATCACCCATCACCTGTGAGTCAAAGAGAAGCCACCTCTCTGCAAGGCAGCTAAGGAAATCCACCTGGCAGCCCAGGAACGTGACACATCCTTGCTCACCTCCTGAGGCCTCTGGAGCCAGTTCCCAAAGTCAGCTTGCCATTTTATGCCTGACTACACCAAGTGTTCGTTATTGAACACCTAAGGAGCTTTGCAAATGACTGACTTACAGCGTTACGTGAACACTTCCACTTAGCTGTCTCTTCAGCCACCAGATTTTAGTCCCTGCAGTGAACTTCACAGGAAAAACCAAAACCTGCAGGACCCTGGCAGCCTGAAAAAAAAATCCAGTAGTTTTCACTGAAAATTAGAAGTTTTGGAAAGGTATTTCTACTTCACCTTACTCTGCATTGTTTGTAATTCCCCAGTAGCAGTAATAGCCGCACTTCCTCCTAAATACATCTGCAAAACATTGATCAACTTGGCATTCAAGTGTCACAAAATTTAAGCAGAAACTCAGACTGCTTCTATCTAGTACATCACTTACACCTATACTTGTACATTCAGGGTACATTCTTTATCTTGTCCCTAAATTTGTGAGCATCATACCTGGGGCATGGATCAGGGTATAACTCTAAGAACAAGAAGTCAGTGATCAATGCTGGCTGCATTCTGACTTTTCCTGGAAAGGAGTTTAATGAACAGAGTCCCACCACTTAAAACATTGTGCCTTCAGCATCACATGATTTAAACATTTCTATTTTAGATGCAATATTACCAGAAACAAAGTTATCTCAAGGATTTATGTAGGAAAAGGATCCCTTAAGTAAGTTGAATTCCACTCAGTCAATCAAGTGTCTGGTTCTGAAGTGACTGTACATTACATGGTCTGTCTGTGCTGTGGCCACACTGACTGCTGCTGTTAGAAGAGCTGAGAACTCCACAAACAGGCATGCAATATACCCAGCCAGCAGGGAAAGACCACCTTAGGACACGGATAACATTCTTCTGTTCTGGTAACAAGGAAATAACCCTTTGCACTTTAGCAACCTGCTTGCCCAGCAGAAGACCAGAGTCTGCATAACCAAACAGGTCTTCTGCTCTCAATGCAGTGGTTCCAATTAACCTTCAAATGAGTGTCATCATTTTCACAGCTACTTAACAACAGCTTTGTCAACATTATCTCAGTCTTTCTGCTACATCCAAAATGTTTCCTAGAGGAGCTGATTAGAAAAATATATATACAATTGAAGTATTACACCATATTGTAACACATATGTATTTAGCCCAGCATAAGTGACAAAAGAAACTGAACTGAGAGGGAGGTAACCAGCCTATGAAGTAGAAAATGAAGGGAAATAGCCATTAAAGTCCATGAAAATTCATCAAGGACATTTACACTTAGACTCAAAACTCAGCCACAATGACATATAAGTGAAACTAGAAGCCACTCAGGGTCGAGACAGCCACCGGACAATTATGATACTCAATCTTTGAGTAATTCTCAAGAGCCAGAGGACATCAAGGATTTCCAGCTGAAGGATGTGAGGGAGCAAACCTGTTAAGCACAAACCAAAACTGAGAGGTCTGTTTGGTTTAATTGTAGCAGTCTATATGCCATCTTGATCAAATGGTTAAAAGCTTGCAAAGCACAGTGGTATGGGATGAGGCGACTCACAATGAAGCCCAGAGGTAGAGCAAATCCAAATAGAGCAAGCTATGAAACCAGTCCTGAGGGTCAGGTCTATTTTAGGAAAGTCAGCAGCTGAGAACTACTTCCAGACCAGTTGCAACATATTCCAAGGAGTTTATAGTACCAAGACTGTAAAACCACTATTTCAGAACACTTCTTCCAGCCACTACAACAAATCCCATTGTGCAGAAAGCAACAGACACCAGAGCATCCAAAATACTATACGCAAGCTTCAGATTATGAAATACAGTTAACTCTCTGACTCAAGGTGAGCAACCAAACCAACACTAGAATAGGTCTACCTCCATCTGTGATTCTACAATTAGTTATTCTCTTTCAGGGACAAAAAGCACTACACAATGCTCTGCAGGAACCAAGAGATTAAGTTTCTCATACAAAAGAAGACTGTCTTGTGATATAAGACCCAGGCTCCAATCTCCACTGTTCCTCTGGCAGCAGTACCTGAGGAAATTCCCAAGATCAATGCCTGATGATGAAAGGCAGAAAAAAAAAGTCTTGTCTCAACTGGAGAACTGGAACAAAAGATCACCAGAGACTGCCCTTAGCACACCATAGCAGGTTATTGCACTCAGACTTCTCCAGGCAATCCAGGAGAGATACTCATCCCCACCTTATTTTCAATAGGTTTTGCTTCCAATTAAGATTAGCTGTATACCTCAAGGAATCCTCAATAACGGTGCACAAAAGATATAGGACTGATGAGACACAGAGAAACGATACAGAATCACAGAAAAGGCAGACAGAACAGCCCAGGGAATAAAAGCTTGAACCTCAAGCTGCTGTCTGTCAGGAAAGGTGGATGACAACCAGCTAGGGGAAAAAAAATCTGAGGCACAATGGAACACGTCCTCACCAAAGATCAATAGGAGAGGAAGCCAGCTTGACTTACAGAATCTAGTTTCACTCACTTTTCCAAAAACTGCTTTCCACTTCAATCCAAGCAACTCTTTGAAGAATCTTCGAAAAACGTATGGAAAATATCTGAACCGAATGAATGACCCCATAGAAGCAGTGAAGAATCATAATGACTATCAAAGATGTCTCTTAAGTGCCCAAAGTGCAATTGCTCTATGGACAACAGCCCATAAAGCTGCTGAAGCTGCAAGGCAGGCAAGAGTGGGAGATAGAAATGCAGGCTTCATGCTCATAGGGCAGACAACACTGTGCCCTCAACCAGCCTCTGCAGCACAGACTCCAGGCAAAGATCCCCAGAGACTTATTTTTGTCTAACTCTTGGAAGCAGTAGGCTCCTCCTCCAGCTGCTGCTAATCCATTACATGCACCCACTGAGGCAAGCACACACATCAAACATACTGTCCTCTCTTTGATGTGCTGCTCTTCAGAGGGGGAACGGCAAGCAGATTAGATTCCTTCATGTAGTGATCTGACAGGGCCTGTAAACATCTTGTGCAAGGACTGCCGCACGCTGAGAGGAGGAGCAGCCCTACAATAGCTTCCAGACCTTCTTCAGACCCAATTAGCCAAGATTGATGCTGGAAACCCAGGGGAAATTCCAGTGGATTTAGAATACTTCCCCTCACGCACTTAGAGCAGCTGAGCATTCCAGGAAAACATCTCCAGTTGGAAAGCCCAAGGAAGGATTCAGCAAACATCAACAATTAGCTGACTAGTTAGCCAACTGAATCAAAATACACTGAACAGCAACTCAGACCATGAAATCCATATGGATAGCTGTAGACCAAGCTTGTTCTGTGACTAAATCACACACAGCACCTTTGCTGCTTGTTGAACTTAACCAAGTTTGCGAAGTCCATCCAAACATCTGAACTCAGCTTCCAGAGGGCAGAAAAAAGCAGCTGTGTTCTGAACTGAAGTTATGAATGCTTTGCACACTGCAGCAGCTAGAAGCTTAAGAAGAGCAACATGTATATTAACTAGTAGTAATACAATGACCCGTAACCAATTATATAAAAAGCTCAAAACTTAAACCAAAGAAATAATCAACTAATATGTGAGAAAGCCACACACAGGTTATTTGTCACTGTCAGTAATTACCGCCCCCCACCAGTCTACCAGTCCCCAAACTGCAACAAGCACTCCTCTCCTCACAGAGGGCAGACAGGGTGTAGCAAGGGACAAGAGGGGACTTAAAACACTCAGGAAAATTACACCTGTGGTTTTTGTCCTGCCTCTTTCCTCGATTAAAAGAAAAATAATTATTTCATCGCTAGCATTTGCATTAATACTGTTCCTTCGCTTAGGAATAAATGTCACATTGTAGACCTGGTCCATGATTAAAAACGGAATGGCTGTCACAGCTCCAAGGCTTCCTCTTCCAAACCATGAGAAATAGGAAAGAAGTGCCTTTCTTTGAGAAAAGTTTATTAGCTTGACATTTCAAAACAATACAGCCTTTTAAAATAAAAACTAAAGACAAGAGGTAGCACTCAATATAGACTGCGCTAAAATAGTAAGATTTCTAACCCGTGTACATATTCAATAAATGTAGAACCAGAAATTCTTCCATTTAAATAGGATCTAATCAGTCTTTTGAAGAGTCCACGTTAACTGCTGAGAGCTCCAGATTTCCTTGAAGAACATGCACAACAGCAAGTCTCAAAAGCAACAGCAACCCATAAGAACCCACTACACTACAGGGAATGGCAGCACAGAAATACTGGGGATCAAGATCATCCAGGCTAACACCTCACCTCTGGCAGTAACTTGACTTCAAACAGGTTTGTGTGAAAGGAAGGTGGTGCAACATATCGCAGTATCTTCACAGCTTTAGGAGTTTGTTACCAGTTTATGCCCTGAATCAGGAGTGCTACTCCCAGATTAAAAAATAGTAATGAAACTATGGAGTGTCTGAAAGAAATCTGAAAGAGCAAGGAAAATGCAAACATCTCTGTTATAAAGGAGAAATCACAGTCAAATAAAGGCAAATTCTACAAATCTGAAGGATTTAGCTGGGTCACCGTAACAAGTAATTAGTGCCATGCAGAGATCCATCCAAACAAGTATTTTCTCACTGCATTGCTCACCTGATCTTTGCAAAATGGTTGAGAAGTTCCCACAAGGTCTGTTGGCAGAGGAAGTTGTCTTGCAAACGGGAGCCATCCTCCAGCTGTAATGCTATCCGAACCTATAGGAATACCACACTGAATTCATCTGAAAATTGAATGAAAACTTATTTTTCTTCACAACTTTTAAAAATATTTCAGTGGTCCTTGTTCATCCATGCAAACATTCTGGCCTGAATTCCTGTTCGTTGGGATGAACAGCTCCTGAGCATGGCAGAGCCCATTCTGGAATACTAACCAGCTTTCAAGGGCCCCTCTCCCCTACCACATCTTGAACTGGAACATATTCAGAGAAAAGCCAATGCAAACATCCCACATAATGTGTCATCATGAGCAACGGAGGTGTTCTGTTTTATACCAGACAAAACTTTACAGTAAGGGTCTTCACAGCTACATAAAACAAATTCCAATAACCCAGACATGACTGATGCAGCTGCACCATCTAAAACACCAACAAAGAGCTCTGTCCACTTCAGCATCCCTTTCCAGAACAACTTCCCTGGGACAAAACAGTTTACTTGCATATCCACACACAGAAACAATGAACACAGTCCCCATCTATCCCTGCATTACTGAAGGCCTAAATAACCATTACAAGTCCAAAGAAACTACATTTGTAATTTGCAACTCACTAATGCTTCCTAACCACCAAATTTTGACATACAATTTAAGAGTGAAGTAGCAAAAAATCTCAACGACAATTCTGGATGTTAAATTACCAAATTCTTGAACACCTGCAGAAAAAGGCAAGGGCCAGCCAGCTGCCGATTTTGACAGGTCTTTTCCAACCTGGAATGTGAATATCCACATTCATTAGCAGGTGCCACATAAACTTCAGAGAATTGCTTCCCAACCTCTCCCCCCCGCCCAAAAAAAAGGAAAAAAATCCGAGGCATTTCTAAAGTGAACACATGCTGGGGTCGATCCTTCAAACTCCTGATTGTCCCAAGGGAAAAGTCTAGCAGCTGACCAAGAGATAGAGAATAGCAGAGCACTTCAAGTGTTATCTTTACCTTTTAGAGAATATTCTGCCTTTTTCTGAATGTTTTCCCAATTAGCTCACCTGTCTAAAGAAAAATCATAGAAAATCCTGTAGCCACTAGATAGAACCTGGTTTCTTCCAGTCAACCTTAGTTTTCAGAAGTCCACAAAAACTGGCCTTATTCCAAAGCCTGAGAAGGACATTAGCCCAAGACAGCCAAAGCCATTTTCTTTCATTCTGTGTTTTCATGTGTCCCTACTAACACTCTCAGTGTAGCCTCTCACTGAGTGCAAGATGTGTGTGCAAGCACCAGCACAGGGGCTACAGAGAGATGGGAAAGAGACACATTCCAGCAGTCTACTGTGATTTGCATGGAGGAATATGTTTGTCATATGCCTTGGCTCCCACCAGTCCTCACAGGACTGCAAATGCTGATCTGCTGGAGATAGGAATTTTTCTACATAAAGGAAACAGTGGCATAATTAACAATGAGCCGACAGTACAATGTCATTTCATCCCACCACTAACACAACCTCATGGTTTCTCCTACACAGAAGACAAGCCTTAGATTATTCTCAGCTACAGCAGAGCGATGACAGCTGACATCACCATTCTGTAAGAAACCAGCCCAGAAATTCAGACTACCAGTTGCATCAGTTTTTGGGCAACAGTTCAAAGCTAAACATGTCACGAAAGTCCTCTTCAGTCCATTAGAAAAGTCTCTTCGAAAACCCCAGGGGCTACATAAAATAATAGCGACCAGTGCAAATTATTGTCTAAGTTTACAAATATTTAAACAAGAGGCTGACAACTTTAACATCAGAGCTGTACTGATAGTGCTCCTGCATCACCTGCCATCACAAAGGGAATTTGTTCAATTTTTCACTAAAGAACTGTCTTACAGGAAACAATGTTTTCCACATGCAAAAGCAAATCCAAAAGCTTTCTATTTTTAAAACATCAGATTTGCTGAACAAACTCGTGATTTATCAAAACCTGTATTCTGTCTCTAGGGTAACTGCTGTCGCTACAGGAAAGCACACCTACTTCTACAAACATAATCTTAATAGAACATACAATAACAAAAGACACAGAATCAAATTCATCCCAAAATTACTGCAGCCAGCCAGCATGACTGAGTGCATCTCCACTGCCACTACACCCCAGTCACAGTCACCTACCTGTTATAAAATTCCCCATTTTTTAACACATACTCCCTGTGGCAGGGAATTCTTTTTAGTCAGTTGTTCCATACAAAGTCTTTTCTTACACTGTGAAATTCTCCCAAGTAAAATCTGCTCAAGTTTGTGGGGCAGGGATTCTGTTTAGACTCTGCTCTTCACATGTGCATTTGCTGCATCTTCTCACCTCCATGACACAGCAGCCAGCACTCCTAGGGAAGCCTCACTTCTGTAGATTGTTCTGCTGAACTGCAACTGAATAGTAACAACTTATGCTTCTACTAGCTCTTCTCTTTTGTGATCTAAAGTAACTATTCCACACTATAACCCCTCTCCTACAGTGCACAGTCCTTCTTGCCCTTTCTCGTAATGTAACTTCAAGGAAAAAAAATAATATCACTGTTTTCCTTCAGTACCTCCCAAACCGGATGCAAATGTCAGATAGTCGTCACTGCACCATTTCAAGAGAAACACTCTTCTCTGGAAGACAGACTCCATTCCACCACAACATTTCACTGAAAATTTTAAGCAGATGCTACTGGTTTGTGGTATTTTTTAAAGTAAAGATGTCATTTGAAGCACAAATGTCTTTCTACCCTAAAGTTAGAAAAAAAGGCATTAGTGCCAAAACAAAGAACAGAGGGGTTTTACAGAGAAAAATATGAACATCAGCAACCCCCAAAACTACATTACACAGTGAACTAGAGCAGAGATTCCAAAGCCTTCTCACACCACAAAGTTCACTTTTCAACTTAGCACTTTCTCACTGTGCCAGTTAGAGCAACTGCCTATAACAAACACCTCTAACACTGCTTGGCTGACAGACATTAAGAGATCAGCACCAACAGACCTGCAACTTCGATGAAACTTGAGAAACTCCCCATGAGGAAGTTAATAAATAGCAAGATGACTGTTAGTGATAGACAAGTTTTCATTCCCAGGTTACTTAAGTAAGACCACATATCATTTTTACAACATGAAAAGTTCACACTCAATTACACCTATGCATCTCTTGAAAAGTTATGCCTCCAGCCACAGGGATACGTATAGAAGATTTTTACACTCCTAAACATGGCCGTAATTTCTAGAGAAAACAGCATCCATAAGCCCTTTGCAAATAATATTAAATAGGGACATTTGGCCACTGCTGAACTCAGAACATGTAATGAAAGACTCTAAAGCTGTGTAAACACGCCATGAACACCAATGCTAGGAAAGCAGTAAAAGATTCTGTAAGAGTCTGAGATTTAGTCAAAATCCAGAGCTGGACAACAGCAACTGAAACAGAATTTAGGAAAGGGAACTGAGTTAGTCATCACCGATGTTTAACTTCTTAGCTATCCATGACTACTAGTTTTTCAGCTCCCCAAACCATCCCGCTCTCCTCCAGCACGACTTTCAGCTACTTAATTACCATTTTCCACTGCACTTCAACCAGTCTTCGGCAGGTCTCTGACACAAGCATGGCCACACCAACCTGTGCCCTTGCTCATTAGATCTGATGGGATCATATCAGCACAACTGATAAATGAACAGATCAGGTCACACTGCATAAATGAACATACCGTGGTTCCAACTCCTGCTCTGTTAGTGACTGGCACCATCTCCAGTTTGGCATTGTTGGGCAGCCTAGCAAATCTCCACTGCAAGGACAGGTCCAAAACATTCCTCTGAAACCTGAAGGGGAACAGAGCCTATGAGCAATACAAAGTTCAGGTATTGTGCAAGAGAATTCCCGGGAGACTAACTAGGAGCCATAAAAAATGATTCAATAATGAACAATTGGTAATTATAAAAGCATCATGAACAAAAGCTCTTCTGCACACCAAAACAGCTGCAGTTTGTAGAGGTTACAGAGAAGATACCCAAATCTATGTTCTTCCTTTAAATGTTTTAAAGAGATAAACAGCAACCGACTACGTAACCGAGCCTAGTTAAATACCAAAGTACTCTCTTTTTTTAGTGCTCTTCAGACAAATGACCTCTCAATTAAGACACCATAAAAGCAGAGAGTCAGACCCCCAGGTAAGAGGGGAGACGGGCGTTGCCGGTCTGTGACCTGGATGAGGTGTCCCATGGCAGCGACATGGGGCCTCGCCGTCTGTCCCAGCAGCGAAAGGAACGTGGCATAGGGACACCGGGAGGAACCGACCTGAACAGAGTTTAGTGTGTGCCCCGACCCCTCGCACCGCCACCGCCCGCCGCAGACTCCGCCAGGCCCTGGACACCCCGCGGGCGGAGCGCGGGCTCCGGCAGCGCCAGGCCCGGCACGGAGAGCGGCCGCGGGCGGGGCCTCTCCCACGGCCGCAGGCAGCCGGACCGGGGCCCGGGCCCGGGCCCGGCCCCACGGCGGCACTCACTTCAGGCCGTACTCGCCGGGACTGCCACCCTGCTTCCTGCAGACCTCCTCGAGGACCTGCGGAAAGAAGAGAGGCGTCACAGCTTGCCCGCGGCCCTGCCACCACCTTCCCCTCACCCCCCACCCCGCCGCGGACCCACCTGGAGCAGGACCGTGCCGGGCCCCACCCGCACCGTGACCCGCCGCCCGCTGGGCGCCAGCACCGACACCGCAGCGCCTCCCCCACCCGCCGCCGCCATCTTCCGCTGCCGTGCCAGCTCCGCACGGTCGGGGCGGAGTCGGCCCGGGGCCGTCCTGCTGCGGGCCCGCCCCGGCCCGGCGGCTGCGGAAGCGAGCTGTCGCGGGCGAGTCCCGGCCTGGCGGAGCCGGCCCGCGGCGGGACGGGCAGGCGGCTCTGAGGCCGGGGCGGAGCGGTCCGCCCGCGGCGGGTGCGGTTCCCTGGGCGCGAGGGGGGGCTGGCGGCAGCAGCGGCCCTTGGACGGGGCATACGGTGGGCGGCTCGGGCTGCTCCCCCGGCACTGGGCGGGGGCGACCCCCGGCCCTGCCCGCTGGGCTGGGGTGGAGGCGGCTCCGGAGCTGCCGTCGTTTCGCAGCTCCGCGGGGAGCGGGAGGGGGAGCAGTCACGCGTCCCGCTGTGCCTGACTACGCTTGTGGTGTCCCTTGGGTTTCCAATGTCAGGATCAGTCACCTCCTCCAGGGAAATAAAACATTTTCTCGTTGTACCGGGATCCTGCCCGGCAGCGCAGGCGGGGACCCCGAACCGAGGGCCGGCCGGCCCGGGCGTCCCTAGGCAACGCTGGTGGCCAGAAATCCCTTGGGCTGGTGGATTCCTGTCTCTCTCCTGAGCAGTGATACCGAAAATCCCTGCGCGTACTGGGAAGGTTCTTCTGGGCCAAATAACAGCCCTGGCGAACCCCGCATTTCACAGGGGAGCGGGGCGCATCCTGGCGCCTTCTCAGTGCCTCAGGAGCGTCCAGGCAGTGTCACAATCGGGGCGCCGTTGGTCAGACAAAGCACAGCGTCCTGCTGCCCCTGAAAGCCATTTCTTCTGGCAAGAAGAGAAAAAAGTTGACTTGGAACCTCGCGGTCAGTGCTGCAAACTCAGCTGGTCAGGAGAGATGGCTGCAGCCAAGGAACCGAAATTATCGTACATTTCACAACACACAATTTCCCAGAGACTTTATTTCATTTATGGGTTTCCTCTTCAGTCTCAGCACGGCCTCTGCATCAAAGGCACTCTCAGATTCGATGACAGTCTGTTTAGTTTGCTATCATAAAAACAAAATAAAACAACCCACCAAAAAAAAAACAAACCCCAAAACTTTTAGTTTGAGTAACCACTGGAATTTATTTAGCCTAAGTTGTAACCACACACCAGATACTTTCTCTTTTCTCTACTTCTTCTATATTTATCCTATATGTTAAGCTTAAGTCTCCACTTCTACCCCCAGCACCCACAAAAATGTCTGGTTCGCTTGTCTTAAAAAGGAAAAAGATCCATTCAAGGAAAGACACTTTCATAGAAGATTACACTTGCTTGGGTTTACCATATCAGCAGCATGAGAGAAGGGATGAAAATGAGAATTTTAAGGATGGAGAGATATCCCCTTGCTTATGCATG
Organism: Aphelocoma coerulescens; assembly: GCF_041296385.1. Lineage (NCBI taxonomy): Eukaryota > Metazoa > Chordata > Aves > Passeriformes > Corvidae > Aphelocoma > Aphelocoma coerulescens. The sequence goes on from NC_091031.1 coordinate 260,563, forward strand.
TGGATTCGTAAGTCCACCCAACACCGTAACTGTTCAGTGAGATGTAGAAATAGTAATAAAGGATGTCCAGGTGAATAATGTTTAAAACACTGCTTTAAAATGTCTTTACGGGTTGTTCATTCCATTGGGCAGTATCGTTGCCATCATATTTATAGAGCTACAGTGTTCAGGATACATAGTTCCCAACCTTTTCAAATTCTTTTTGCTGTAAATATACGTGGAGAGGTGTAAGGACTTAAGAGCAAGATTTTCTGAAAGTTGACACACTTTTGTCTAAAATAGGGTGCAACAAATATCTATGATATTCAAGTACTTCTTAGTCTTTAAAATAGGGAGAGATCCAAAGCCCTGCAACTATCTCACACATAATGAAGATATCCCATTCTTCCACTAATTAATACTTTTTTCTGGAGGAGAAGAAGCAATTAAGATGCCTTTGTTAACTGCAGTGACTATCCCCCTGCTCAGCCATTCCAATTTGAAAGACACATTTTGGGTTTCATAGCCCAAAATTGGTCTCATTTCTGGATGGGTGTAGCTCCTATTTGATGTCTGAAGCAGGCAGCTGTTTCCTTTTTTGCATCTGGAAGTGACACTTCCCTTAAAGAAATGTTGCTCCTGATAAAAAGACACCAATGTAATTTGATCTGAACATTTCCAAATTGTGGGATTAGAAGTGATTCTGGTTGTTAATGGTATGGCATAATCACAAAGTTGCACAGAGGTGAAGGGTCACATTTCATACCCAGAGCCACTTCTAATCTCAAACATTTATCTGAAATTAGAGGCATCAGGAGAGAAAAGGGGGAGGTGACTACAACCTGGAGTCCATTAAAGTGCCACAAAGAAAGAGTAACCATTTGGGAATGACTGAAAACACCCTTATATCAGATTTCGGCTCTGACCAGAGCTTCATCTGGAAATTGGTCAGTTAGTCAGTTAGTGCAAAGTCTGAAGCAGTAAGTCCTGAGCCCTGTCAGGCTGGAGGATGCCTGCAAATCTACCAGGTGAGCCCCAGCCAAACATCCTCCAAAAATTTGTCATAAATTGCATTTCTTTGGTAATTACAGTGAACACGCTGCAGAATGATCTTCCCTAATCCTACTTTTCAGGCAGCTGGTGCTTTGCATTCAATACATAGCCCTGGCACTGTCTGCATCTGCATTGTCACAGGCATACAGGGAATAACGCATATTTGCTTCTTCATAAAGCAGCAAAACCTCACCTGCTTTTATTTTTTCTTTCATCTTTCAAAATGAATAGGAAATTAGCTGTGAACATCTAGAAATATGTAGTAATGAGCTCCAAAACATGATGCAGAACAAGCCACTTACCACAGTAACAATGATTCTGGAGTGTTTCCTGCTGCCTGTAGCAACATCACTGACCACAGAGTGTCCTGGGGATGTTCAAGAGGTGGTTCCTACCCGAGCATCACTCAGCACATTACATCTGTACCCAGGCTTTAAGAGGGCTCTGCTGCTCTCCTGGAGTTCTTTACAACCCCTGGCCTCGGGGTCAGAGGAGGCAGCAGCAGCATGACTGTGTAAAAGCAGGTTCTGTTGGTGAGTGGTGCTGTATGGGGTAACTTACACCACACACATACTTCTGATCAACACAAGACCCAAGCAATGAGCCAGGGAGCTTGGTCTGAGCCAGGACTGCAGAGTGGCTCAAATAAGGAATGAGAGGTGGCTGTGAAGGAGAACCATACCTGTGGTACAAGTCCTTACACAGGACCCAGGTGTAAACCCTCTTGGTCCTGGGTTTCCTTGGGAAACATCTAAAGGGCAAGTGCTGGGACTGCCTTAGTCCTGGCAGGGTACGAGGGAATTCGGAACTGTCTCATAAGCTTTTGTATAGCATAGTCTAATATACTGAACATAAAGGACTATCTTGGGACATAGTGGAACACATTATGCAGGACATTTCACTTTCAAAGGTATTAAATGGAAACAGTATCTCCCTTAACATTATTTCAAATCGCTACAAGTCTCTTGCTTGCCTCCTACATGCCTCCCTCCTACCAATAAAAATGCCAAATCTCCAGTGCTTGGAGCAGGACTCCAATTCTTTCAGCTTTCTCTGAGCTTCTTTTTGTACTGAGGCCAATCTATTCAATGTAGGGAGGGTCTTATCAAAAGATTAAAACTCAGTGAACCTCTCATGCTGAAGTATTACAAAATTCTCTAAAATCTGTGTCACTTTGATGTTCACTCAAGTTCAGTATGTCAAGGAGTTGAATGGTACCAGATTTAAATGTTTAGAAGTTAGAAAGGCTGTTATACCAGACCTACAGCCTTACATTCTTCCTCATAGCCCCTTGCTCAGCCATGACAAGTAATACAACATTTTACTGAACTTTGGAAGGATAGTAGGAGTGCTCTGAATGAACCCTCCCCTGAGTGACCTGAACCAGAGGTCAGAAAGCTGAAGAGGGCTCAGTAAAGCCAAGCCAGGCAAAACTTAAATTTCTTTGCTTCACTTCTTAGGACAAAGATCTGCATCTTTAACATGCATTCCTCTCTGCCATAAGGTTCCTCCCTGGTGCATCAGAATTGGTTGCCCCTTATTGCAGCCAGCTGGTTACCAAGCAAGGCATTACAGAGTGCAGGAACTCAGCCCTCCATGGAGAGAAAGAGCAGGGACACCAGGAGGAATGCAAGCCCGGCAACGGGAGGCACAGCAGCTTTACTGTGAAGGATGGAGTTCAGCAATCTTACCCCTCCTGTTTTCTTGCTGTACCTAGTGGACTATGAGGTCCTGAAGTTGTTTATGCCAACTCTTCCAGGGATCCTGGAACACTCTGAGGACTTTCTGCTTCAGACATTGCACTAACTGAGCCAGTTTCCAGATGAAGCTCTGCTCAGGCCAACCGATGAGTTCCTTAACTTGTTGTAACTAGTCTCAGTGATCCATTGCTTGGACCTGGCACGGACAGTGAGGAAGGGAGGTTTAGGCCAGTGTACAGAAAGATACAATGATGCAGAAATGTGCTGGGACCGAAAACCTGTCAGGGAGTGCATATCGTGCACTTGAGGAGGTGCACAGTCAATTGAGTAGCTTTTCTTGGCTTCAAAGATACTGTTGTCAGTATTAGCACTTAAATATAACATTTGGAGGTAAAAATCTGAGTGAGAACAGAGCGAGAACTGAGAGTACGTAAGAGTAACTCAAAGATAAAAAAACCAAACATGGCAAGCAAACCAAAACCACATGCTACGTGTGTAGGAAACATAGAGCTGAGGCTACATTCAGAAAGTCCAAACACAGTAAGGTAAAAAATGTAGTTGCAGCAGTTGGACAGCCCTAATTCCAGCTTGACAAAAAAACCTTCCACGTGCTATTTTAAGATGATACTCTTTTCACCTTTTCTGATCCCAGATAGTTTATACTTCCCAGTTAAGACAGTCTTCCTGCTCCTTTCTGGAAGGCTGTCGAGGAGTGTGAGTTGTCCTATTTCGTATCTAAATGAATTATTCAAAGCGTAGCATTTTCTCTGTTTTTCCTCGGTTTTTAACTCCGAGGTCTGCGATAAGGCCATTTCCAAGGAATTTCCCCTCTCTCAGATGACCGGCACTCTGGTGACAACACGGCTTTTTCTCCAGGATTTTTCTTGCAGTTCCTGGAAACGTCCGGGCCCCGTGGGAGAGCGGCCGGCGGTAAACCTCGCGAGCTGCCGAGAGCAACAGGGCGAAGCCTCTACGGCGCGGAGGCTTCGACCCCCGGGAAAGCCGTGCCGGCGGTTGGGGGCAGCAAGGGGGCCGGAACCGCCGCCTCCGGCCTGCCCTGACTCCGGCACGCCCGGGGCCTCCACGTCCCCTCCTGTTCCCGGCAGCAGCATCCTCCGGCCGGGGACGACCCGCCGCCGGCCCCGGTCAGCCGCGGAAGCTAATCAGACCGGACGCCGATGTCTGGGACCAAACGACCGCTTCCCGCTGCGCTCTGGGGGCCAGGGCCAGGCCGGAGTCCGGCACCGCGGGCCATCCCCCGGCCAGCGTGGGGGATCCCGCACAAGAGCGATCGCGGGGCGCGGCGCTGAGCTGCGCCGGTGAAGCGGCGGTGGCACGTCCCGGGGCGGGGCGGGCAGTGCCGCCCACGCGGAGCCGGGGAGGAGCTGCCGTCGGGGCTGTGGGGGGAGAGGGGCGGGACGAGGGGCGCGGCGCGGGCCTGGGGCGCCGCCACGGGGGCTGCCACGTGCGGAGCCTCGCGCTCGGGCGGCCCGACCGCCCCCCCGGCCCCGGAGAGAGGCCGCCCCGGGCCCCCGCCGCCCTGCGGGCGAGGCTGTCGGGCGCCGCCGCCACCGCCGCGGCCCCGGCGCCGGCAGGGGCGGCGATGGCGTCGCCGTCGAGCGCGGGGCGCGCCCCGACGGAGCGGCCCACCGTGCCGGTGCGGCGCGGCGCGGCGCAGACCCCCCGCTCCCTCCGCCTCGCTCCGAGGGGGCGGAGGGCAGGGCAGGGCGGGGGCTGGCCGGCTGCTGCCCCACGCGGCGCCCGGGCTGGCGGCGCCCCCGGCGCGCTCCCCGCGCACTCCGTGCCCCTCTGTCATGCTCGCCGCCTGGGAGCGGGTGGCGGGCTCCTGTGCCGGCAGCCGCGCCACCGAGCCCGCGCCGCCGGCGCTACCCTCTCCGCCCGCCGCCGACCCCCGTCCCCGCGGGTGGCGCGGCGGGGCGCGGCGGAGCGCGGGCGGCGCTGCCCGCCGCCGGGGACTGGCTGCTGCCGCCGCGGCGAGCGGCGGGTGGCGGCGGGCGGCGATGGGCACGGCAGCGGTGCACCTCCTGCTGCTGTTGGGGCTGCTGCACGCCGGGCCCGGCGGCGAGGGCAGGAAGGGCTGGCGGCGGCGAGGCCCGGCGGTCCGCGAGCGCGGCGAGGCGGCGGCGGCGGCAGCCGAGAGTTTCCCGCTGGACTTCACCGCCGTGGAGGGCAACATGGACAGCTTCATGGCGCAGATCAAGAGCCTGGCGCAGTCGCTGTACCCCTGCTCGGCCCAGGCACTGCCGCACGACCTGCGCCTGCACCTCCTGCACAACGCCTCGGTCACCTGCAACGACGGCAGCCCGGCCGGGTGAGTCCCCGCGCCGCGCCGGCCCCTCCAGGCGCCCCGGGGCTGCCCCGCGCGGCCGCCGCCGCTCCCCGCGGCCCCGGCCCCGAGGGCTGCGGCGCCACCGCGCGGCGGCGCGTGGCACCGGCGGCGACAGGTGCAATGAGCGCCTCCCGGGCGGCGGCCCCGGCGCTTCCCCGGGCGGACGCGAGCGGCGCCGCCGCCAGAGCCGCCGCCCCTGCGCGCCGCCCGTCGCCTCGGCGTGGTCCCGGCGCCCCGGCCCGACTGGCACCAGAGCCTTGCGGCGGGGCCCGGCTCCCGCTTAGGCATTGCCCCTTGTCTGTGCCCGCAGCTACTACCTGAAGGAGTCCAAAGGCAGTCGGCGGTGGCTGCTGTTCCTGGAAGGTGAGCGCCGGCGCCCCCGACTTCCGCAACGGCGGCCACGAGCGGGACGGCGACCCGAGGCTGCCCTCGGTGCCCCGGCCCCTGCGGGCCGCCGTCCCTCGCCCGCGAGTCCCCGGCCCTTCGGGGCGGCTGACCCCTGTCCTCTCGCCAGGAGGGTGGTACTGCTTCAACAGGGAGAACTGCGACACCCGCTACGACACCATGCGGCGGCTGATGAGCTCCCGGGAGTGGCCCGCGACCCGCGTGGGTAAGTCGCCCCCTCCACCCCGTTGGGCAGCCCCGAGGGACTGGGACCGAGCTGAGGTAGCGCCCGCTGTCACCACCGCTCTGGAAGGTGCCTGGTTGCTGCCCCGTGATGATCCCGTGCCGCGGGCACGGGCAGGCGTTTGGGTGCACAGGCATCGCCGGGAATGGGTGCTGCTCTCTTCTCTCTCTTCTCACGCTGCAGCCTCCTAGGTAGCCAAACCTCCGTCACTCACGCAGATCATCTAATTGAGTATATTGGAATTTACCTGCTAGGATTTGTATTTTGGGGAGGTACTTAAATAGGCATCACAGGTCTCTTCTGTACTACAAGAAGCTTCTAGACAGGCTTCATCTGTAGCATGAATCAAATTCTGAATGTCAAATCTGCCTAAGGGCAAATTTAGAAATGTTCCTTCCACTTCCCTTGCCAATGTTTTTCATCATGGATGTTTGTTTTCTGTGTGGTCAGAGGTCTTGCATGAGGCTCCCACGATTCCTCTGAAATCACAGACTGTCATCTGTATGTTTCTTGTTTCTTTGTGCCCATCTGCAGGAACTGGAATCCTGTCCTCTCAGCCAGAAGAAAATCCCCACTGGTGGAATGCAAACATGGTGTAAGGAGGGACAACGGAGGGAAATAGCTTTGTACTTAAACAGCATCTCCTGCCTTTTAGGCTAGCAAGAGTGCTGCAGAGACAAGTTAAGACTAATACTTGGAAAAGGAAATTGTGTGTTTCCTCATTTGTTGCAGTTCACCTCTCTAACATGTAGGGTTGACAAGGTCCAGAGAAACTTAAGTTCACTCTCCTTGGAGTTTTGGGGTGATCTAATGGAGAAAAACTGGGGATACCTTAGAGAGCCTTCTCAAACAGCTGCAGTGGTGAATCCATCATGAGCGGTGGGCTGATAGTGTGTTACACATCTGACAATTTGAGAAGAATGTGGAGCAGCTCTCCTAGTTCAAAGAAGAGAAATGAGAGAGACTAGTTTATAGATGCATCTACACAGAAGGGATGTTAATTTATCTTCTGCAAGACAGAGACATGAGAAGTTAATTCCTGTAAAAACCTCCAATGGTTGCAGTCAGCATTTACACTGCACTGACTAGAGTCTTCTCATTTTCCATGTGAAAAACTGAAGCATAGAGAGTTGCCCTGTGACAGGGCATCCACTGTGTTGGCAGAATAGCTGAGAGCAAAGTCGTGGTTCATCATTCCGTCCACTGAGCTTAGTGCTTCAATTAGATTGATAAAAGACATGTTATTTATTGATTTAATTCAGTAAAACTACCAGCGTTCAGGAGAAAATTCAAGACAGTTATAGTTGTCACTTGGTGTGCAGGAAGGTAAGTTGTCAAATTGGACAGAAACTCTTCCCTTTTCCCCTTCCCAGGATTTTATTTTCTTCCAGCTAGGTGACCCCATCCTCACCCTGTTGTGCGTGTCAGAGGCACAGCAGGACTCACACAGCTCTCTCTTACAGATTCATCCCATATTGCTCAAGTGATGTTTGGAGTGGTGCCTCTTCCAAGTCTGAGAAAAGTGAGTGTTGCTGATGGGCCGTTGCTGCCCCAGACATCACACATTAAAGGATGTGGCCAGACTTCTGTGAAACCACGTGGACAAGAAACAGGCTTTTTCTTGCTGAAGGGCAGGAAAGAATATCAAGCTACTTCCAGATAAAACATCCTGATCTCTTTAGCTCAGGCTGTTTTGGCATAGTTCAGAGCCACTGCTTGCAGAGATGTTACACTGGTGCAGTATGCAAGGATTAGAGGAACAAAATTCCTTTTAGATGAATCTCCAGGTTCCAGCACGCAGCAAATTAATTGCTGTAGCTGAGGGACCATGGACTGTTGCATGTAACTTTTGCATGGCTGACCTGAGAGGCAGGACTGTGAATTTAGTGTCAGACTTTTATCAGAAGGATGTTTTGCCTTAGGCAGGAGCCATCATGTGTCAAGCTAAAGCTGTCTGCAGGTTTCTTTGGGAAACAGCATAATTCATCTTAATACGTGCTGCATTGCCATCAGATGTCATTCTGGTGGTGTCACAGTAAGGGGCCTTTTCACTTCATCCCAGCTCCTTGGAGCTGTTCCTTTGGAGTAGTTACACACCAGCAGCCACGGTGATGCCAAGGAAGCAGTGTCTGTGTATGCGTAACATTTTGTGAAGCATTGCTTCTCTGAATTGGCTTGATGAATTGGGAAAACGGGGAAGCAGTAAGTTGGAACTGAGGTTCCAGGTGGTAGGAAGATGTGTGTTCCTCCAGTACCTTCCTTCTTGTTTTCCTTTTCCAAGTTTACTCATTTCTAAGCACTGTCATAGGAAGGTGCTTGTGTAATTGAGTATTCGAATCACTCTGTTCTCTTTCAGGGCAGCACATTTTGTATGGGGTGGGGGAGAATCTCTTGTTAGGTGTATTTGGTATAGGTGGATAAAATGAGCCTGAGTTTATATTCGTAATCCCTTTGGAAGGTTCTTAAACATTTTTGGAGAGGAAGTAAAAGTCTGAGCCTGGACAGGAAGAAATTTTTTGACACTGAGCTGTCTTCCAGATGAATATGCCTTCATGGGAGCACTGATCATACAGGAGGTTATAAAGGAGCTGGTGGGAAAAGGTCTGAGCACTGCGAAAGTGTTGCTGCTAGCGGGGAGCAGGTAGGTATCCACAAGATTCCATTTGGTGAAGAGAGATTTCCACAGCAGAAAGCTGTTAAGGGAGGAGGTCTCAGCAGTTCCTGAAACATTTTTTCTAGGAGTACAGTAACACTAACACAGCAAACCCTGTATCTCCGGTCAGTTTTCTCCTGTAAGTGGTACAACAGAGGATGATACAATATTACTTCATCAGCTTCTGGTCCACTTAAGAGAAAACTGAGAAAATTATAACAAAGCTTTGCGTTCTTCTGTGCATCAAGAATGCTGGTTCCTGTTGGCCAACATTGTAAGACACGCACCTCCTGTGAATTGTTTCAGGACACCAAAATAAAAACCAAACTTGTCTCACACAGGTGCTCTGGAACATCCTGTGTTGCACAGAGCTCTGGTACACTCAGTGTGTATTACACGGGAGCGTAATAGAGAAGTTGCAAGGAGTGAATTTGTCTCACTTCAGATGCTCTTAGTTTCTGAGCTGCCAACCCCCTTGGAAATGATACAGAGCACATGTATCTCCCAGGAAAGAGAGTAACAACAGGACTTTGCTTCTGAGCTACCAGATTATTACTCAGCACTAGCTTTATTTCTGAGTTTTGCCAAGCAAGGAAATAATGTGGTGTCTACCAAGTTTGTGGTGAATGGTTGGATAGCTCTGCTGTGGGTAGGTGAAGGTCTTTATACCATGTCAGTGCTGAAGAAGGTTTGTCTGCTGGCAAGGTCTGTAACACCTTGCTAGCAGTGTTACAGTGTTGATACAGCGTTGATGCAGTGTTGATGTTGTTGCAGTGCTGGAGGGACAGGAGTGCTCCTGAATGTGGATCGAGTGGCAGAGCAGCTGGAGGAGATGGGTTATCAAGGGATTCAGGTTCGAGGCTTGGCAGACTCTGGATGGTTCCTAGATAACAAACAGTATCGCAGAACCGACTGTATTGATACCATAACATGTGCTCCAACAGAGGCCATTAGAAGAGGAATAAGGTACGGTCAGATGCTCTAAAGTACACTACTTTAAGAGGTTAGAGTGTGGAAAAGATGTCCTCCTTCTCTGTGTTCCTTCACTTTGATACTTAAGGAGTATTGTCTATATCAGTGGTTTTTCAAGTATTTTATTGGAAAAGACAATAATGGAAAGTCTAGATGTGCGAAAGAACGTGTACAGTTGTAGATGCTCTAAAATGTGTTGCTGGGACAGTGCTGCTGAGAGAGCTGTCCTGTCAGTTGAAATTCTAATCAGAACAGAAACTAGGATATGGAGAGGATACATTGTTAGGATTGCCCTGTGCCTCCCATTCTGTTATTGCTTTGTCTTGTAGATACTGGAATGGCATTGTTCCTGAACGCTGTAAACTGCAGTTTAAAGAGGGAGAGGAATGGAATTGCTTTTTTGGATATAAGATTTACCCCACTCTTCGATGTAAGTACCAAAGGAGAGAGATCAAACAGACTTAGGGTTTCCTCTGTATCTGTAATTAACTTGGAGCAATCCCTTTTCTGAAATTTTTGTCTTTCTAGGCCCAGTCTTTGTTGTCCAGTGGCTCTTTGATGAGGCCCAGCTTACTGTAGACAACGTACACCTAACTGGCCAGCCTGTTCAGGAAGGGCAGTGGCTCTACATCCAGAATTTGGGTAGAGAGCTGAGAAACACCTTGAAGGATGTGACGTAAGTGTTTCATTGAGAAAAACCTGTCTCATTTGTTTCTAAGAGACATTCTTATCTAGTGTCCTAGTGTTCTCAGACCTCTGCTGAAAAAGGAGTGTTGTAAATTTGGTGACTGTTAGTTCATCTACATCAAGAATCTTGTCTTTTTCATTTTTGTGTAAAATTCCACCCTCTCCCTAGTCTGGAAGGTTTGATTCAGCAGTATTTACTTTGTCCTTCAAGACATATCCACATTTCTGTTTTTTCCTTTAGAGCGAGCTTTGCTCCTGCCTGTTTGTCCCACGAGATCATCACACGCAAGTAAGTGCTTGTGCAGGTCCTGTGAGAGGTGAACAGGGATGCAGCTTGGGAATGAACCTGTCCTGGCAGCCGGACCCCTCTAATGTGATCTATACGGTTTGTCTTTTCAGTCACTGGACTGACATCCAGGTGAAGGGGACATCATTACCCCGTGCCCTGCACTGTTGGGATCGGAGCCTCCATGAGAGCAACAAAAATGGGAAGGCTCCTCTGAAAGGCTGCCCAATTCACCTGATTGACAGCTGTCCATGGCCTCACTGCAACCCCTCGTGCCCCACAATCAGGGACCAGTTCACAGGGCAGGAGATGAATGTGATCCAGTTCCTCATGCACATGGGTTTCGATGTTCAGAAGATGGCACAGCAGCAGGGCCTGGAGCCCAGTAAACTCCTGGGGATGCTCAGCAGTGGTAACTAGGGAGGGCTCATGCTCATCAAAGGGGCAGAGATTAGATCAGGAGGGGAGAGAGAGACTCTCAGCCCTTCTCCCAAACTTTCTAATCTTCTTCCTTAACGTTTCTGCAGGCAGATGCATGCTCATACCCATGCACACTCACACCTGTGCACTCACATGCTCCCACACTCTTGCACGCTTATGGTGTGTCAAGAACAAAAAGAAAAAAAACCAAAAACAAAACCAGGCAAGGAGCAATTTCTTGCTTACACTGTTTGGCTGGAACTTGTTCCCTCCAAACTCCTGGGCTAAGTTTCAGCCGGTCACATCCTCTTCCTGTGTTACACAAGGCAGTCGGATACAGGGAGTAGCAAAGCAAAGCCATAAATAGCAGCAATGAGAACCTTCCCCAGATCTGGGACATCTTCCCTTGCCATGAATTTTACATCATAGACTCGTTACAAGTGGTGAAAAAAGCAAGCACTGGATTTCTTCTGTCCAACTAGAAGTGAAGAAATGATTACATTACTTCCTGGAGATTAGCATCTCATGCTGAGTCACAATATATAGACCCAGGACACGTGCTAGGGATGGACACTCTTGTACTCAATTTATTCATATTATTTTATAAAATGACTTTTTTATTACTTTTTTAAACTAAGCAAGAAATATAAATGATATTGTAACATATTTTTTTTTTTAATAACGAAGAAACCTCTTGGTACTTTGGCAACGTGGCCATATTTATTTTAATATGTAAAATGCTATTTATAAGGGCTGACCAGAGAACTATACCTATGTCTTTGTAAAGTTGTATATGCTGCTCATTTGAATGGGTTATCCTGATGGTCACTTGTGCCTGGGAGAGGGCTAAGGGTGGTGTTGATGTTTTGTATTAATTAGATTTCTGTGTTCCCCTTGCAGTGTTCCTTGTCATTGTTTCTCTGATGAAGAGGTTGTAATATAAGGTTTAAGTACAGAGACTTTCACCCAGCACCTGATGTTTTCAGACTTTCACAGCAATTTTGGCTTGCCTGTGATTCCCCAGGTTGTCCAGGGCATTGCATTGTAAGGTGGAGGGAGATCTGGTTTTGCTGCAAAGGCCTCTCTTCCAGTAAGGGAAATGTTTGATCAGAGCATCAGAAGCATTTGGAGCAGAAAAGGCAGAGAACATAAGACAAGCACCAACATATTTCTCTTCTAGTCACTTGGGAACACACCCACCTCAGCAGAGAGAAACCCCTTTGATAATAGTGGGAGGAGAACAAGGGAGGGATTGAGAATGCATGACTGAGGCTGGAGAGGAGACCGTTCCTTGGGTGGGAGCATGTGGGTGGCTGGAGCAGAACTTCACCCTGCAGCACAGTGTGGGGGTGTGGGGAGACCTGCACGAGGAGCACAGCTGCACATCCCTACTGCACGATGTCCTGGGACCAACTGTATGTGCCTGCACTTGTGTACATGGTTACACAGCATGTAGGCCACAGAGAATTTGGGCCTGATTTTAGAAAAATTCCCTGTACTTTAAAGACAGACCTTGCCAGGTTAGAACAGTGGTGCTGCTTGTGAGATCCCTTGTTTTGGGTAAGTAAACTGTAGCCCTTTGGTTCCTTTTCGGGCAGGACCACACACAGACCACCACAATCATCTGTCTTCCTGTGCATGATGGGATTAACACAGATTGAAGATAAAGAAAAAACTACAGAGAAAATGACTGGTGCTCCCAGTGAAACTGAAGAACAGGAAAACGTCAGTGCAGTTTCCCTATGATCAGTTTGGAAATTACTGATATCCTCTGTGTTTTAATGACTTGGGTATAAAAGTAGAATTGTCCTGATTATGTTTTTCATCTGTTTTCTGCCATGCAGAAGCCAGTGACAAAAGGGCAAGACTGGAAGAATTCAGTGCCATATGTTTGTATTCTGTGATCTTTTGACTAGATGAGGTTCTTTCTTTCTGAGGGAAAAGTGGCCGTGGTCTGTCTGGTGCACTGCTCCGCCAGTGTGATTTTGGGGACCTTTGCCCTCTGCCAGCACTGACTCTGGTGCTGACGGCTCTTCAGAGGGGCACCACTTCCCATGGGAAAGCAGAAGCTGAGCAGCAGGACCAGCTCTGCCTTGAGCCCCGGTGTCACTGATGGGGCAATGTGTCCTCAGGTAGGCCATGACATGGGGTGTCCCTGTGCTTTCTCCTGGTCCCTGGGCAGATGGGAAGTGATGCACCAGAAAGTGCCGCAATACAGAAAGTGACCCACTGCCAATGAGGCCTGCTAGAAGTGAAGGATTAATAGAGAGTCAGGAAAGGCAAGATTTCAGGATGAGAACCTGTTCACCTGGAGTTCCTCAGCTGTCCTGCTGCATTTCCTGGTTATTGTGATGTTAATTGTGCAACTTCCACCCCAAATGAATGCAGGCTTTTGTACTTTTAGCACCAGAGGCCTTTCTAAGGAAAATGGAAAGTACTTAAGATGAATGAAAGAGACACTGAGGTTACAAGATGGTGTCAAGCTGAAGGTAGGCACGTTTTATCGGTACAGCCAAAAATTTGTACTGTCCTCATGTGAGCCATTCCAGCATTAATTTTTTCTGCTTCCACACTGGGATGAGCACTGCAGGTGAGGAGTCAGCAATGCTGCTTGTGGGGTAAGGGAGGAATTTTTCTACTATGTTGTGGTGGAAACATTCACCCAGTCCCATTCTGAAACTACATCAGCAATTTTGTCTGGGGCTTTTAGAGATAGAATTAAGACACTTCTGGGGAGAGGTGAAGTCTGGCGAGCACTGTATATCGGGAATGGCTCACTGTGAAAGCTTTGATCTCACAGGAGGGAGGGTTTGACACTATTTATTGAAATCTGTGTTCCAAAACAGAGCTAAGAATATCAAAGCAGTTTTTTAAAAAACAATTGTATTCGGTTGTTGCATTCAGAGATACAAGAAAAACTGATTTCCACATAAAGTAAAAGAGAGACAGGGAAGAGTTTAAGGAAATGTTGAGGACGGGTGCTGTAAACCTTCACAGCCACAAGCTGTCACACAAAGTACAGCAGGTAAATGTATCACTGCTCCAGATCAACTGCAGCAAAGTGAGTCAGCTTTTATTCAGCCTCTGGCCTAAATCCTTTCTTTTATAGGGTTTGTGCTGCCTTTGGGCTTGTGCCCCCTCTCAGGGGCTCTTGGGTCTGCAGAACTGAGCTCTTGTTCCTGCAGCACGGCCGTATCACAGCCCACTGCCACAGCCAGCCACCTCCCCTCAGCGCGGGGGGTTGTGTGGAGAACGGCAGCATTCCAGTGACCCCAGAGTTTCTAAAAGAACAGCAGAAGGATAATCAAGAGCCTTTGATGGAGCTCGCAGCTTCAGTGTTAAATAACACCCGCTCCCAACAGCTGAGTGGGGGCAGGACTCATTCCAGAACTATTAATAAAACCCCTATTTATACTCCAGGTTCCTGTGAACGGTGCAGCAGAAAGCTACAGCTGCAGAGCGAAAATGGAATAAATGTCAGCCTCCAGGGAAAGCACCATCCTGCGGGAAAGGAGACAGCCAAAGGACAGCACAGAGGCAGGTTTCAGACCTGAGGAAGCAGAGAGCGAAGAGCAGCACCCTGAGCTTGCAGCCAGTGGGCAGAGCCAGCCAGTCACCTCCCTGCAGCCGCAGGTCTGTGCAGAGAGCTGCCAGAGATGCAGCGTCAGAGGCAGCTCCCACTGATGCCGGCAGAGACCAGCGAGATTTGAGCTGCCAATCCACTGAACTGCGACCAGGTGTGCCTCAGGGCAAAGGTGCAAGAGCCAGAAAGGACATTTGAGAAGGCATTGAGTGCATTGTCTGCTGGACCGGAAAGATAATGGAGAGCACGGGAGGGCCATATCTGAACACAGCTGCGGTGACTTCCCCTGTAGGAATAGCTCGATTGCTGCAGATGACCTTCGGATGTACCACATTCAGCCTGGTTGCCCACCAAGGGGGGTTCAGTGCCGCATATGGCACCTTCTGCATGTTTGTCTGGACCTTCTGCTTTGCCATCACTGTGTTCATCATCACCTGTGAGTTCACACACCTGCACAGCTGCCTGAGTCTCTCCTGGGGAAACTTCACTGCTGCTTTTGCCATGCTTGCCACACTCATGTCCATCACAGCTGCAGTGATCTACCCGCTCTACTTCGTCCAGGTGGGCTGTTACCCCATCGGCTGTGAGGTGAGAGATTTCCGCATTGCAGCCAGTGTCTTCGCGGGCCTTCTGTTTGTTGCGTACGCCACTGAGGTGTTCTTAACCAGGGCAAAACCAGGACAAGTCACCAGCTACATGGCTACTATCTCTGGGCTCTTGAAAATCGTTCAGGCCTTTGTGGCCTGCATCATCTTTGGGGCACTGGTGAACGACAGCCAATATGGTAAATACGTGGCAACACAGTGGTGTGTGGCTGTCTACAGCTTTTGCTTTGTGGTGACAGTGGTGGTAGTGGCCTTCAGTGTCACAGGTAAGACTGCCTTGCTGTGGTTCCCTTTTGAGCGTTCTGTGGTCATCTACACCTTTGGGGCTGTGCTGCTCTACATGAGTGCTGCGGTCATCTGGCCAGTGTTCTGCTTTGACAGCAAGTACGGCTCCCCACGACGCCCTGGCCTCTGCGCCAAGGGCAAGTGCCCCTGGGACAGCCAGCTGGTGATTGCCATCTTCACCTATGTCAACCTGCTGCTCTATGTCTTGGACCTGGCATACTCCCAGCGCATCCGCTTTGTCTCACACCTCTGAATTGTGGGTTGGCCTCTGTGGAGGCATCCCAGTGCTGTGAACCACTGAAGATGCAGAGGGATGGGGCAAGGGGCAGGGAGGTGCTGGGCAGGCATGTGCAGAACACCATCAGCCCAACATCAAGGTGAGGACTGACTACACTAAAAAATTAATGACCTGGAGCAGGTGGGCTGCAGCCGATGCAAAGCACAGCCCAACTCCCCCATGGTTTTGCTTCACCTTCCTTCCTGGTGCCAGCACAAAGGAATGACACAGCTCTACGTGCATCTGCAGACAGCAGGAATGCTTGTAGCCACAGCAGTGAGGCTGCTGGCTAGCAGGTTATTGAGCCAAATATTAGGAAAGACACCAAGGATTTTGAAACTGTTAACCAGTGCTTAATGGTAACCAAGCGTAACCAAGTGACTACTCAGGAAGTGGAAAAGTTAAAAGCTGCATGAAGGAACACCAGTTCAGAAGATGAAAATCAATCCCTCAGAGTTTGGGTTACTTTGGGCTGTGTGGTGAGATGTGGAATGCCTGCAAGTGTGGGCAGTTCGGTCTGGGTGTTTCTGAGAAGAACATCACAGCCATAACAGTGTTTTGAATGTTACCAGTCTTTTCCTTTTATCTCCTTTGCTATCTAGCACAGAAAAGGAATATCCTCAAGTGTACACCTTGGAGGAGGCCTAGGATATTCCTATTTAGCAAAAACTGAGTCACTACAGAAATGAAAATTTGTAAAGTCGGGGCTCTACTGCTGAGAATCAGGTTGCAGAGCAGAGCCAACCTGCAAAGTGACTGTGTGTGACCTGCCATCCTCGCTTGAGCAGCACAGAAAGTAGCTTGGCACATGCTCTGTCTTGATTAATGGGCCACCATTTCTTTACACTGGTGTCAAGGTTTTTTTTTCTGGAGGCTTGAAGATAAGTTCTGAGGGGGTGTGAAAGGGGAGGTAGAGACTAATTGATCTCACGGTGCTGCACAAGAGACCAAACCAGGCAGGGAGGGGGCATGGACAAGACGGGAAATGACAGAACTTGCACACAGTACCCCAGAGCAGCTCAGGCGCAGGATTCCTGAGCACTCTGCATCACCAAGTAGCTGAATGTCTCAGATGCATCTCTGACTAAACATCCACTTTGAAGTTCCACACTTCTCAGCTCAGATTTCAGGCTCCATAGAAATCTTCATTTGTTCCAGGGAGAAGCCAGAGTGTCCAAGTGCTTGTGCAGCTCATGCAGACTTGAGTACTTTGATTAAAATCTCCAGTAGCTGCCTGTCAGAATCAAGATTTATTTTTTATCCAAAATAAAATAAAGCTGAATGGCAGATGTATGCTTACGTCTCCTGAGATGTGTGTGCTGTCACCCTCCTCTCCACACTTTCATTTCAGTAGACACAGCCCGTTCTGCATGAAAACAGAGCTCACTTTATTTTGATGTACAAAGCCTGAACACAGACCCAAAAAAGTACAGACACAAGACAGCAAGACGTCTGAGTGGATTCTTTGCAGCAGAATGACTCAGGAATAAGGAAGGAAACTTACTTTTCATCAGTGCTTTGTGTGGGGTTTGAAAACCAAAGGGAAAACTTGTTGGGACAGATTATGTTGAATAATTCTGAGCAAGGACCAGCCCTTAGCAGGGGGGAGCATTAGCCAGGAAATGGGACAAGAATTGGGATCCAGCACAAAGGAACAGCCTTCCAAGGGGGTTTTCTCTTCTGCGAGTTCCAGTGAAGGGCAGGAAATCTGGAAGATGTGGTCCAACAGGAGGCTGGTAGGGCAAGACCCAAGGCTGTCTGCCATCGATACAAACCAGGAGCTTTATTTCTTGCCACCCAAACAAATTATGGGTTGTACAAATAGAAAATGCTGACTTGGAAAAGGAAATCAACTTTTGTTGGAGGAGTCAATTTACAAAGAGCCACTGTATACAAAGGGACCTTGAGCATTTATGATGTATTCCTCTTAAACTCACCAATGTGGATAAATTAAGCTGTGTCACACTTGAAAATTACTTTTTTGTTGTTATTACAGATCACTAAAAACCAAACAGGTGCCTGTGAAGCACCATGGCTTTTGTTATAAAATTCAATCCAACGAGCCCAGGAACGTGGCTTGAGGAAAGCCCCATTCTGCGGGCTCTGGTGTGGCTCTGGGAGGCTGGGGGGGCTGGGGAAGGGGGTCAGCAGAGGCAGGAGCACACAGGCAGGGCGGTACTTGTCCCCAGGGATGACACTGCCAGTCGCTCAGGCAGTGGCAGCTGTTGGAAAGCTCCTTGGCTGATAGCATATGGCTGAGCCAGGTACTGCTGGCTTCCTGCTGGGAAGATTTTGCACCAAGTAGGAGCAAGAGCAGAAACATGGTAAAATCTGCCAATGCCATGGGTTGATGCAACTTACACTGAGCCAGGGACAAAGGGCCAGAGAGAAACCAGTACCTGGGAAACAATGAGGGCAAAATTGAGTGCCTTCACAATAAGGGGAAAGCAAATTTAACATGGAAATCATGATCCCACTGACTGGACGAGTGGAAACACAAGTCATTGCCAAGAACAGTGTGTTCAGATTTAGCTTTCTCATCTGCCAGCCAAAGACTGAGCAAAAAATGTGAACATGGTCAAAATGGCAAAAAAAGATTGTGTGGACAACAATCCTCTCTTTTAGGAGAAAAAAAAAAATAAAAAAAAAATCAAAACCTCATGCTTCAGTGGTTAAAACACTCCCCAACCATTGGAAACTATGAGATTGCCCAATCCAGGACAGAGAACATCTGATATCTGCTCAGCAGGATTTACCAAATAGCTCTGTCATGATTCAGTTCACCAAACCCCCTTCACTTCCAGAGTGTATTGACCCCTTTAATTAATAGATGATGATCAAGTAGCTCACCATGAACCAGGTTTCCCCAGTCGCCAACCATTCCCAACCTTTTTTGGTAAACTAATGTTAGGATGTATGTGTGTTCGTTAATTACGGACTTGTGGCTGCAGCCAGTCTAGACAGCACCCAGAGGATTCCAGCCTGGCTAGATTAAAATCCGAATCGTTAATGGGTTGGGTTTGGTTTTTCCCTTCTCTTTTGGAAGCCCGGGGTTTGGTATCCCCAAAAGACAGCATTTAGGAACATTTATCAACAAAAAAACCCCCACTGAGATTTATTTCTGTCAATAAAGGAGCAAGAAAAAAATAAAAATGAAACCAGTGAGGTAAGATGATATTTAGGAAAAAAAGCACTGCCTGCTGCCTGGGTTTTACAGGATCACTTCACACCGGCCTGGTCTCTCCACAGCCCAGGGCCGCAAGGCTCTGATGGAGGCCACCCTCGGTCCTCGGGGCACGGCGGGCGGCCGCACTGCGCCCGGTCCCGGGTGGGAATCGGGCGACGGAAACTCCCTCCCCGTTCACGTGCAGGGAAATCCCTCGGGAAACCTACGGGCACGAGGTACCGCCGCTCTGGGACCAGCGGCCGCTGGGCCGCTCTCCGCGAGACCGCTCCCCGCAGGACCGGCAGGGTCGCGTATGGGCCCGCCCAGGGAGGCGGGACTGCGCACCGGAGCGTCCCGGGCCGGCCGAGGCGGAGAAGTGGCGGGGAGGAGACCCGAGCAGAGCAAGCACACGGGGACCCAGAGTCTCTTCTGGCGCCCGCTGCGCCCTGGCCCCGCGGGGGTCCCCCTCTCCGCGGGGAGGGTGGCCGGGGGTCACCGGGCTCACGGAGGGCGGTGATGGCGCGGCAACGCCAGCAAGCGGCGCTGCCCGCCCCGCCCCGCCCCGCTCCCGCCCCGCTCCCGCCCCGCCCCGCTCCCGGTCCGCCCCGCTCCCGCCCCGCTCCCGCCCCGCTCCCGCTCCCGGTCCGCCCCGCTCCCGCCCCGCTCCCGCCCCGCTCCCGCTCCCGGTCCGCCCCGCTCCGCTCCCGCCCCGCTCCCGCCCCGCTCCCGCTCCCGGTCCGCCCCGCTCCCGCCCCGCCCCGCTCCCGCCCCGCTCCCGCCCCGCTCCCGCTCCCGGTCCGCCCCGCTCCGCTCCCGCCCCGCTCCCGCCCCGCTCCCGCTCCCGGTCCGCCCCGCTCCCGCCCCGCTCCCGCTCCCGCTCCCGCCCCGCCGTACGCCACCAGGCGGCGCTGTGCTCCCGGCGGAGCTCTGCGGGAGGGTCGGGCGGGGCGGGGTGGGTCGGGAGCGGGAGCGGAGCGGGGCGGGAGCGGGAGCGGAGCGGGGCGGGGCGGGGCGGGGCGGGGCGGGGCGGGGCGGGGCGGGGCGGGGCGGGGCGGGGCGGCCGAGGGCTCCCGGCGGCCCCGCAGGCGGCGAATGATGCAACACTCAGGGTCGGTTGCCCCAATAGCTGGCCTTGCTGCGCCATTGTCCCCGCCCCCGAGCGCTGAGCGGTCGGAGGGCCGGCGCTGCCCCGCCCCGCCGCCCGCCGATTGGCTGCGCGCCGACGTCCCCCCGCGCGGCCTCGCCTCCGTGCGGGCGCGGCCACGTGGACGGTGGCGGGTCTGGCTCTGGCTCTGGGTCTGGTGGGGCCGCACGGCACGGGCCATGAGCGTGGGGTTCATCGGCGCGGGGCAGCTTGCCTTCGCCCTGGCCCGCGGCTTCACGGCGGCAGGTGGGCGCGGGGCAGTTCGCCTTCGCCCTGGCCCGGGGGCTTCATGGGGTTAGGTGGGCACGGGGCGGCTGTTGCCGATCCCTCGGGCTGACACGCTGTGTCGTTCGCAGGGGTCCTGGCTGCGCACAAGATCACGGCGAGCTCCCCGGACACTGACCTGCCCACCGTGAGCAGGCTGCGGGTGAGTGCGGCCGGGTAGCGAGGGCCGGGTGGCGGCGCTCCCCTCCCGGGCCGCCCCGGGCCTGAGCGGTCCCGTTTCTCTCCAAACCGGTGCAGAAAATAGGAGTGAACTTCACGGTGAGCAACAAGGACACGGTGAAGAGCAGCGATGTCCTCTTCCTGGCCGTGAAGCCACCCATCATCCCCTTCATCCTGGAGGAGGTGGGCCCCGACATCGAGGCCCGGCACATCGTGGTCTCCTGCGCGGCCGGCGTCACCATCAGCTCTATCGAGAAGGTGAGAGGGGACCGGGCCGTGCAAGGCCGGCCATGAGCTGCTTCCACTCCTCTGGCCCCTAGGAGCCGATGCCAGGGACAGATGTTACTTGTGCTACTCTGGACTAAAGTCACGCAGCAGCAGCAGCCAACTTGTTGTTTTCAGTCGCCTTTGCCTGTCTTCATCAGAAAATGCTATTAGAGGTTTTATCCAGCTCTTTCCTCACATGAGTTGCTGTCCAATAATGTTTCTCTCAACAGCAGTGGGTCATCTGCCCTGAATTTCTGCAGATTTTATGCTAAGTGTCTGCAGGAGCTGTTTTGGAGATCTGTGGGTTGATCTGGGATTGAGGCCTTTGGGATACTGTTTCCTGGACAGTCCATTGATGAAAAATATGCACTAAAGCTCATTTTTCTCCCTTCTTTCTTTTTTTACTTTCTATCTCCAATGATTTTCTGCCCTAAGAAACTCTCTACCTTCTGCCCCACACCAAAAGTGATCAGGTGCATGACCAACACCCCTGTGATTGTCCGGGAAGGTGCTACAGTCTATGCCACTGGAACTCATGCGGATGTGGAAGATGGGAAGCTCTTGGAACAACTGATGGCCAGTGTGGGCTTCTGCACTGAGGTGGAAGAGGATCTCATTGATGCTGTAACGGGGCTCAGTGGCAGTGGCCCTGCGTATGTATGTGCTATTTCCTCAGCTAGTGGCAGTCTTGGGGAGAGCAGTTGGCTTTGCCTGCCATAAAGTCTGTGCAACTTCAGCTTGTCATTTTTTTGTTTTTCCCACCACCCACATTTGCAATCGGATATGTAGTCCACGTGTCCAGTTTGGGACAGCATGTAAATTTTGTTAACAGTCAGATGAGTCTGAAGTCCATAGCCAGTGTGCGGTGTCCACATGTCCATGTTGCAAGACTTGGGCCTGCAGTTTGCATGATGCAGAAGCAGAATTTCTCCCATTCCCCCCACTCCAGAGCTGGAACTAGTGGGAGGGAAGCCTGGCATGGCATCCATGCAGTAAAGGGGGAGGCTTTTGTCAAGTCCATAAGTGATGAGTTACAGCACGATCCTGAAGCCCTGGATTCTCTCCTCCCTGAGACTTACCAGTCCTGGAGCAGAGTCTTTCAGTCACCTTCTTCCTCTCTCTGGTCTCAGGCATTCACTGCCCTGGATGCTCTTGCAGATGGAGGAGTAAAGATGGGCCTTCCCCGGAGGCTGGCAGTTCGACTTGGAGCACAGGCTTTGCTGGTCAGTATTACCTCCTTCATAACAAATCTGAGTCTGTGCTTGCTCTGTGCAGAGGAATCTTCACATCACAGTTTGATATTATCTTGGTCCTCTCACAGAATCTGCTTTAAAGAAAGTGTTTGGTTTGACTGCACACAGGTTCCTGGTGGGAGCTGTAGGAAGTAGCTACAGCAATCTGCTGGCACTCGTGGTGGTGTGGGAGCTGGGGCCTGGGAAACTCTGCTCCTTTGCAGGCTTCATCAGCTCTGAAAAGTGTTTTGGCAGCGTGCAGGAGCCTAGGTTTGCCTGCTGTGAATGTTGGTGCTGCTCTGTGCAGTGGAGAACAGGAGTGTGTGACAGTGGCTTCCTCAGCCAGAGCTCTGGCAGGTGTTTTCCTTGCTACAGGGTGCTGCCAAAATGCTGTTAGAATCTGAGCAGCATCCCGGTCAGCTGAAGGACAATGTCTGCTCGCCCGGGGGAGCCACTATCCATGCCCTGCACTTCCTGGAGAGTGGTGGCTTTCGCTCACTCCTCATCAATGCTGTGGAGGCTTCCTGTATCCGGACAAGGTGGGCACCCAGGAAGTCCTAAAACGCTTGCAAAACTTGTCCCCCAACCTCCCCATCTTTTTTCTATGTCTGCCTCTCCTACTACCCCATTGTAGGGAGCTGCAGCATTTGGCAGACCAAGAGAAGATTTCCCCAGCAGCCATAAAGAAAACTTTGCTGGACAAGGTGAAGCTGGAGTCTCCCTCTCTGTCTGTGGCATCTGCTAGCAAAGTCAGTCTGTTCACCCACAAGAGCAAGAAGAACTGACCGGACTACTGTATTCTGGCAGTGCTGAATATCAGTGTCCTGGTTGCGGCCAGGACAGGGTTAATTTTTGCAGTAGTCAGGAATGGCACAGCCAGGACCCTGGTTATTCTATACATCATGTACATGGGCAAAGGGTAGGGGGAGAAGTTGAGAGGGGAGTGTTTGTGGCAGGGGAGAGGGGCTGAAGAGGGATGGGGAGAAGGAGTCAGTCCTTTCTGGTTGGTTGCTTGAAGCCAGCAGTGGGGGTAACATCATGTTACGCGTGGTGAGCAATCATGTATGAATCATTCACGTCTCTTCTACGCTCTTTTTAATATTGTTGCTGTTATTATTTGTTTTCTTATCTCATTACTGTTTCCAGTAAATTGTTCTTATCGCAAACCATGATCTTTACCTTTTGTGCCTCCAGTTCTCCTCTCCAGCCTGCCACAGGGGGAGAGGGACGAGAGGGGAGTGAGTGAGCAGTGTGTGGTTTTGAGCATTTCAGTGGGAAAACTAATATGAGGAATACCATTCCTAAGCCACAACCATTATTGTCCTCTGTGTTATTTCTCTTTTGTCTAAGGAAAAGCATTCACTCTGAATGTTGGTGTCCCCTGTACCAGGCTTGTGGCTTACAACAGCTGTGGGGCGGTGCTGTAGCAGAGGGTCTTTAACCTAAAGGGAAACTGTAGTTAACCTGTAGTGGGGTTGGTGTGAGCTGTCCCTGGCACTGCTGTTTTCTTGGGCAGCGGTGATACTCTCATCAGAGCTTTGTCAAGGAAATCACTTGTCCAGAAGAAGAATTTGGGTACTTCCAGGACTCAAGCAGTGTTTGTGTGCCCCATGCAGAAAATTTTTTTAAGATGTTTCAGAACTTTTTGTTTCAAAGGTTTGATCCCCTCTGGCCCCATCTTGCATCTGCTGTCAGAGCTTATGTCCTGTCACTGTCGTTATTAGCTAGAGCAGATGCTGCCACACAAACGCCATGCTGCGTGGTACATCAGGGGCTGGGCCCAAAGTCACTTCTTGGAATGGACCCAATGCCTCTGCCCGATCTCCCACCACTTTGAGAGACATATGGTGTGAACATTGGACCACGCTCCTTTTCTCTCCAGCGGCCACCCCTTCTCTCTGCTCAGTCTGGTTTGGGGAACCATGGCCTCTCACTGCCCCTCCTTTACTGCTGGCCTTGCTTGGGTGGTTTGGCAGCTGGAGGGGTAGTGAGTGTTTACATTTCCTTCTGTCTCTGAGGTGCTGGTGATGGTAAAGTATTTTTAGTGTTAGGCTTTTGGCTGCTAGCAAGGTATGATCCTATAGGTGGGACAGATGGTTACTCCTCTTCCCTCTTTACATAAAAAACTGCTTCTCTGATGAGAGCTGTGGCTAATCCCAGCTATTTTGACTGGGTGTATCTCTTGCCACTGGCAGTGGCCATTAGGTCAGGAGTCCTTGGGTGCCATATGTTCCTCCCTTTCCTGCTCAGGATCTGTAATACCTGCACAGCAGACAGGCCAAGCTGGAAGTCAGACAGATGAAGTACTGGCTGATGCAAAAATGCAAGGGAGTGTTGTAGAAAGAATTCCCACTTGGCTGAAAAAGTGGGATGCAGAATGAATGGATGCCTGAGATTGAGCCCCTCTGCAGGGAGATGTAGAGGTTGCTCCTGGGTACTCCCAGAGAGACAGAGCTATAGATTAACTTCCTAGGTGGTTATAGACCTGTAACTGAGCTGGCCACCACATCGGATGGAAACCAGCCTATCGGGGGCTACAAGGGCCCTGCAAGGCTTGTGGTCACATTGCCTGCATACAGAGCGGAGAGCAGTAGTGCTGCTGCTGGATCCGAGCCTAGCCAAGCCCCTTCTGCTCTCCTACGGAGCATGGTTTCTCCTTAACCCGTCTGCCCATTTTATTGTGGCACCTTCCACTTGCCCCTCGCCCTTCTCTGGTATGCTCATCTTGTCCTCCCTGCTTTGCCTGTAGCATGGCAGCAAACACAGTAGGCACCAGTGTGTGTGTCATGGACCCGGAGTTGTAGCAAAACGGGTGGGAAGACACCTCGAGCGAGCCCGGCTGCTTTCCCAGTGACCTGGGAAAGCAGCGCTTCAGAGCAGAGTAGCGGCCCCGGCCCTAACGCTGCAGCCAGGGCTCGCCGCACACGGCCCGGTGCCGAGAGAGCCACGGCAGGGCCTGCGCCGGCGGAGCCGGCGGCTCGGAGAGACTGCGGGCGCAGCTCAAAGGGTGCTAAGGACCCCACCGGTGCGGGCTGAGGGACCACGCGCTCTGAAACGCGCAATGTGCACCGGGGAGACCCACAGGAGGCCGAACACTGCTGCCAGAGATGGCGGGAGCTGATCCGCGGCCGATCCAGTACTTTGGTGGAGCGGCAGCGCTCGCTCCGGGACGGGAACTCGACCGCGGCGGCGGAAGGAGACGGCACCGAGAGGAGCGGAGGCGGCCGGGCCGGGCCGGGCCGGGCCGGGCCGGGCCGGGCCGGGCCGGGCCGGGCCAGGGGGACCGCACCCTCTCCTCGATACCCCCGGGGAGAGCGCGCGGCCCCCTTAAGGCCCGGGGCGGTTGCGCCGGGCGCTTCATGAATGGAGCCACGTGACCCAAATATCACGTGACGAGTCCGTGAGCGGCGGCGGCGGCGGCGGCTCGTGAGTCCCGGTCCCTCCCAGCGCGGCCTCCCCGCCCCGCCCGGCCCGGCCCGGCCCGGCGGCTCCGGCAGGAGGTGAGCGCCACCGGCTGCGAGGGCGGGCGCGGCCCTGGCATCGGGCGGGGCGGGGCGGGCCGGTCCCAGGGGGCGGGCCGGGGCGGGGCGGGCGCGGCGGGCCCGGGATGGTGGCTGGGGCCGCCGCGGGGTCGGCAGGTGCCTAAAGGGGCCGCCATCGCTGACTCACGGCGGGGCTTCGGGGTCGCGCCTGCCGGGTGCCGCCCAGCCCCCGCCCCGCCCCGCCCGCGCTTCTCTTAGCGGCCGAGCAACAGGTGCGCGGGGCGCTGGCCCGGGGCCTGTCCCCGGCCCCGCCCGCCGCCTCCCGGGTCCACCCGCAGGCATCACGGATGCATCTGGCCCCTCCCTCCCGCCGTTGCCGACTGCCCCGATCGTGTTGCAGACCGGCTGCCCTCAGGCCGAGCCTACCCTTCTCAACCCCGCCGCACCTTCAGGCACTCAGGCTCCGCCGGTACGGGTGCGACCTGGCCCCCGGCGGGGCCTCGGGCACCCCCCCCTCCCGCCGGGCAGCCGCCGTGGTCTGTGATTCTTCTCCCGAGGACCAGAGGGCCGGGAGGGTGAGGGGCCATCGGGGCGTCTCGCCCAGTTCCCAGAGTAGAGGCTCGGCCCCAGGCAGGACAGCTCCGCTGCCGGCAGTCGGTACCTTGTCCTCGGTCTACTTGGTAGCTGAAGATGTGCGGGTGGGAGGTTCTGGCCCCTGTTCCGTAGGGGCTGCCCGATGCTTGGCACTGCAATGTCCCCCGAGTGGAGTGGGTTTCTGCTCCCGCGGGACTGCAACGTTTGACCAACAAGGAGGGTCTGTCTGTGTGTGTGTTGTGCACGGGTCGGTCACGCTTGTTCAGAGCTGGGGACGTCTCTGGCTGTCCGGGATATGTGAGGTTTGAGCTGTGTGGTCGGAGGAGGGCACCGCCGAGGGTGGGAAGGGGTCTCTCAGAGCTGGCCCTTTCCTTTAGCAGTGTGAGCAGAGTTAAAACCAGCTGGGTGGGCAGATTCCTTGAGGGAAAAAATTGCTGTGGAAGTGCTCAGGGTTGGATGAGCTCACCAGGGGACTCCCAGGGTGGGGAACACAGGAGAAGCACTCTCTTGGCTACATAGGTAATTTGGGGAGTCATTGGATGAGACTGTGAGCTAATTTGCCAGCAAGCAAATAAACAGAGTGTGAAATCTACACTGGGAGAGAGTGTTCTCGTGCAGTGTGCCCCACTCCTCTGCCTGCCGGTGCTGTGGAGCCCATGGGGAGCACAGCCCTTGCTCTGCCCACGGGCCTCCCAGCAGGCCTGCCCGCCAGCGCGGGTGACGTCACCGTGTTTACACGGGGCTCGTGGCAGGGTTCTGCATCAGGAGCGTGGAGAAGGGCCTGTGTTGAATCATGCGCGGTGCTGTCAGCTCCTGTGTGCTGCCGCTGAGCTGAGGGGAGAATTGGCTGTGCTTGTGCTGAGTTCAGGCCTTTCGAGCTCTGGGGAAATGTGTCGAGACTGCAGTTTCTTCATTGCAGCCGTAGAGTTTGGCACTTTTCAGTGTGATCTTTCTTCAGGAAGCTATCAAAAGTTGATCCATCAGCAGTCTGGAGAGTAAGGTGAAGTTTGGTCTCTGATATGTCACCAGTTCTCTGGGTGTCCTCTTTGTGAGCTGCCAAACAGCCTGGTTAAAACAGGACCCAGGAAATAGCCAACAACTCTTTGGGTTGTTTTTCCCATTCTACTGACTGCCTTGTGTGTTGCTGTGCCTTGGAGAGGTGGGATCACCAGGTTTTTGGGGGCAGTCCTGTTGCAGCTCTGATGGCTCTTGTGAGAGGCTTCTGCCTGAGAGGGTGTTGTGTCAGAGGGTGCAGAGGCAGGAATGAGTAGCTGCCTCTGCTGTGTCTAGCCCTGCCAGCACCAGCCATTCCCTAGCCTGCTGAGGAGCACTCTTCCCAGTGCCCTGCCTGATGTAGCATGCGTGTGCCCTGCTTGTTTCATTTTGGGTCTGCTGTAATGAAGGCAGCCTGCGTGCTTGCCAGGCAGCAGTAAATTCTTTAGTGCCACAAGGCAAGCAAATTCCTGTGGTCCCACTGACCATACCTGCCCTTGACTCCTTCCACTCGCAAGAGGATGGGGCACAAAAGTGCTGCAGAGGCATGCTATTGGTCTCTCCAGCTCTTCCCGTACCTCTCCCCTTTTCCTAGCAGACATGTTGTTTACCACGTAGGAACAGAAGGAATAAACAGCAGTCTGGCAAGGCGGGAAGAATTGATTTTGTGAAGCAGTTGCTCAGATGCTGCCTGTCCTGCCTCATTGCAGCTGCCTTCCCTGGGCAGCAAAATGACCATGTCTATGCCAGTGTGGTCGGGTGTAGCAGACATCTTGTTGGAAGGAGCATTGTCCTCTAGGTATAAATAGCCCAGCTCCTGGCAGGCTGCAGGCTTCAGGAATATCTCTGCTGGTGTTCTGGGGACTACTAGCTCTGTTCACCTCCCGTAGGTTGTAGAGACGCTGTAGGGAGCCTGTGCCACAGCTGCTGAAAGAGTACAAAGATGTATTTGCTGATGTGTGCATTTCGTTCTGGTCTGTAACTGGACATCAGTCCTGCTGGGAGTAAGGCAGGGGCAAACAAAATTGCTGTTTGAAACCTGCAAGATGAAAGGGACAGAGGCACCTGTAGGCTACACAGGAGTACTGGCCAGGGCTGAGGGGGTGCAGAATGGGCTGAGAGGGGAGTGCAGTTTGGGCTGCTCAAGGCACAGCCATGTCTGTCAGGTAGTATCTGTGTGGATCAATTCCTTGGGCAGTGTAGTAGCCCTCTGAACTGAAAAGCCTGAGGGGAGGAGGTATGTGGGGACAGAAGCAGGAGCCGGCGTATAAGTTTCTGTAAAGCAGGCCTGGGAATTGCTCTTACCAGTTCTGAAGTCTTGTCTTCCGTGGCAGGGAAGGAGTCTGCTCTCCTCTGTTTTTCGGCACCTTTAATCTTTGTTTTCTTCTGAGCACACCTTGGCTCTGAAGATAAGGAGGAAGAAGGTGGTTCTGAGCCAGGGATTGACAGGTACTTTCTCACAGAGGAGACCTACAACTGGGGTCAGTTTTGTGTAGCCGGGAGAGGCGAAGGCTGCTGAGACATCAGCCCAAATCTGATGGAATTCCAGTGTGTCCAAGGCTTCCCCTGTACCCCTTGCCCTGGGTTATGTCTTACTGAACTATACTGGCTGCATCCTTGGGGGCATCTGGAGTCTGGTAGGACTGGGGAGCTTCTGAGCTGTGCTTGGGCACCTGTTGGAAGGGCATGTTAAGGTAACCTGCCCTGCTTGGGAATGACAAGGATGAGGCTGGGAGCAAGCGGTGCAGAGTGCCAGCCTGCTGAGTCAGCATGACTGACCTGGAGCAGCCATGCTCTGGACCCTGCCTGCTGCTTGCAAAGCTATTTTTACAAATGTGGCTTCCGTGTATTCTGACTCCTCCTAGTTTTTTTAATCTTCCCCACCATAAACGAAAAACCAGCATTGCCACAAAGTCTCCACGGGAGCAGGGGTGTGGAAGGGCAGCAGTTTCTGCTCAGGGACAGAGTCTGCTGCTTGTGAGGCCAGCTCAGCTGGCTGCTTGTTGAGTGTCTTCCAAGGAGGGGGTGAGTGGGGACAAGGATGTGGAGCAGCACCATGAGGCATTGCTGCTGGACCCTGCCAGAGGAATGCCGTGGGCTCTGCTGTGTCCCGGGTGCTAATTTGACCTTCCTTCCCTTCCAGAACCTAACTGACAAGGCTGTCGTGTTATGACGACCCCCAACAAAGGAAACAAGGCCTTGAAGGTAATGTGGCAGGTGGAGGAAAGGGGTGCAGGGATGGGCACAAGTGTCCATCTCATGTTTCACAAGTGTGTGCTGTCTTCTCTCCCAGGTGAAGAGGGAGCCAGGCGAGAATGGGACCAGCTTGACAGATGAGGAGCTGGTGACCATGTCTGTGCGAGAGCTGAACCAGCATCTACGGGGCCTGTCAAAAGAGGAGATCATCCAGCTGAAGCAGCGTCGGCGCACGCTGAAGAACCGGGGTTACGCAGCCAGCTGCAGAGTGAAGCGCGTTACCCAGAAGGAGGAACTGGAGAAGCAGAAGGCAGAGCTGCAGCAAGAAGTGGAGAAGCTGGCCTCAGAGAACGCCAGCATGAAAATGGAACTCGATGCTCTCCGCTCCAAATACGAGGCTCTCCAGAACTTCGCCAGAACCGTGGCCCGGAGCCCCGTGACCCCTGCACGGGGGCCTCTCACTTCCAGTATGGGGCCCCTCGTCCCTGGCAAGGTTGCTACTACTAGTGTCATCACAATAGTGAAATCCAAAACGGACTCCCGGTCTTAGTGAAGCGAGCATTGCCTGAGCTTGTCTGTGCAGGGCAGTTAGGCACAAAACCAGCCTGGAATCCCCAAAGCACAAGCCCTCCCCACATGGGTCCGGGTTCCTTTGACTTGGCCCAGGACTGGCCCGCTGATTGCTCCAGTTTATTTTGTTGTGTCCAGATTGGTATGAGCAGTGGTGATGCATCCCTTGTCCTGTGCAGACAGAGCTTTCCACCCAGCAGTCTGTAGCCCTTGGGTGCCCTGGGGACAGACTGTGAGATTTTGGTTTTCTACCCAAAGAAAGTCTGTGCAGCATGGCTGATGGAAGGGTGGAGGGGTAGTCCGAGGAAAGCTTTCTTCCTGGGGGCTGGGAACCCTAATTTTTGGTCACTTCCAAAGGCTTTATTTCATGACTCTTCCAGGTGGTGCATCTTGGCGCCTGAACCTGCTGCTTTTGTCTCCTTTGGTACCTGTAGTTACAGTTGGGGTGTTCTGTGTCATAGGTTTTTATTCCTTTCTAGGTGTGCCTCTGTGCCCTAACCGTGGGTTTCCCCCAGACGTCCATGACGTTAGCTGTGTAAACTGGCAGTGGTGGGAAGGACGATGCTGCTGTGTCCTGCCGCTGTGGTCCTGAGGCCCTGCAGGCCCCAGCACCCTGGGAGGGAAGAAGGGAGCAGTGGTACTGTGTTGACTGCAGGCCGGTTTTGTGCCTAATGTGTTGCACTGAACAAGACCAAAATCACTAGTTGTTCCCGTGTTTTGAGGGTATCAAGTGTCTCTAGTGTGATGGTTTACACAACCAGTTTATGTGGTTAAATAGCCCTTTATTTAAAGAGAGAAACATCATTTTAAGAGTTATTAAATTATCTAAGTTTAAAATTGGACAGAAGAGAGAGCGTATTTATAGTCAGCTTTTTTACCTGAGAAGGCAAGAATATTTCACCATATGAATGGGGAAATATTCTCAGAGACTTTGCTAGTTAAAAGTTAATAAATAAATAATTTTAAAGTTTCTCATGAACCTCCCGCAAACTGTTTGTGGCTCTGAGGTTAGTTTTTATAAAGAGTTATCAGACTTTATTTATAAAACTTAGAAAAAAACAAAAAAAGAGGCAAGTCCTATTTGATATCTTTTTGCAATTGTACCAAAAGTGACTTATTCTTGACCTTGCTAGTTTCTGTCGTGTCCCCTTGTGTTGGGCGCTCTGCTCCCCAAGCTCTCGTGCAGTGCTCTGGTGTGCTGGTGCCTTTGCCATGTGCTGTCATTTCACACTGTTGTTGTTTTCCTTAAACTCGACTGAGAGATTGAGTTGGAATCTCTCCAGAAGGGTTCTGGTGCACAGGCAAAGGTGCTGCTGTTTTTGAAGACAAGAATGGCTGGCTGGTGCAGCGAGGTAGCGATGCCTGCCCAGAGGTGTGCAGCAGGAGCACAGGCAGCTCCTGCTGAGCAGCCAACACCAGGTTAACTTGGTTATCTGGAGAGGAAAAATGCTGCACTTCCCTTCGTGCAGCAAAGCTATCAGAGAAGTAACATGAGGGAGGCTTGTCCAGGTTCAGGAAAAGACTGGTGGGATTTATCTCTGGAATTAGATCCTGTGGTCAGAACTTGTGTTGTGCTTACGACGAACAAGAGGGGCAAGTCTGCAACAAGAGGAGCAACATGGGACTGGCTAGTCCCTGGTGTCTACACATGGCTGGCCAGTGAGCTGTGGCAGGATCACTGTCCTTCCTGGGGCAGCTTCTCAGGGGGTTAGGAGAGTGCTCAGACTCACAGCTGTGACAGAGCTGAGAAGCTGTTTGCGGCCGGGCTCTGTTTCCACAAAAACTTTGACTCTCCTCTCCCTTTCCCAAAGACTGGAGCTGATTTACTGAGTTGCAGAGAAGCAGGACACGAGGGGGAAGCCCATGTGACCTCTTGGCTGCTGAAGATCTGAGTGGAAGGGGCAGATTGGGATAACACAAGTGAAGCCACAGTCTCGTGGGGAGGTATGGCCATCCTAGATAGGTTTTGGGGATGTTTCTCATCGCTGAACTGATACTGCTATCCCCTGAGTGGAGGAGCAGGTCAGCCTGAAAAAGCTGCAGTGTGGCAGGAGAGGAGCAGGTAGTTTCCTGAGATGAGCTTTGCTCTGATTGATTGGGAGTTTAGGGAGTTGTTTGGGATGCTTTTCCCAGTAAATTTCCCAAAGGAGGAGTAGGTTAGAACATTGCCTCAAGACTTCCCCCTTCTAGCCCTGGACTTTCTCTTCTCTTAACTGAAGTGTCTGATGTGCCACTTCCAGCCATTTGCCACACAGGCCACACATTGCGTAGCAGTCAGCAGGCTCTGGTCTTCCAGCTGGTTGTGGGGTGACTGGAAGAGGTGAGATTTTACAAAATACAGAGGCGTCCAGTTGTTCTGGGGTGTCAGTCCCAACTCTGCCCCTCCTAGACCCAGCCTGAGACTGAATCAGCCAGAGCCCTTCAGAACACAGCTGAGTCCTGATCTGGGCTGGAGGAGCAGGCAATGTGTGTATGGGGCTGGTTAGGAGCTTGGTTCTGCAACTGGAGCCTCTGGTGTGAGGAGAGCCCCATCAACACAGCAGGCAACGATGGGCAACCCTGCAGCCATGGAGAACTTGCTTTTTGTTGTGCTCTGTGGCAGGGAGCGTCCAGTCCTTTCCCACCTGCCAGGTGGCAGCCGTGCTGCTGCTGGTCACGGGCTGGTGCTGCTCTGTCGTGAGGCAGAACAGGGCTGGCAGCAGCGCTGACTTGCACCAGACGTCGTTCCCCCTCCCCTGCACTGTCCCTCCTTGCTCGGAGCCCGGGTCTGCTTCGAGTGGCCTGTGTGTTCAATGAGGACAGGTCGTGTAGGGAGGAGCAGGCGCAAGGCCGTGACTGAAGGGTGCCGGTGTGGAAAACAAGCTCTGCGGGTGCCGGGCTGGATGTCAGCGAGGCCACGGTCCCCTGAGCGTTGCTTCCTTATGGTTTTGTTCTCAGTGAAGTGTAGGACCCCGAGTGATGTATTTCCGCAGTGTCCAAGGAGTCTCCCGTCCTGCTCCGGGGGGTCCTGCGTCCTGCCAGCTGGCTTCCTGTGCCCGTGCGAGGCGACCCTTGCCCGAGCCGTCACGCTGACTTCTCTCTCGTATATAGTGTTCTGGAGTGTGACAATTCTTGTTCCTGAGGTGCTCGTCCGTTTGGTTTCCTGCTGTGAAGGGTGTCGTGTTTCCTTTCTCCTTTTCCTGGTGCCGTTCCGGGGGATTGGGGAGGGGTCCTGCGCCAGAGCGACTGGGGAGCGTCCCCGGCACCCCCGGGATTTGTGTATCTTGTGAATTGTGTACAGTCGCTCCCGGCCGGAGCCGGGGCTGGCGGACAGAAGGGTCACCCAGAGGGCTCCGGGCTCGGTGCAGGCGGTATTTATTGCTAAGTTATTGCCGTTATTTATTCTGTACAGTGTCCGCCGCCTTTGTACGCGACAATAAACCGCTTCAACAGCCGCCGCCTGCGCGTCCTTGGGGGGCCGCCCGGCACCAGGGGGCGCTGCCGCGCGTGGGGGCGGTGCAGGAAGCGGCGCGCGCGCTCTGACCGGAAGGCGGAAGCGGCGGAGCTGAGCCCGGTGGCGGCGGAGGCGCGGCGGGTCCGGGGCGATGGCGGCGGGCGGCAGCCTGAGCCGCTCCGAGCGGAAAGCGGCGGCGCGCGCCGAGATCCTGCAGCAGGAGGAGCAGCGGGACCGCCGGAGACAGGTATGGTACGACGCGGCCCGACCCGTTCCACCTCGCCGCTGCGGGCCGCCGTGACCACGCGTGTGCACCGGGCAGGTATCCCGCATCTGGAGGAAGCCGCCGGCGGAGCGGAGCCCCGAGGAGTGCCAGGTGCTGAGTGAGAGTGAGGACATCGTCAGGGAGCTGGAGCGGCGCCGCAAGCGGCGCGAGCGGCTGCGGCGGCGGCAAGAAGAGGTGGGCGGCGGGGTCGCGACGGGACCGGGGAAGCCGTGTCGGTGATGGCAGGGAGCGGCCCCGGCCGCGGAGAGGCGGGGCGGAGGTCGCCGGGCTGGATGCTGCCGAGCTCTGAAGCCACAGCAGGCCTCGGTGAACAACCGCTGTGTCCCGGTACCGGTACCGGGTCTGCCCTCCGGGGACTGCCCTGTGTTTATCTCCGGTCAGCCGTGCTGCCAGGCGCGTGTGGCTGTGTGGGCACGTCGGGTGGGTCACCAGCTTCTGGTCTCCAGGAAGCTTTTTCCCGTGATCCTTCCATGAACAATGCCCATGTTCTTTTCATTTGGAAACCACTGTTGATAATGTTTGTGTTGCTTTTCCTGGTTGGCCCAGGCCCATCTTCAAACTTTTGGGGAGATCCCTGTTCTTTCTGACTCAGTGGTGTAGTGTATCTCTGATCTGTCTGAACCTGCTGAGGTGTGTTTTTCAGGTGTGTGATGAACCAGAGGAGCTGAAGAGAAAGGTGGCTGAGCTGGCAGCAGCCGTGCGGAGCGCCAGGCACCTCGTCATCTACACAGGCGCTGGGATCAGCACGGTGAGTTTGGGGGGCAGCAGCTGGAGCCCCTTCAGGGGGCAGTATTGGCTGGACTGTCGTCTGGTTCCTGAATGACCACAGGACATGTGTGACGAGCTCAGGATGCTGCATGAGTCCTGCGGCCAGCAGTTTCCATGCTGCATCCTGGGGTCACTCCTACTGCCCATGAGATCCTGTGGCTGCATTGCCTCTGACCACATGCAGGATGCACAGCCTGAGCAAGAGGATGCTGGTCTTGCCTCACTCAAGCCTCTTCAATGACTTGGTGTAAAACTTCAAGCCACTTGGATCAGGAACGTTATATGTGTTATTGGACATGCAGGGACAGCTGGGGATTATTAGAACTTACAAACAGCAGTTTGAGAATTATTTCGTTGCAGCCGCCTGGGGCAAAGCAGCAGTCTGGTTCTACCTCTTCTAACATGACATCTGTCACCTTTGTGTGAGCTCTGTCACTCCATTCTCTGCTGACATGGAGCATGGCTCAGGGCAGGGGGCTGAGTGCTCATGTCACCTGCATGTTTGCTAGAGATGC
The DNA here is from genome assembly GCF_041296385.1 of Aphelocoma coerulescens. Classification (NCBI taxonomy): domain Eukaryota; kingdom Metazoa; phylum Chordata; class Aves; order Passeriformes; family Corvidae; genus Aphelocoma; species Aphelocoma coerulescens. The sequence goes on from NC_091031.1 coordinate 295,131, forward strand.
CGAGTGTGAGGTACCGGGAACCAGAGTCTAGGGAAAATAAGAAAAGGCTCAAGAATGAAGTTCTGTGTAGGGAAATGGGAAGAATCAAGGGTGAAAAAGAGTTCTGGAGGGATTCCATAATGGTAAAATTGGAGCAAACTAACAGTAGAGGTGAAAATGAGAGCTGAAAGGTAGAAGAGAGAGATAAAATATATGAGGAGGTTTCCCTGTGTTCGGGAACAACTACGCTGGAAAACTTGGAGTGAATGAAAAAGCAGCCATGGATGGAGGTGTCTGCGGTTGTCCTGGGTGGGCCTGGGTTGATTGTGTTTATGTACAAGAACTGTGACACCCCCCCCCCCCATCAGGCCTGGTTTTCTCTCCTGGTGACAGGCAGCTTCGATCCCAGACTACAGAGGCCCCAACGGCATTTGGACACTGCTGCAGAAGGGCAGAAGCATCAGGTGAGGAGCCAAATTCTGAACTGTGTGACAGAAAGCTGGTACTGGAAGAGGTTAATGGCAATTCCAGCTTTTATTTTTTTCCCCCCTTGCTTCTTGTCAGGGCTGCAGACCTGAGTGAGGCAGAGCCCACGCTCACTCATATGAGCATTGCCTGCCTGCACAAGCACAACCTGGTAAGATATTTTTTCCTCACCTTATTCATGTTCCTCTGCCTAAGAATGATAAACCCAGCAGGGAAGAGAAAGCTTTTCAGGAGATTGCCTGACTATGTTTTTAGCTTAAGTGGCTGCACATCCATGTAGGAAGATGTGTCCGAGCCTTCCTTAGTGAGCTGCAGGCTGCAGCTCTGGCAGTTTTTCCCCTGGTGCCTTTTCTTTAACATGTATTTGTGTCTGATGAGGCTGGTCTGGGGAACTGGTCACGAATCAGCCAGCCCTAGAAAGCCCTCCTGTTTAGCAGGAGGAGGCTTTCCATTTAGCTTTCACAAAGGTCTGCTCACCATGCTCTTCCTCTGTGGGTCCTGCTCTGATGTACAGGCTGTTGGTGCAATTTGGGACACACGCATCACCTGCTTGGAGTGGTACCTGTGCGGTCTGTAGGAGCTCAGTGTTTTGTTCCCTTCAAGGTGCAGCATGTGGTGTCTCAGAACTGTGATGGGCTGCACCTGCGGAGCGGGTTACCCCGAGCTGCAATATCTGAGCTTCATGGGAACATGTACATAGAGGTGAGTGGCCAGAGCAGGAAAAAGTCAGTGTTAAGTGGCCTCACAAAAAGAGAACGTAAACTCTTGATCTGCCACTAGCTCAGGAGGAATTAGTACAAGGGCTTGGCCTCTGTGCAGTTCTTGTCTTCAGACCATCAGTTTGGGGTGAACTACTTAGAAACTACCAAACCAAACTCTGTAGCTCTTTCTCTGTACTTGCTGGAGCCTTTTGCTTCTGACCTCTTCCTCAGCCCTTCTCTGAAATCCCTCCCAGCATGTAGCCAAAAGCTGCCTGTGGCTCTACTTGCTGGTTTTCAAAAAAAACTTAAGGTTTTCCAAGTTAGCATCTGATCCCTGATGCTTCTGTCTACAACTTCTGTGTTGCCCCCAAAAATGCTTTTCTTCCAAGAGAACAGGCTTGCTCCTGGCCTCTCGTGGGTGGGATGGTGATGATGTGACGAGGTTTCTGGTTTCATCCTGCACCAGGTCTGCACTTCCTGTACACCCAACAGAGAGTACGTGCGAGTGTTTGATGTGACGGAGCGCACAGCCCTGCACAGGCATCACACGGGCAGGATGTGCCACAAGTGTGGGGCACAGTTGAGAGATACAATCGTCCACTTTGGGGAGAAGGGGACATTGAGACAGCCCCTGAACTGGGAAGCAGCAACAGAAGCTGCAAGCAAAGCAGATGTGATTCTTTGTCTGGGTTCCAGCTTAAAGGTAACTTTAGAGACTCGGTGAAGATTGTTAGCAGCATTCCCTCTTGGTGATACACCTTGGTGCTGAGCAGTCTCCTCCCAAACAGACAACTGTAAACTCTGGTGTCAGGATTCGCCCAACATCTGTGATAGTCTCTCTTCCTCCCTCTTTCCCCTCCTGGTAATACATTCCTTTTCCTCTCGCTGATACGGTTCACAGCTGCGTGTGCCTGTGGCCGTGCTGATCCTCTGTGCTTTGTGGCAGGTTTTGAAAAAATACCCACGGCTCTGGTGCATGAGCAAGCCCCCCCCACGCCGGCCCAAGCTGTACATTGTGAACCTGCAGGTGAGATAAAGCCTTTGGCGCTGGGTTGGCCAGGTGCGAGCCAAGGGGCTGCGGATGTGTGGGGCCGAGCCCCTGCCAGGCCCCGGGCAGGAGCCCCCCGCTGCCACCCCGGGGAGCTGCCTGCAGCCGGCTCTGCTGTCGCTCGCAGTGGACTCCGAAGGACGACCTGGCCGCCCTGAAGCTGCATGGCCGCTGTGACGACGTGATGCGGCTGCTGATGGCGGAGCTGGGGCTGGAAATTCCGCGCTACGACCGGTGAGTGGCCCGGGCTCTCTGCGGTGGGAGCCCCCGGCCCGGGGCCACCTCCAGCGCCCACCGCCGCCCTCTCTTTCCTTCCGCAGGGCGCGGGACCCCATCTTCGCGTTGGCCGAGCCGCTGCGCCCCGAGGAGGAGGGCACGCACTCGCGGAAACCGGTGGCGCCGCCCCGGGAGGAGCCCCGGGAGCAAGAGCAGCCCCGGGAGCGGGCGGAGGCGGCGGTCGGGCGCCCCGGGGGGTGGCTCGGCCGCGGCTGCGCCAAGGGCGCCCGGCGCAGGAAGAGCCGCTGAGCGCGGGGCGGGGCGGGGCGGCGCCGCCGGTGACAGTGCGGCCATGCTGCGCAACGGGGCGGCGGGCGGCGGCGGGGCCGCGGCGGGCGGCGGCGGCCAGCGGCCCGTGCGCGTCTGGTGCGATGGATGGTGAGTGGGGCGGGCGCGGGGCCGGGTGATGTCGTGGCGCCGCAGAAATAAACCGTGTTGGCTACGCTGGTGCCTCCGCCTCCTCTGTCACCGCGGCGGGACGGGCCCGGGCCCGGGGGAGAGCGACGCTCTCCGCGCAGAGCACCGGGCGAGCAGGAGCGAACGGGACCGCTCCGGAGCCGGGAGCGCCCTTGGGCTCAGCCGCCTAACGGGCCTCGGTGGGGCCGGTCGGTTCCGCCCCGGGCTGCAGCCGGCACCTGCCGCACCAGGACCGGCTCGCTGCGGTGGGAGGAAGCGCTGCTGCGGCCCTGGTGACCGGGCTGTACCGGCACAGCCCTGCCCGGCAGCAGAGAGACCTTCAGCCCCAAAGCCTGGGGCAGATTGCCCGCAGCTTCCAAGGAAGCACGTCCCGCTGTACCCGGGCTGACCCGGCTCTTCTCTTTCCAGCTACGACATGGTGCACTATGGCCACTCCAACCAGCTGCGCCAGGCGCGGGCCATGGGCGATTACCTGATCGTTGGGGTCCACACGGATGGTAAGAGGTTTTACCAGGTTTCATCTCGTGTAGCCCCTCAAATTGGCCAGCAGCATGAGAACCAAGAGCTCCTGATAGGGTCAGGCTTCTTCCTCCATCTGCTCCAGGAGCAGTAGCCTCCAAGAGAAAAATGTCCCTTCTCTGGGAGTGGAGTTACCCCTGTCACAGTTTTGGTCTGAGGATTAGATGGGTCAGATCTTGCAGGCTCTGAGGGTTGATCTGCATTCTGTGCTATAAAAACAGTTGAAGCTGTTGAAAATCAGTCTGGTTTTGCTGGTAGGAGCTGCAGAACTTATGTTTCAAAACAAGTTACTGTGTGGAGAAAACTCATTTCAAGGCTATCTGGAAGTTAAGTGCCAGAAACAAGTTCTTGCATGTGAAGATATATTTTTAAATGGGTTTATGTATGCAGAATTTCTAGTATGAACCAAGCATAGTATGAAGTTACTGTTTAAGAGGGAAATTTCCCCATGGGGGATGCTAGGATGCCCAGCTCATCCCCTCAGGTACAAGTATCTGGGTACAGGGAAGCACTGAGACCTCTTGCCCTCTGAGTGAATTCCAGGGCCCTTGTTAAGCACTTAGGAAATGCAACTGGGTGGAATTATTTTCTGATCTATCTGGGGCTTCCTTTGCTACCTTGGAATGATCCCAAGCTGAGGATAAGCCTGCGGTGAAATTCACCTGCCCATGAAATGAGTGAGGCAGCTGTGACTGAGAGTCACTGTAGCTGCAGGGTGTGCTTCTAACTGGAATTTTGTTTCTCCCCCAGAGGAGATTGCCAAGCACAAGGGTCCCCCCGTCTTTACACAGGAGGAGAGGTACAAAATGGTGCAGGCCATCAAGTGGGTCGATGAGATTGCTCCTGGAGCTCCTTATGTCACCACACTGGAAACCCTGGACAAGTACAGCTGTGACTTCTGTGTGCATGGGGGTAAGTGGTGTTTGAGGCAGTGGCTGTGCCTGAGGAGGAGGGCACGAACTCACGGAAACCGGTGGTGCCGCCCTGGGAGGAGCCCCGGGAGCAAGAGCAGCCCCGGGAGCGGGCGGAGGCGGCGGTCGGGCGCCCCGGGGGGCCTCGGGGCTGTGTGCTCTGGGTGCCCTGCTGCAAACCGAGCACTGTCCCGGCTGGCACGGGGGTCAAGGATACCTGGTGTGTGCAGAGCTCTGCCTTCTCAACACCTGCACTGGGGGTCGTCGGGGTTACTCTGTGATACAGATCTGCCTTCCCAGTGCCTGCACTGGGCAGCACCGCTGCTCCTGGTCTCGTGGTCTGGAGAAACATGTCAGTGTGCTCAGAATCTTGAGAGTGGCCAGGGCTCTTGTAACTTACAAAAGTGAAATATGTTGTTTAAAATTATCCCGAGGTTGCCCTTAATACCAGCAGAAATTTGTGCAAAGGGGAAAGCCATTTATAAAACTTAAGTGTGATAAACACTATTGAAAAAGTAAGCATGCAGAAATACAATCATGTCTGTATCTACTTATCCTGGGACAAGGTTAGATCTGAAAAGCTTCTCTCTTTATCCAGCTGATAAGCTGTTCAGTGGCTCAGCTGACCATGTGGCCAGAGACCTAGTTCTTACTGTGAACACTTTTTGGTGTACAGTTGCTGGAGAGAACCAGTGTTCTGAGGAAATGTACTTGCTGTGGGACTCTGTCCCTTCCTGGGCCACTGCTGATGCTCATTAAGCCTCAGCCCTTCCTCCTTGCTCCTCTGAAGGAATTTTGTTAGTTTGACCAGGAGTAGTCTTTGCACTCATTTCGTGTATCTCTCATCTGATCCCAGCCACCTGCTATTGATAAGCCAAGTATTTCACTAAATGTAAATAAATCCTTAATCTTTAGAAGATAAATATGCTTTTTTCACGTGGATGGAGTGGTTATCAAATTCCTCATTAACTTCATTGCCTGCCCTGAACGTGTTTGGTGTACGTGACCCCTTACAGGGCTTGGTGAGGGGTTATGACAGTAGAGGAGTGCTTGTGGCCTCTGCTCCACCTGCTTGCATTCATCCCCTCTGCCACGTCATTCCGTGCTTCTCCTGAGCAACACGCCTGCACTGGCAGTTTTGCCAGGTTGTGTTTGTGCAAAAGCTGAGTTTGGAAATAGCTGAGCTTATCTGGGAAGGTGACAGCAATCCTGCTGTTTGTGCCTCTCCTGGCATGCCAAGCTGTGCTGGCAGTGTGTGCCCTCCTGTTCCTGTGCTCTGAGGGGAAGGTGTTGGGTTTTAGGAGAACTGAGCAGGACTGAGCCACCCGACTGTGTGGGTGCGCTCGTGGGCTGCCCTCTCACTGTTTTGGCAAAGGGAAAACAGCTTAGCTTTTGCTTGTGAAGGCTTTGTACCACCACCAAAAGTACGTGAGAAGTGTTTCTGCAGAGAGAGTTGGGAGCCATGTGCCAGGGATGAACCGGAATTGCCTCTGTAGAGGGGTCGCTGGATGTCGCTGTGGAAGTGCCATCACTGAGAGGAAGAAGTTTCCATTGGAGGAACTGTTTCATTGACTGAAAACTTGTAACGTGAACCAATGGTTAAAACCACTCCTGGGAGAGCTAAAAGGTGCTTTTTACATTGATATGGATAGTGCCTGTTTATTGTCATTCAGACAATAATCAGCTGTGCCCACTGCTGTAATGGTGTTTAGTATCCAGGAATATCCTTGTCTTCACAGACACTGTAGTCTTAAAAACCCCTGGCATTTTTGTGGGGCACAGGACATGTCCCCTGTGTATGCACAGGGATTTGGATTGCAGAGCTCCAGTCTGACCCTAGGTGTGTGGGACCTGCACAGCTGCTGCTTTTGTGCAGGAGAGCTTGGGTACAGTTCTGAGGCTTTTTTCTCTCTGCAGATGACATCACCTTAACTATCGATGGCAAGGACACCTATGAGGAAGTAAAGACAGCAGGGCGATACAGGTAACCTCTTGCTGCTTACCTGTTTATCTTGTTTTGGGCAGAGTTTCGGGGAATTTGTGCCCTGAAGGGAAGTCAGATGAAACATACCTATCTTCAGATCACACCTGAACTTGGTTGTATGTGTGTCAGAGCTTCAATTGCTCCCAGCATTTTGGCTTCAGGGAAGTGGGGCAGACAGTCCTGCCCAGTGGGACTGTCTGGTTCCTGGCAGATGCTGGTTCTGGTTTTAAAGCCTCACTGGGAGTTGGCTCTGTTGGGAGGTCTGAGTGAGGGAAGCGTTGTTCACATGAGCAGTTGCTGTGGCGTGAGGACGATGCAGAGGCTCAGCAAATAAATTCTATACTTGAGAGGGAAGGCTTCTTCAGGACAGCCCCTGGTTTGGATTGATCAGGTGTCACAGGCATTCCCGTGGTAATGGTGGGAAGACAGAGGCATACACTCCTGTGGCTTCTGCTTCATCCTTTGCTTGTCTCCCGCAGGGAATGCAAACGCACTCAGGGCGTGTCCACCACTGACCTTGTTGGCCGCATGCTGCTCATGACTAAGGCTCACCACAGCAACATAGTGAGTCAGAGGGCTTTGGGTGGGAGGTGGAGTGCAGGGCATGTGCCACCTCTTCCCTTCTGCTGCCCCAAACGGAGTAGAGCGGAGGAGTGGAGCTCCTGGGCCTTGCTCCCAGGTGCATGGAGAACGGGCAGTGGCAGCAGAACAACCTGCTTATATTTGCTTCAACATGTCTGAGATTACAGTGTGATGGAACAAAGATTCTGATGCCTCATGATCAGTGTGGGCCTCAGGAATGTTAGGGAACTGCAGGCTAGCCCATGACTTCTCCCAGGGTGGAACAACACAGTGCAGGCACATTGATGTGTCAGCCAGGTGCTGCCAGAATTGGAAACTCCTCTCCCTTCCCACTGAGCTTCACGTTTCTGCTTTCTGCTCTCTCTAGTCTGATCAGACCTTTCTTGAGTCTCCTCATCTCACTCTCTGGTTGGGAGCTAACCTAACCAGGGAAGAGTAAAATAGGTGGTTTTATGTCAGGTAATGAGTTGAATTTACTGAGTAATGAAGGAATCTGTGAATAGAATCACCTGGATAACTGCAGGAACAAGTGACCCACAGGTGAATTCAGGGACAAAGGGAGATGTTTTGGTGTGCTGAGCTGTTAAATTGGCTTAGCTGTAACACGTGAGTTCACACCGAGATCTGCCCAGTGCTGCTGGCTGCTGCAGAGACCTAAGCCTGGCTCTCGTGAGGGTCTTTAGCAGGAGAAGGGATGCTGTCCTGTCAGGGGCTTGCCAGGCTGAGGGAGGATGTAGCTGTGCAGCACTTGAGGGGTTGCAGGTTGGGCAAGAACCACCACCTTTGCTGGTGGTGCCAAGCTGGGATCAGATAAGGACACATTTCCTCTGACTCATGCCGGGACAGGACTCTGGTTTAGGTATTAACCAGTTTGTCAGCATTCAGTGCCCCGGATGCCTGGTGTGTGTTTTTGAACCTGGCCTTCCCAGCACTTCCCACACACAAGCATATCTTGGTTGGATGAGCTGTGCAAGTGCTTAAACATTTTGACTCTTTATCTCCCTTCAGGATGAGGACCTAGACTATCGGAAGCACACTGACAACTTTGGGAAGGTAATGTGAGTTCTGGTTGTGGACGTCTGGTTGTTGTCCTACCTGAGAAGGATTCCCAGTGTGCTTTCTGGCCTGTTGCAGGCTTGTTTGTCCTCCCACATGTAGCAGTAACGTCTTGGTGAATGTCTGCTGTCCCCATATGGCAGTGCCTGCGGTGGTTGTGATGGGCAGGTGTGGCACAGGGCAGTGCATGAGCTGTCCTTCAGTGGGACCACAGGGCTGCTGTCCCCACTGAACCTGTGCTGGATTCCTTCCTTGATGTAAATTACTTCCTGCCACTTCCCTTGGGACCCGAGTGCCCCTGGTTCCAGCCCAGGGACAGCCTCTGTGGATGCTCCTCTCAGTGCCTGTGTTGTTTTGAAGGTGGTGTATTGGGTTTGGGAGGTATTGACACAGCAGGCACGTGGCCACACTGCGTTGCAGAGCTCGAAGGCAACGCAGCCCTCTCGGCATTGCAGCTGCTGGGTCCAGCTTGCAGCTCGCACTGCTTCTAAAGGGTCATCAGCCCTGTTTATTTCCTTGGCAGCTGGATTGTCCCTGCTTAATGAGCTGCATCAGCAGCTTGAGCAGGCCTTTTTTACTCACGGGGGTTTGCTGAGCTGTATGAAACATCCTTAGTTCCCCACTATTTTGGGGGTTTTGAGCAGGTGTTATGGGACATACTGCTCCAGCACAACTGTTTCCTGGAGCTTGGACCTGGGTAGAATGGATCAGGGCACTGGGTACCCCACATGACCCCAACAGCTGCGCTGTCTGTGTGCTGCCCTTTGCAGGGCCTGCTCTGGCCTCAGCTGCAGTGTCTGTGTCCTGCCAAGTCCCGTGGAGCAGCTTTGGGGAGCACAGCAGGTGACTTGGTGGCTGTTTGCACAACTACCACGTGGTGGGGACCGAGCTCTGTCCTCAGAGCTGAGGGGCCAGACAGGTGCCCTGAGGCTTGGCAGAGTGTAGGTTGGTTGCGTGTTGTCTCCCGAGCACATCTTGCTTCTCACGGAAATCCAAACCTGCCCTGTTGTCTTCCTCCTTCCTGAGCTTTCCTCTTGGCATCTCCTGAGCTGGCTGCTGAGGGGATGATTTAGACAGAGCATAAAGGGCTTTTGTGAAATTGCCTAAATACTTGATGCCAGGAATGTAGAAAGTCCAAGGTGCTGGGAGTTGTTACAGTTGCCAGGAAATTCAGATGAGCAAATTGCGCAGCACAGTGTTCTGTATTGTCCAAACCCCCTCACAGAGCCTGGAAAGAAGCTGTGTCTGGTGTATTTTTCCACAGGGGCCCAAAGGTCATAGTCCCTGGACTGGCGTCTCGCAGTTCCTGCAGACATCCCAGAAGATCATCCAGTTTGCATCAGGGAAGGAGCCACAGCCGGGAGACACCATCATCTATGTGGCTGGAGCCTTTGACCTGTTCCGTATCCTTGACTCTCTTTGGTTGCAGCAGTGGTCTTTGTTTGATGTTCTCATGTTGGGAGGCACCAGACTGGATATTTGCCTTGGGTTTTTTTTTCCTTTTCTGTAGCTGCACATGAGGGAGGAGTCAGGAGTGAGTTCTTCCTGGCAGTTTCTAAGTCACAGGATGCTGAGAAGGAAGCTATAGCTCCTCTGTGGAGCAGTCTGTGGCTATTGGATTTCAGGACGACAGTTGGATACTCTCAACACTCTAATTTAATGATTGTGGTGAAGACTGTCTGCCATAGACCGAGAGACTGTAACAGAGCATCTGGAGCTGACACTCCATTCCTGGGGCAGGCTTTGAGGCTTTTACATCCGGAACAAGTAGAAATTCTGGATAGAGGCAAAGCTGAGTCCATGTAAGGTGGAGCTGAAAAAATCTCTGGCTTTTGCCCAGAACCAGGGGAACCTGAGGAGGGAGGCAGCAGCTGTTCTTGGAAATAGGCAATTAGTAGTGCAAGAATAAAATCCTAGGGATTCCCATCTCCCACTGTCATTTTTGAGGGACTCTGTTTCTGTCTTCCTTCTGTTTTCCATGTGAGCTTCAGTTCCTTAAACAGATCTGCAGATGTTGGTCATGTAGATTTCCTGGAGAAGGTTCACCAGTTGGCAGAGAAACCCTATATCATTGCTGGGCTGCACTTTGATCAGGTCCGTGTAGAACCTGTCCAAAGGCAGAGCTGCTTGGCCCTGTTCTCTGAACCAGGCAGGCTGTGCTCCGGGAGACAGGACAGGGATGTATTGACCAATACGGGAATTTCATTTTGGGAGAGAGCAAGAGGGAAAGGAGTTGCTCTGTCTCTCTTCTGACTGTGACTGGTGCTTTGCCGTAGGAGGTGAATCGCTACAAAGGGAAGAACTATCCCATCATGAACATCCATGAGCGAACCCTCAGTGTCCTGGCCTGCAGGGTGAGTGGGTGTCTCTGCGCTGTTCCAGAAATTGCCTGGAGCCTGGTGGTGCTCACTTGTGCTCAGTGATCTTGCATGAGTTCCTTGGTGCGCCCCGAGAAGACAGACAAGATGAATCACTTGAGGCTGCCACAGGTGCTGATGAACTCTTGGGAGGCTCTGCTGGGCTCCTGTGCCATCCTGGCTGATCCAAGCTGGTGACCCATCCAGCTGCTCTGCCAGCAGGGACAGGGCTGGACCGGGCCATGTAGGGAGCTGTGTGGCTCTGTGTAGACAGACATATGCCAGTAGAAAACTCTGCTTCCTGCAGCAGGGGAGAAAATTCCTGGGACAAAATCACGGGGAACCTCAGAAATGTGTGCCTGGAGCAATTAACTTCTGGATTTGCTCTGTAGGCACAGAAAGGACATTCTGTAGAGGAACAAAAAGCTGCTGTGTGACAAGCAGTTGCTGCTGAACCCACTTCCCTGTTCCCTTATTTGAACTTCTGAGTCTATAGCCAGGTGACATGCTCAGGTCTCTTTAAGAAGCAGCTGGTTTCTGGCTTGGGATTGGGTTTTGGGTTTTTGATAGGTTTTTTTTTTTCAAATCTGGACCCTACCTGGTTCCTTTTCTAGTATGTCTCAGAGGTGGTGATTGGAGCTCCTTACGCTGTCACTGCTGATCTGTTGGATCACTTCAGGGTGAGTCCTTGCATACGGATGGACACGAGGATGCTGGTGTGTGATGTGTGTGGGGAGCTAAAGTGGTGCAGGACGACCCGGGTGCAAGGAGGGAGTGTCCTGCTCAGTGAGTTACAGAGGGACTGCCATGCTGGTGCAGGAGGGTGGCTTTGCTGATCTCCAGGCTGTGCTCAGTTGGGAGTAGTGGCAGGAAATGTCCCTGTCATCTTTTGGATCTTGTCAGTGACTTTTGTGTCCTTCTCCAGGTAACACTTGTTTGCCATGGGATGACTGAGGTAGTGCCAGACAAGGACGGTTCTGATCCATATGAGGTAAAGTACCAGCTGCTTTGTCAGCATTTGATGTACAGAGCCTGGCTCTGGTTGTGTTCCTGGACTGAGAAGGTGTATTGCAGAGGAGGCTACCTGGGCAGGGCTTTGGCAGGTGATGCAGCTGTTCATCGACCCCTGAGGGTAGCTACATGGAGCAGTCAGTAAATCATTCCTGACAGCTCCGCTCTTCCAGGCATTGTTTTACTCTGCCTGTTTCTGTGCCTTCATGGCAGGGTGAGAAATCCTGTGTGCTTTGCTCTCTGCCAGTCCTGGGCAGCTCCCGTGTATGTGGGGCTTTGCTTTCAGCGTTTGTTCTGCCTCCGAGGAGATCGCTGTGCATCCTGCCTGTCTGGCCACCACAGGACTTGCCACAACTCAGCTCAGCTGTCACTGCTGAGCTGCACACCCAGGTCCCACATGGTTTCACAGCCCAGTGTTTGTCTGCAGGAACCGAAGCAACGTGGCATTTTCCAGCTGGTGGACAGTGGCAGCAATCTCACCACAGATCTAATTGTGCAAAGAATCATCAAGAACAGGTTGGATTTCTTTGTCTCCTGGTTCTGTCACATACCGTTCCATCCAGAATGTCTGGGGACTGATTAATGGGACCAAATAGGGAGAGAAGGGGTTATCTAAAGGCATAGGGTCAGCAAACTTGTTCTTCCGCTTTCATAGCTTGGGGAGACTTTAACTGTGATTGTACCAGTCTGTTCAGGGAAAGGAACAGCTGAACTCTGCTGTGTCAGAATGTGCTACATGGCACATTTATTGGATTTCTCCTATAATGATAAATTTCCTTGCTGTATCCTGGGGGAAAGAGCATGTTGCTTCTCTCAGAGCTTTGGTCTTTTTTCTTTAGGCCTGAGTCCTTCACCTTCAGCACCTTGGCTTACATCAGTGATAAATTTGATTTTGGTGTTACAACACCCAGGACAGCCCAAGAATGGAATAGCAGCTTCTTCCACAGAGGGAGAAAGAAGTAGTGTGGGACCAGTGTGGGAGCCCAGGACTGCAGTGATGGCAACAGCCATGGAAAGCTCTGGGAGAGGCTCTGGAGGAGTCTGGGGATCCTGAGTGGTTTCTGAAGTGCTCTCAGAGCAGCATAGGAGAAGGCAGTGCTCTTCTGCTCCAGGTGCTTTTGTCTACAAGAGGTAAGGATGAATGAGAATCTCACAGCATTGTGTAATTTTTGCAGGCTGGAGTTTGAAGCTCGCAACCAGAAGAAAGAAGCAAAAGAGCTGGCTGTGCTGGAGGCCATGAGAAGGCTGGAGGAGAAGCACTAGGCTGCAGAGCGTGAACGTGTGGTCCACAGAGTGCTGCAACTTCACCCTCCAGGAAAGCAACAGCTTTTCAGGAAAGGACCCCTGAAGGGGGGGCAGCACTGCTAGCACGCAGGATGTGCTGTCCTACCCTCTGCTGTCCTAGCTCCTCCTGCACTAATTATGCAGACAAAACGAGTTGGGATTCTGCTGCCTAGTTTTATCTCTGTTAATCAGTCCCCAGCCCCTTTCCCAGGAGGAGATTTGACAAAAAAAAAAAAGGTTTTAATTATAACTAATGTTTTAACATGTTGATGTGCTTTTACCTTCTGCCATTTCTGGCTCTTAGTAGGAGGGAAGTGGAGGAGCTGCCCATGCCCCCTTGCCCTGCCAGACTCTGCTGTCCTGACTGGGGTCTGCATTCCAGAGCAGCCCCTTGGGCAGTGGTGTGGGTGGCTGGACAGACAGTGAGCAGCCTCGGGGACAAGACAGGGCTCATGTAGTTCCTCCTGCAGCTTTTGCTTAGTAGAACAAGGGGCTGGCTGCCAGAGGTGGTGCTGGGCTCTAGGGTTCACTGTGCTGCCTGTCCTCAGCTCCTGCCCCTGCACAGACCCAGAGCTACTCTGGGTTGAGCTGGATAAAGGCAAATCCTTTGCTGCCCCAGTGACAGGCTGCAGGTGGAAGCTGCTGAAGGGGCAGGTGGTGCTGGTGTGCTGGGTGGAGGTGTTACTCCACATGAGGCATAGGAATCCTGGGGCCTTTTCCCAAAGGCTCTCCATTTGCGAGGCAGCAGGACCCGATGCCTCGTGTGGACTGTACTCAGAGACCCACTTGCTGCTGCTGCCAGAGCCCACCTTGTGCCCGATGGCTTACCTGAGGGGGGGACCTGGCCAGGTGAAGTTTTAGGGCTGTTTTCTGATGGCCTCTAAGGGGAGGTGCATGGCTGGGAGGATGGTTCCTGAGCTGTGAGCCCCTTTTTCCTCTTACATTCCAGGGTACTGTGGTGGATATCCTGAGCAGCTCACTGCACTGTGCCAGATGGTCCTTCCAGGCTCTGTCTGGTGTCCTCTCTCTTGTAAACTTTTATTGCTGATCATTAATAAAATGTTGAAGAGTTGTGCATTGGTCTCTTTGGGGCTTGAGCCCAGGTAGCAGAAAGGGGGCATAGGGAACATGTGCTGCAACACCCCTACACTGGTACTGAGTGGGTGCACGACGCTCCCACTGCAGCTCCAGCAGCTGGGGCTGGCACGATGGCTCCTCAGCCCCAGAGCAGCCATGACCCAGAGCTGCTGGCCCCTTCCTGGGCTCTGCCACCTGTGTGCACAAATTCCCCCTCTGCAGCGTGTGGCCCCCTCCCATGGGCGCTGCAGAGGAGTTTGTTCTTATGGACAAACAGCTCAACCTCGGTGCTGCACGCGCCCTGTGCTGAGCGCGCTGCTGAGCCGCCTCCAGGACACAGGCAGGGTACCACTGCTATTAAAAAATGACAGAAGCATTTTATTGCTGCTCTTGCTGGGCAGTTGGAGATGTCCACTCCACTGGTTCAGCCATGGCGCAGTGGAGGTGCCCTGTTCCTCAAGGCCTCGAGAGCTGCTGCTGAGTTTATTCTGAAAGCTTTGGCATGTGATGTTCCTTTCTCCCAGTGCCTCTGGGCCCTTCTGGTGAGCTGTTTACTGACAACCTGTGAATCCCTGGGCACAACTGAGCGTAGAGTTAAAATGGGGGGACGACAAGAGGAAATGGCCTGAATTTTAAGTTTGCGACTTTGTTTGGTTTCTGTGGTTTGTTGGTTATGTGCTCTTTCTTTGGTTTTTTTGGTGGGGTTTTTTCCCCCTCCAGGCACAGAAGATCAGGAGTGGTTCCTCCGCCCATCGCACAGCACCCCTCCTTGGATGCAGATTGCAGAGTGCCTGGCATTCCCTTGAGCGTTTGTAGCAGGCACCTGTAACAGCATCCGTGAACCCTGCTGAGGGGAGCAACAGATTCGGCCCCCCAAAGCCCCTGCCCCAAGCAGGACTGGGGGTCACCCCCAGGGTCCACAGGCAGGAGCTCAGCACCAGGACTGGGGGTGGAGTCAAGCTGCAGCAGGGTCTTATGGCACTGTGCTGACATCCTCCATGCTGGGGACTCTGGGCTGTGTCCCCTGCAGCAGCTGGTGGCCCCAGCGCCCACTGAGGTTCCTGGGCAGGCACAGGCAGCAGCAGCAGTCTCTACCTGGGCTGGGCTGTGCAAAGGATGGCACAGCAGGTCAGGTCCATGGTGTGTCAAAGCTGCAGCCAGGGCCGCTGCTGGGATAGGGGGACTCCTTGGCTTCTTTCCTAATGAGCTTGGTAGCCACTGGGGCCAGGCAGGGCCCTGGGCACCCCCACTGGGATGGGGACTGCAGCCAGACTAGGTGCTGTGCTCCTGGACTCACCCCTGTGGAGGAGGTGGCCACCCAAGGTACCTCTCCAGGGGTGTCCCTCCTAGGGAACGGCTGGTGTTGGGGGGGCTGCTTCCATTCCACTCTCATCACCGAGTCTGTATCCTGCTGCCAGAGCTGCCCCAGGGCTGGGCAGAGGCTGTGCCGGGTCTCCTGCAGCACAAGGGGGAGCAGGGCCTTTCTGTTTGTGGGGAGACAGGGACATGGACCCCATACCTGCAGTCACTTGCTGTCCAGCACAGCCCCTCGGCCCCTGCTCTCCCTGCACTGTGCCCTGTAGCCCCACAGGCGCTGGGCTGTCCCTGAGCCTGAGGGATTTTGTTCTGCTGGGTATCTGAGCAGCCTCAGCACCACAGGAGGGAGTGGGGGGCTCAGCAGCCCAGAGCTACCCAGATCTGGGTGGGCTCCCGCACTCCACTTCCCTACCCGAGGACAGACAAGACAGAGCCATCCCAAGCATGTTTATTGTCACCACAGAGCCACCAGCACTGGCTCACTCCATGAGGTACGAGGACAGTCATGCCCGCCTTACGCCAGAGAGTGTCACGAGTTCCTGGCAGCTCAGTGGCCATATCCATCACACACAGCACCTGTGGGAGACACTGTCCCAGGGAGTGGGGTCTGTGGCAGCACAGGGCTGGCTAGCAGACATGGGGAGCCTCCAGCTTGCCCAACGCCTGCCAGGGTGGGCATCTGGCTCCTGCTGGTAGCTGCAGAGCACCGCGAGGGTGAAGGGGCCCCAGTACCTGTGGTGGGAGCACGAACCGTGCCTAGCGTCCCACAGGGAGTAGCCCAAGCCCCTGGGGCGGCCCCGGTACTCACCGCGGTGCGGAGCCCCGAAGGGGGGTGGGCCGAGCTGGGCAGCAGTACGGCGAGATCGGGTTCGGCAGAGTCGTCAGTGTCGGACTGGCTGGTGGGCGGCGAGCGACACAGGCCAGAGAGTAGCCCCGAGGCTCTGGCCACCGAGGAGTGGCGGGGCCGGGTCGTCTACAGGTACAAGGACTCGCCGGGGCGGCACAGGACGAGGAGCGCCGGCCCCAGCCAGCGAGCAGCACGCCCGGGGCTGCCGCCACCGCCTTTACAGCCGGGCGGGGGCCCCGCCTTCCGGGGCGGCGGAGCCCGCGGGGCGCCCGGCGGAGGCACCTCCCGCCCCCCACTCCGTGCACCGACCCCGAGCGCGGGACACTGGACACAGACACGCGACTGGCGCCCACACATTTATTGAGCGGGCCGGGGGTGGCCCGTGCCCGTGCCCGGTGCCGCCCTCACTCCCGGAACTTCCACTCCTGGCGGCACATGGGACAGTGCTGCTGCACCTGCTGCGAGTTCAGCCACTTGAGGATGCAGTGCATGTGGAAGCAGTGCGAGCACTGCCCCCACACCAACGGGCAGTCGTCGCCGGGAACCTTACCTGTGGCACGGACACACCGTCAGCCCCGCCCGGTGCGCAGTAACCGGTGCCGGTGCCGGTCCCGCACTCACAGTCGGGGCAGCAGCCGTTGAAGGCCATCCGGCAGATCCCGCAGTTCTCGTCGTTCGCCACCCACAGCCAGGACGCGACCCCGTGCCAGCTCCGCACGCGCACCCGCATGTTCCGGTCCCGGTGCCGGTGCGGTCCCGCCGGAAGTGCTGCCCGCCCCACACGGCTGCGCGCCCCCGCCGCGCCGCGCCTCAGCCCCGCCCGTTCCGCTTCCGGCGCGGGCGCAGCGCGGCCGGAAGTGCGGGTGGGAGCGGTGCCGCCATCATGGCCGACAAGATGGACATGTCCCTGGACGACATCATTAAGCTGAACCGGAGCCAGCGTGGGGCCAGCCGGGGTGGCCGGGGCGGCCGGGGCCGCGGCGGCACCGCACGAGGGGGCGGGCCCGGCCGGGGCGGCGTGGGCGGCGGGCGCGCGGGCGGCGGCCCCGTGCGGAACCGGCCGGTGATGGCCCGGGGCGGCGGCAGGAACCGGCCCGCGCCCTACAGCCGGGTACGGACCGGGCAGGCGGAGCTTGGGCCGCGGCGGCGCGGCGGGCTGGGGTGGAGGGTCCGCGCGGGGCAGGGACGCGGAGGCGGGCCGCCCTTTGTCCACTCCCGGCGCGGCCGCGGGCTGCGAGGCCCTGGCGCCGGTCAG
Organism: Aphelocoma coerulescens; assembly: GCF_041296385.1. NCBI lineage: Eukaryota > Metazoa > Chordata > Aves > Passeriformes > Corvidae > Aphelocoma > Aphelocoma coerulescens. Next base: position 312,238 of record NC_091031.1, read on the forward strand.
CGAGGTCCCGGTCTCATTGCAGCCGAAGCAACTCCCCGAGAAGTGGCAGCACGACCTGTTCGACAGCGGTTTCGGGGCGGGGGCCGGCGTGGAGACCGGTGGAAAGCTGCTCGTGTCCAACCTGGACTTCGGCGTTTCGGATGCGGACATCCAGGTGGGGCTCGGGGAGGCGTCGCGGGGGAGCGGGGGCCTCATTCATTGCGCCCAGGTCGGGTGCCCGCGGGAACTCTGCCGGCCCTGCTCCGGCTTGCGCCCGGGGTCGAGGATTCCCGGGTGAATCCCCAGTGATGGGGTTTGTACTACGTGTGGCTGCTTTGCCGCGATCGTGGTGGTCTGGAGGGGGCTGGAAGAGCCGGTTTATAGGTGCTTTGTAAGTGACTGCCGCGGTGCACGGGGAACGATGCTGTGACTGTGCTGGATCAAGCTGTGATTGGAGAATTTACTGTGAACTCTATGAGCTCCTACTCTGTGCATCTGTAGCCTAACGGTGCCATGGGCTCTGGTGCTTTGTCAAATCACATTCTGTTGGGTGTTGAGGGGTTCCCACGGATGCACCCATCAGTATAACCAGGCAGTTATTTGTCAGGGGAACAGTTCCCCTGTGCCGCTGCCTTGGTGTACTGTCCTCCACCTGTTGTGGCCATGCCCTGTTTGGGCTGGTCAGAGCCCACAGTGCCTGCAGCTGGGTGCTTGGTGCATCTGCCTCAGGGCTGGAGGCTGAGGGGGGCTCCCACCCGGCCGAGGGGTGTCACAGGGTCATGAGTGGGCTCTGAGCTGTGCAGGAATTGAGTGCCAAGTGTGTCCCTGGCAGGCGCTCCTACGCCACAGAGTGCTGCCATCACCCTGGCCCCTGGCTCTTGTGTCCTCACCAGGGAAAACCAAACCACTGCTGTCAGACTTTCCTCATCGGTTCATTCATTCCAGCCTCTCCACGCACCAATCTGGCTGTGCCTGGGGAATTGGAAAGGAGCTCTGTCAGGTCACCTACTCACTGGGTAGTGTGCTGCACACCACCTCTTTTCCTTGTGTAAGTTCAGATTGGGTTTAAATAAGTTCCTGTTTGTTGCAGTGAGGCCGCAGTGTGTAAAACTCGGTCCCTGCGCTTTGTGTGCAGCCAGGACTCACCTTCCTGCTGCTGCACAAGCTCCCGCTGCGTTTGTTTAACAGCAGGGCTGACTCAATGGCTTTGGCCCCCAGCCCCATAACTTAGTGTTGCCTCAGATGTGGAATTGGTTTTGTTCCTGTGCTAATGCCTCTTTATGTGGTGCGAGAGGCCAGAGGAGTTCTGGTCACGAAGGAGCTGCACAGCGTTGCTCTTTGTGTCCTCTGAGGCAGGAGCAGCTGACCCCAGGCTCTGAGCAGAGCTGATGCAGCCTTGCTTGCCACATTCCATCCAGAAAGCGTCTGCCAGGTGGCCTTTGCAGCTCTCTTCCACCAGTCCTGCTGGGAGCCCTGCTGTGACTCAGGAGCAGCTTGACACAGGCTGTGCAGTAACCTCATTGGCTTCCCAAATGTAGCACCCGAGAAACAAAATTGGTGGCTCTGTTGCTGCCTGTTTATTTCCAGCCTTTGTGGCAGCAAAGGACAGACCTCAGCAGAGGACTTTGTTGGTCTCCATTTTTGGGGTATGTTCCCAATGGGCACAAGTTCAGCGCAGTAAAAGTGTCATCGCCTTGTGGATCCCTGCACTCCCATGGTCATTCTCTGTGAGAAAGGTGTCTGGGGTCTGGAGTATTTTCAATGGTTGCCACTTTGACTCATCTTCAACAAAGTCCCCCAGTTCCACTGGAAAAGAAACAGGTCAGCATTCCTTGAAGCCGCTTCACTGGCTGTAAATGTGCCTTCTGCAGGACGTGAATGCAGAGTCCTGCTTGGTTTTGCCACTTTCGACAACTCCCTGAAATCTTCCTGATGGGCTGTGCTCCCCTCTGCCATTGGCTCTTTTTCCAGATTGTGGTGGTTGGAAAAGCATTGGTGCTGGCCAAGTGTGTCTGTGTGGGGATCTGCAGTGTTTGCAGCATTGATGGATGGGCATGCTCCTTTCCCTCTCATTCTCAGGAGCTATTTGCGGAGTTTGGGACCTTGAAGAAGGCAGCTGTGCACTATGACAGATCTGGTCGCAGTCTAGGAACGGCAGATGTGCATTTTGAGAGGAAGGCTGATGCGCTGAAGGCAATGAAGCAGTACAACGGGGTCCCCTTGGATGGTGAGTCTGTGTGGCCCATCTCCATGGCCTGTTTCCAGCGCTGGAGTGGAGCAACCTGCGCATCTGTGTCCCTGCCTGTGTGCCCGTTTCTCCTGCACATCCGTGTCGCTCCCTCCCACCTTGCGTGTCCTGCGCAGACTCACGGCTGCTCTCCCTCCCTTCAGGGCGCCCCATGAACATCCAGCTGGTGACGTCACAGATCGACACGCAGCGGAGACCAGCACAGAGGTGGGGGAGCCCCTGCCCCAAGCAGTGGGGCGGGAAGGTGCAGGACCCCTCCCTGATGGGGAACGTGGGTCCTGTTTGGGTTCACTGACGGCACTAAAACAGTTGCTTTTAAAACTCACAGTGTAAACAGAGGTGGCATGACCAGAAACCGCGGGGTCTCGGGGGGATTTGGAGGTGGAGGCAACAGGCGAGGGACTCGTGGCGGGAACAGAGGGAGAGGCAGAGGAGCTGGAAGAACTTCCAAACAGCAGCTCTCTGCAGAAGAACTAGATGCACAGCTGGATGCTTACAATGCCAGGGTAAGTGCTGCTTGGGCACTGTCATGGGCTCCCCACAGCATCTCATCCTGGAAAGCACTGGCAGTCTGGAGCTGGCAGAAAAGGGAAAACATTTTCCAGGTCCTTGGACTGAAGCAGTCTCTGAAGCTGAGCTGTGCCTTGGCTTAGGCCTCAGCTTCGCTTTCCAGAGCACTTTGTCACCTGTTGCTGGTGGCTGAGGAATAGCCTCTGCTCTTGCCAGGCTCTATAGCTGGAACAGCCACTATGAACAGCAGCTGCAGAACAAAACCCACAGAGCTGATAGGTTGCAGGAATGAGAAAACAGAAAGGAAAATCTCATGTGGAAAAACTGTGTGGTGTGCTGCTGGGGGAATGCAATTTCTGCAATGTTGGTGGCAGAAATAAGCCCCAGCCTGAGGAGCCATGGGCAGGTTGCAGCTGTACCTGGAACTTGCTCAGCCTGTGGCGCAGCTGGGTCAGGATCCCAACAGAGCTGAGGCCACAAGGACACCGCAACAGTGAAGTTGGTGGTTCAGGACCGGGATAAGTCAGGGCAAGAGCATGGAAGAAGTGGGATGAACAGGATTCTAGAAAAAGCCTTGGAGCAGTGCAGGGGGCTGGTGTGCTGTCCTGCTCAGCACGGTGTGCTATGGCTTGGACCCGCCTATGCCTGTCCTGCAGCGCTTGAGGGTTTATCAGGGCCAGGCTGCCTGCAAAGAAGGGGTGGGCTTGGGTGCAGGGCGGTGCTACAGGGTGCCAGGGCTGCTGCAAGGCACATGGTGACAGTTCCTCCCCTCTCTTCCAGATGGACACCAGCTAAAGCGGCAGCAGTGGGCACAGGGAAGGACTCCAGTCTTGCTCCACACTCCCGGCAGGGGCTGCGGCTGTGGCTACTACTACCGAGGATGGGATTTGTTTTACTTTTACGTTCTGGGATAGGTTTTAACTCCTGTAAAGGTTTTTTTTAATTCTCAGCAGACCTGTTTTGTACCGAGTTATTTTTGGGATAAATTTTTCTGGTTGCCTGTTGGGCCAAGGTGGCTTTTTCACCTTTGCCATAATAAAATAGAACCATGTCTAGAGCTGTGGCTGATGCCTTGCCGCGCTGGGCCCCGCGCCCCATCCTGCTCCCGCACATACCGTGATGCTCTGCCGTGTACCTGTCCCGCCCCGCCGGTCCCGGTCCCGTTCTGCCCCGCTGATCTCGTTCTTGGTCCCGGACCGCTGTCCTGGTCCCGATCCCTCTCTGCCCCGCCCTGCCGGTCCTGCCCCGCTCCGCCTCGGTCCCGCCCATCCGGTCCGGTCCGGCCCGCCCCGCCCGCGCGCGCGCGCCCCCGGGCCAATCAGCGCGCGGTGCGCGGCCGGAAGCGCGGCGGCGGCGCGGCGGTGAGTAACGGGAAGTGCCGGGCGTGTCCCGGAAGTGCGGGGGCGCGCGGGGCCTGGGCGGATCCGCGGCGTTGGCAGCGCAGCGTGGAGTGAGCGAGACCGGTACGGCGGGGCCCGGCGGGAGCGGAGGGACCGGGCGGGTGGGGGGTACAGTACGGCGGGAAGGGCTGGGCCGGGCGCGTCGCGCTGGCTCCGGGCCGCAGAAAGGGCCGGTCGGGGCCGAGAGGCGCCGCGGGGCTCCGGGTGCCCTTGCGCGACCTTCCGAAGGCCGAGGGAGCCGCCGCCCCCGGCGGGGCCGTCCCGGAGCGGAGCGCGTGGGGCGAGGGCGGAGCGCGGGCGGCCCGGGCGGCCCGCGTTCCCCTGAGGGGCCGGGGCAGTTCCTGGCGGGCTTTACCTGGTGCTCGGTTTGAGGGACGATGGACGGGATCGCTGGGCCCGACACGTCCGGGGGTCGGCGGTGCCTCTGGCGCATACGGTCGGTCGGCACGAAATGAGGAACCGGGAGACGCTGTACCAGAGTTGGGCTGCTCCGTGTCAAGGGAGGGCCCTTCCACCCCGAACGCCGCTGGCCGGGTGCGCTTCGAGCCCCGTCGGAGGGTTTGCACAGGAGCCGCGATTCCTGCGCTCCCCCGCCAGCATGACCCCACCGGGAGCAGCGGCGCTTTCCTGGCAGCCGGTCTGAGAGCCGTGACCGTCGTTTGTTTGTGGTGAGAAAAGCCCCCGACCGCGCTTGTTCCCGTGAGGGTTCCGGGTCCGCTCTGTTGCTCCTGTTGTCCGAGCATTCTTCCACTGTGGAAGGTCTTCCACGACTGTGGAGTGGGGACAGTTTAACTGCTCTGGGTTTGGCTGCTGACACACACAGATGGGTCACAGTCTGGGATCCAGGTACCCACGGTGCTGGTTTGCATCCCTGGTGCAGCACTGCCAGCGGCCCTTATGCTTCTGGAGTTGTTTGTGAGTCCTCAGTCTGGCTCTGCACAGCTCACCCATGTAGGTGAATGACAGGTCAGGGATATGTCAGAGCAAAAAGAAAAAACAAATCCTCCATCCTCAAACTGCCCACTGGGCAGCAAATGTGTCCTCCTGTTCCCCGAGTCCTTCCCACCTGGGGCTGTGAGACAGCAGAGGGGATCAGGTGTGATGAGAATTCCCTCGGATGCTCTTACAAAGCAGTGCAGCAGTGGTACCTGGATTTGCCCTGGTAGCGCCTGGCCTCAGGAAGTGTCAGCTAGGCTCCTGTCCCTTCTGTGCTACTGGTGTCCCCCCACTCCCCTGTGCTGCCCTGGGAACCATCTGAGCTGTCCATGTGGAGCAGCCAGGCCGGGTCAGGCTGTTCTGGCTCCCCATCCTAGCAGAGCAGACTGGGACAGGGCCCTGCAGAAACGCCTATTGCTGGGTCACGTTCCAACCGAGTTCTCGGGATGGCTGTGCAGGCTTTCCTGCGCGCAGAAAGAAGGAAGGGTGGGGACTGCTGGAACTGGCGCTGCTGTGTGTGCACGGCTGCGCTGAGGCCTGATGGATGTTGGAAGCTGATTAGCCCATCTGAAGATACTCTTGACTAATGCTGGGTTTGCTGGTGCCATGGGATCGGGATTCTGGGGTATGGAGTCAACGGTTCCCACTGTCCGCCTGGACACAAGCAGGGATATTCCCGCTAGTGTTTCTGCCTGGCAGGAGGTGGGGCTCTCGCGTTTGCTGCTGCAGCTGCTCTGTCCTGCACAAAACATGCTGAGAATCCGGAAGAAACTGCTGGCTTGAGGGAGCAGTGAAGGCAGACTGCGAATTCCCAAGTGGGGATTCAGCCTCCTGCTGCCTTCTACAGGCTGATCCTGAGGATCTGCAGGGAGACAGGGTCTGTTTCTGAAGATCCAGGAGCCCTCCTGTACTCTGCTTCCGGCACAGGCTGGGGTCCCTTCCTGCAACTGTGGCATTTCCCAGGGGGCTGTGCTGTCCCACAGAGCAGTGGGATCCCCAGGACCTGCGGGTAAGCTGATGGGAAAGGTGAGGGCTGTTTCCCCAGAGCCAAGCCCAGCCTGGCCTGCAGTGCTGACTGGAATCATGCTGGTGCTGATCCCCAGGGGTGTTTTCAGTTCTGGTGAGCTCCTCTCGCCTTAGACATCCTGAGAGGGTTAGGGTGGGTCTGATTAATCTATGTGGCAGTACACATGATTCTTTAGCCTGGATCACAGAAGTCAGGCTGGAGCACAGGAACGTGACCAAAGAGCTGGCCATTTGGGATTTTGGTTGCTTTGGGCTTTTTTCTGTGCCCTGTGTGGCATGGTTGTTGCTGAATACCAGTTTGTGTGAGGGGTTCCTCATTGGTCTGGTGGAGATGGGGTTAATGATGCCTGGGAGAAAACTGTCACTGGGGGGGGGGGGGGGGGGCGGTCAGCTGTCAAGGAGTGGCAGCTCTACGCTGACACTGAACTAGTGCATTTCCAAACTGCCCAGGAGAGGATTCTGGATCTTGGAGGTGAGCAGCTGCTGGCAGTCGGGGCTGGGAACACCAAGGCTGTTCCCAGTCAGTGCAGCTGTCTTCCAGCCATGGGAGCTGTGCTGGGGCTGGTGCTGTTGTTCACAGAGCACTGGCTCCAAGAGCTTCAGGTGCTGGAGCAGAAGCTGCCTGATGGCTCCTGCTGTCACTGATCTGGCTATCTGTGAGAGATTTTGTCTCTGCTTGGTCTGAAAATTGGAAGGTGGAGGGGGCCCGTGGATGCTCATGCACAGAAGTGTACCCGCCACTGTTGGAGATACATGTGTGGATGCTAGTGGATCCTCTGCCAGGTGTGTGATTACTGTGCTCTCACAGAAGGCTCAGTCACAGAATTTGGGAGTCACCGCAAGTCTAGGACTTGGGACTTCGGTTCTGTAAAGCTGAAATTCTGTCACTTCCACTCCTGGAAGCCACAGATATCCTCAGAGCAAGATGTGAGAATTAGAACAAACTCGGTCCATAGGAGGTATAATCTAGCCCAGAGGCAAGCTGAAGGACATGAGGAGGGGATCAGGCAGGATGCAGGGTCTGTGAGTGAGCGTTTGCTCACCGCTTCTGGGAGTCCTCAAGCCCGGCAGCTGTTTGGGAGAAGCAAGGGACTGGGATTGATAGGGAGACACTAGCATGAAATCTCATCAGTTGTCCATCTGTGACATGAGACTAAATGTCCTTGTGAAGACAAATTTCCACATCATTCAGTGCGAGGATGTTGGAGGATGCCATGTGGAAGGGCCAGCTGTTTGCTGTGCTGTGCAGGGGTGGTGCCAGCAGCCATGGGAGCTGCAGATGTATAGGTACAGCAGGAAAAGCTCCTGGCTCAGATGCTTGTGCTACACAGGGCCAGAGCCCTGTGGTGTCCCATCATCCCCCAGTGCCTTTCTAAAGCTGTGCCAGAGTGTTCTGAGTCTTTAGAGAGTCCAAGTTGATACTTGCCATAGGATAACCCTTCCGACAATGTGTCCTGTGGAACATCAAGAATTCCTGAATGTGTCATTGGCTTTTACCGAGGATTTTAATGGAGTGTTGGCATCACCTTTGCCCTTGGTGTAGCTGGGCATTTCCTGGGCAGAGTCCTGGGCAGCCGAGCCAGGCTCCACATCTTGTTTCCTTCATTGCCTGTGTCCCCAGCTGTGTGTGCCACAGATCCTTGCAAAGGGCTGAGCCAGGTGTCTCATCCCACTCTGCCAAGGCACCTGTCACAGAGCACTGACCTGAGTTACAAAATGTGAGCACCAGATCCCAGCAGAAGCTCCCAGCATTCATGCCAGTGGTGAGACAGAGGCCTATTCTTGGCTAGAATCCTGTTGTGGAGAGCAGAACTGGGTTTATTCTGGGGTCTGGTTTATTCCTAGTTGATCTTGTGGAGGAGAATGTCTTCCCTATGGCTTTGGGGTATTTACCTTACAAGCAAAGCACTGAGATTGAATTTTTCCTCACTCTTGCCTGGGCCTCTGTGAAATGAAGATGAAACCTGGTCTCTGGAGGGGGCTGGGGGCCCTTGCCAGAGTTGTGTCTCCCAGGGGACAGCGTAAAGGGCCCCAGTGAAGTGGGAGCCTGTGGAGTCACAGCAGAGCAGTTCTGGGGAACCCTGCTGCTGGTGTGGTTGGTTGGGGCACTCACACTTCTCCTCTCTGCTTCAGTGTGGGTCACGTGTGTGAGGATGGCAGAGCAGGAGCCAACAGCAGAGCAGCTGGCCCAGATTGCAGCTGAGAACGAGGAGGATGAACACTCTGTCAACTATAAGCCACCTGCCCAGAAGAGCATCCAGGAGATCCAGGAGCTGGACAAGGACGATGAGAGCCTGCGCAAGTACAAGGAGGCACTGCTGGGTGCCGTCACCGTGAGTGCAGGTGAGCCCTGGGATATGTTGGTCCCCTCTGGCCTTGCCTCTGCTCCCACCTGGGAGCTGTTCTCCCAGCTCTGTGTTTGTGCAGGAGCACAGCCCAGAGCACAGAGCTGTGTCTGTGCTGCCCCATGCCCATCGCTGCCTGCAACGTAGGGCTCAGGGACGGAGGGGTGGGAGTGGCACTCTGCCTTTGCAAGAGGACTGTGGGCTGGGCCTGGTGCAGTAGAAGCCGTGACCCTTACAGAGTCAGAGGCTGGTTTTGCTGGGTTTCATGCTCTTTCAAGAAGTTCCCTGGAAGGCAAAGGAGCTGTGTTGGCCAGTGTCAGGGATGGGTGTTTAACAGCTTTTTCTCTTGTCTCTAGATCCCAACGCTCCAAATGTTGTGGTGACCAAGCTGACCTTGGTCTGCACTACTGCTCCAGGCCCCCTGGAACTGGACCTGACAGGTGAGGTGGGAGGGAATTCCAGCCCTGCTCCTGCGCAGAGCTGGCAGGGGTGCTGCTGGCGAGGTGGCTGAGCCTTCCTGTGTCAGAAGTGCTGGAGGCAGTGCACGGTGCTTGGGCCTTGGGTTCTGTACCTGGAGCCCAGCAGCAGTTCCCTGGCACCTGGATGTTTTGTAGAGGTGTGAGGGGCCAGATGGGGCAGGCAGATTCTTCCAGCCTGCATGGTGACATTCATGGCAGCTTTGAAATGGTGACAGCCTTGGGGCAAACATCTGCAAAGAAACTCTTTAGAATTAATTGCATAGTTGTGCTGCAGTGTCCTGTCAGAGGGCATTTCTTGCCTGGCTGCAGCAGCGTAGAGGGCCCTGCAGCTAGGGCCATTCCCTGCTCCTGCAGCTCCTGCCCCAGCTGCCTCATGCCATGGAAATTCATCCCAGAGCACAGCACAGAAGAGCTCTGAGCAACCCTTTCCTGTCTCTGTAGGTGATCTGGAAAGCTACAAGAAGCAAGCATTTGTGCTGAAGGAGGGCGTGGAATATCGGATAAAAATCTCCTTTAGGGTAAGGATTCCGATCTGGAAATGGAATGAACGGAACATCAGACTGCTGCGGTCCCAGCTTGGGGAGTGCCTGTGCCCTGAAAGTGGGGTTATGCTGAAGGAATGGGCTCTTCCTGCAGGTGGGGTGGGCAGTGTGAATGGAGATGTCCTGCTCAGTCCCTGCTCCTCTCTCTGCAGGTAAACAGGGAGATTGTGTCAGGGTTGAAGTACATCCAGCACACGTTCCGGAAAGGTGTGAAAAGTAAGTGCTTCTCTGTGACTTGGTGCTGCTTTGTGTGAGTGAGGACTTCCTGCTCATTTTGCTGCTGTGACAGGGGCTGCCCAGCAGTTCCTCACGGGAGGGGACAGTCCTCATTGCCACTGGGCCCGTGGAGCTCTGTGAAGGCCTCCGGGCCTGCAGTGGTGGGGCAGCCCGTGGTCCTGGCTGCACAGTGTGTGATCCTGATCCCTCCTGAGCACGTTTTCCCCCTGAGCGTGGCAGGAAGCAGGTCACAGCTGACAGTATTGCCAGCGCTGTGGGGTCACTGCCCACAGGAAGGGCCCATTCCTGGAGGGAAGGGAGCTCTGAACTGGGTGAGATTCCAGTTACAGCTGTTCTATGGATTGTTGTAACAGTAACAGACCCTTCCTTTGCTTTAGCTTTGTCCCAGATGCAGGGGAGGCTCCTGAACAGCCTCCATACACCTCTTTTTGTCGTTTTAGTTGACAAGACCGAATACATGGTTGGGAGCTATGGCCCCCGAGCAGAGGAGTACGAGTTTCTGACCCCCATGGAAGAGGCCCCAAAGGGCATGCTGGCCCGGGGCAGCTACAACATCAAATCCAAGTTCACAGATGATGATAAGACTGACCACCTGTCCTGGGAGTGGAACCTGACTATCAAGAAGGATTGGAAGGACTAGCCCTTCCCAAGGCCAAACCCCAGAGAGCGTGAATCAGACAGTGGCTACCGTAGAATACCCCCCCTGTACCAAAGTGCTGACATTGGAACCCTCTTACCTGTCACCCCCGTTATCATTTGACCAGAGAGCTCAGTTTTTTATGTGCCCCCCTCCCTGGAGAATTGCTGAGTGCATTGACCAAACCGTGCTGTCTGCATCTGGTCTCCAGCTGCCCGTCCTGGGGCTGTGCTGCCCCAGCACTGAGGGGAGTGCCCACTCCCTCGCCAGGCCCTTTCTTGCTTCCCACCTTCCTTTATCCAGGAGGTGCCAAAGGGGAGGAACTCCTGTTAGGATCCCGTGCTTGGCTTTCCTGCGCACAGCTCAGGGTAGCTACTGCTTCCAAGTAGCTGAAGAATTTTGGTGCCAGGCAGCTGTCAAATCAGTATATTGGCTCAAGTGGTGTCTGCCTGCCCTTTCCGCCCCATCAGTGTCCTGGGCAGCTTCATTTGTGGATGTTCCCTGTAACCATGATGCCTTAAATGTGTAACACGTATCCTCTAGGGAGGGAACCCTGCCCCTGTTACACTTTTTAAACGCCACCTGCCCTCCCCGTCTGTTGGCATGGGCTCAGCTTGGTCACGCCCCTCATGGGTTATTAGGAAAGATTCACAACTTCCCACTTTGCTGCTGGTTCGTTCCTCACCTGAGATGGGACATTTCCAGAGGGGAGAGGGTGTGACATCCTGGGTGACGCCTGGCCGCCCTTCCTGGCACCCCAAGCACTGGCCTGGCTGGACCCCAGCCTTGCCTGTGCAGAGCCGCGAGCTCTCTGGGTGTCCTTGTGGCACAGAGGGGGCTGAAGGGCAGGGCGGTGCAGGGGTCACCAATGTTGCCATCACCTCGCACTTCTCATTGCAGCCCAGGTAGCTGCAAAGCACTGAAATTCCAGGACAGCACCTGCCCTCCTGGCTGTGTTGGGCTGAGGATGGACGAGTCTGTCTGTGCAGCTGCTCCTGATGCGATCAACAGAGCTTGCGATGGACAAGTGTTCCGAAGCGGTTAATGCCTTATGTATCTGTTCTGCCTTTAAAATCTGTGCCTGGCCTGCCAGTAGTTATTGCCTTGACACTCGGCCCCCCGTGCCTGCTACAGATCCGCAGCATGCTGGCCTCCACTCTTGGCTGCACAGCTGCGGTCTTGGGGCAAAGAAGCCCCAGGGGCTCCCTGCAAGACCTGGGGGGCTTGGCAGGCATGCGCCACCTCTGCAGCCCTCTGATTTGGATCTACCACATTGAGGTTAGAACTGGGACCAAGTACATGTGGCTTTCTCGTAGCTACGTCTTTGCCTCTAACTCCCCTTGCCCTGTCCCTAGAGAATTTTTCGTTAATTTGATTTGGTGCATATTGTCTGTAAGTCCTAGACCCAGGTTAACAGGTTTGGAATCATCGTCTGCTTCTCCTTTTATGACAGTTAAATAAAATCTTTGAACTGACTGTGTACTGTCCATGCTGGATCTTTGGCAGGAAGTGGCCAAATAGGATTTTTGCAAACACCTAGAGCAGGAGAAGACCAGGATCTCTGGGCTTGCTAGACTGTGGAACAGGATCTGGGACAGCCCTTGCCAGAGGAGGAGAGGCCCCATGGCAATATGTGTGCAGGATCTCTCCCTTGCTATTTGCCGTGCCCACAGTGTGAGGGGTGGGAGTGTGTGGGGCAGTGAAAATAGGGATTTCCAAGTGGGGTCTCTTGCCAGCAGAGGAGCAGGTGGGCTTTGAACTCACAACATGACCGCTCCAGCTGCACACACATAGGGAAATTCCTGTGCAGTCACAGGAATGAGGGAGGTGATCAGAGAACACAATCCAGGAGAGTCAGCATGATAAGAGCCTGCGGATGTTTACAGAGCATGTGGCATGTTTGTGTTAAGGATAAGAAAAGTGTAGCCATGAAAAGCTCTTTACAGAATCCATGGCATGAGAGAACCTGGAGGAGGGGGCTCGGCTTTGCTCCTGGTCAAAGACTCACTAAGGTAACCAAGAACTCCATAGGCTCCCTCTTGTATTTGGAGTTCACAGCACAGGCCCTGTCCTCGGGCCTTGGAAAGCTGCTAAAGGAGATGATGGGACTTGGAAAGGACAAGGGCTTTAGGCAACAGTCTGGGCCAGGCAGGAGCTGGCATGTGGCCAGTGCCCACTCCAGCAGGCACATGCTGCTCACTATGGAGAGCAGTGTCCACCTACGACCCCCCAGCCCTCTGCACAGTGTGGGGCCCTGGAGGGCAGAGTGGGGACTGGAGCAGGGAACAGGCCTCACTCAGTGAGTCAGTTAGATTGAGCCCAGATGTGCCTGATTGTGTGAACAAAGGCCCCCCTGTGCTGGCCCCTAACAGCCACTCTGCGGGCAGGGCCAGATGAGCACCCAGCTGATGCAACCCTAGCGCTTTGGCAAGAGTTTCCACACCCAAGGTGTCGAAGCTTCTGTTAGATCGTTTGTACCATGGTAGGAGGCTTGGAGGGGCAGGACGGCTGTGCTATGCTCCAACTCTGAGGATTCTCTGCCTCAGTTCTCTGGCACATCTTCCCGCTGCGGGATGACATGCAGGCTCCCCTGCCTGGTGCACGCTCATGAGTGCACTTGGGTACGGGTGGCTCCAGTCACAGGCTGGATGGGACAGATCATTTGCATGAATTGTGGCTCCCAAAGTAAAGCCTTGGCCCCTTCCAGGTGATGCACCTCAGGAACCTTGGCAGAAGTTGTGCAGGAGCAGTCCAGGCCATTCCCCTTTTCCAGTGCTGCAGCAGCTCCCTCGGACACCACAGCTCTGTGAGTGCAGCAGCCAGGTCGGAGCAAGAGTGCTCATGCAGGACTACCCCGGGGCAAGGTTGGCCCTCTTAGCAGAGACACGGATGCAGGTCCCCTCTGGCAGAGCAAGGAGCCGGGACTCTCAGGGCAATGGCTCAGAGGCGGCCTGGACTAACACAGCCGCTGATTCCCTCCCTGGCAGACAAACGTGCCTATGTCTGCCCGCCCCTGGGTGGCCGCTGTGCCCTCACCGGGTGCTCAGCTTTGCCTTCCAAAACCTCGCTGAACTCTCCCCGGGCCCGACAAAAGCGTCTGGTTCAGCAGCGGCCGCAGCTCCTGAACGGGCAACAGCTCCTGGCAGCACTCGAGGCAGTCGGATTCTCCACGGGGAATTGGTGAGCTCCTTGCTCCTCGCGCTAGTGGCCCGGGGCGCCGGGCGCGGCCCCTGCCTAGAGCAAAGAGCAGCGGCTTTGCAGCAGCCCCGAGCTGGCAATCAATGCCCAGGGCGCGGCCGGAAGCCCGGAGTCTGCCCCCGTTCCAGCGCGTCACCTGCGTGCGCAGGAGCCCCCGGAGCAGTGGCAGCGCCCAGGGGCTCTTCCCTACCTAGCGCACACCAGCAGCAGTTGGGACCCTCGGCAGTAGCGGGGCAGTGCAGGCAGACCCGAGCGAAGGGATCCTCCGCCACGGTCACCAGGCCGCTCTGTCCCGGGTCTCTGCAGAGGCTCCGCACAGAACCGCGAGCTCGGATCTAGAGCCTCAACGGGCCCTGCTCGGCCCGGGGGCACGAGGAGTCCCCGCGCTGGTGCCCTCTCCGTGAGGGCGCGGGGACGCCAGCGCTACCTGAGCTCCCCTGGCCCATCTCCGGGACTGGAGAGGTTACAGCAAAGCGAAACGGGACCGTCCCAAGCCGCAGCCGGGCCGGTCGGAGCCCAGCGCCAGGGGACAGCCAGCCAGGGTCGGGAGGGGGCAGCGCTGCCGCCGTGACCCCGAGTAGCTGCCGGGCGGTGCCTGAGGTGAAGGTCGCTCACAAGGGGGAGCTCCAAGGGGAGGGGGAACGGACGGAAGCGACCGGGACCACACCGCGGCTGCACCGGGCCGGGCCGGGCCGGGCCGGGCCGGGCCGGGCCGGGCCTCGCGCGCTGCGCTGGTCACGTGGGGCGCGCGGCCCAGTCAGAACGCACCACGCGCTCGTGGCCGCGCGCACGCGCGGTGCCGCCCGGCGGCGCTTCCCGAGTGCCACGTTCGAGGGCGGGGGCCACGCGAGACGGGGGCGCTGGCCAATCACGGGCGGCGTTGCGGGGAAAGGGGCCAATGGTGGCCCGCGGGCGGGGAGCGGGGCCGACGGCCAACCCGAGACGGCGGGCGAGGGGCGTGCCCGGAGCGCCAGCCAATGGAAGGCGCGCAGCGGCCGCGGTGGTGGCCCCGGCCAATGGGAGGTGGGCGGCGCGGCCAATAGCGCGCGGCAGCGGCCGCCGGGGGCGGGTTTATAAGGGGAGGCGGTGCTGCGGCCGCGCGCCTGCCTTGGCTCGTCCCGAGCGCCGCCATCAGCCATGGCGGGTGTGCGTGCGCTGCTCCCGCTGCTCTGCCTGGCCCTGCTGCTGCCCGCCCGCGCCGCCGCGGAGGAGGAGGAGGAGGATGGCGTCCTGGTGCTGCGCGCCAACTCCTTCGAGCAGGCGCTGGCCGAGCACCGATACCTGCTCGTCGAGTTCTGTGAGCGCGGCGGGGCCGGGCCGGGGGGAACGGGCGGGCGGGGACCGAGGGCGCGGCTGGGAGACGGAGGGGTCGGGCCGGGGAGACGCGCTGAGGGACGGGCTCCCCCGGGCGTGTGTTGGGCTGGGCTGGGGCGCGGGGTCTGCACGGCCCCGTGGCCCGCCCCACCCCCGGGGCTCCGTGAGTCCGAGAGGGCCTCGGTCCGCCCGGGAGTGGAGTCGGGGAGGCCCGGCCGGCGCTGACGCCCCATCCCGCAGACGCCCCGTGGTGCGGGCACTGCAAAGCGCTGGCGCCCGAGTATGCGAAGGCGGCGGCGAAGCTGAAGGCCGAGGGCTCGGAAATCCGGCTGGCCAAGGTGGACGCCACGGAGGAGTCGGAGCTGGCGCAGCAGTTCGGCGTACGCGGGTATCCCACCATCAAGTTCTTCAAGAACGGCGACAAAGCCGCGCCCAAGGAGTACACGGGTGAGGAGGGGCAGGACACGGGTGAACTGGGTCTGGATGCGCCGCCTGGGTGCAGAGGGCAGCAACGTGGCGCCGGGTCCCAGCACATGGCCCCGTGCTCGAGCTGTGCTGCTGTGGCTGGACAAGGTCCACTGTAACAGTGACCTGGGAATGGTGCTGGGCTGATGTGGAACAGGCCAACCTTTAGTGTCCTCCCTCTGGTGAGATCCCTAAGGTGAGCTTGAGTGGAGGAAATAGC
Source organism: Aphelocoma coerulescens (assembly GCF_041296385.1). NCBI lineage: Eukaryota > Metazoa > Chordata > Aves > Passeriformes > Corvidae > Aphelocoma > Aphelocoma coerulescens. The sequence goes on from NC_091031.1 coordinate 327,774, forward strand.
TTTTGTGTAGGAAAGCAAAGTGGCCTGAGCTTGGTTTGTTGTGTGCCTTGACTTGGCTCAGGTAGTGCAGTGCCCAGAACTGGAAACAGGCCTGGGCCATTGGGTGAGGGGGCAAACACAGGGTGTGAGAGAGCTGCAAGGAAGGCCAAGACAGAATTCAGCTAAGCCAGGCCACACAGTGCTGGGTAACAGAGGGTAACATCCAGAATAAAGATGTTGGAAGGAAAAGGTGATGTAGTAACATAACTAATACTGAGGTCTTGGAGAAGTGCTGCATTGCTGATCAAAGTTTAAGGATAGGGGCAGGAGGTGAGAGAAGAATGGATTCCTGGGAGCCCCTTGTACCGTGACTTATCAATTAGGGATTAGCTTAATTGCACCATGAGTGAAAGGGAATGAGTTGCGTAAACGTTATCTTGAGTCTTGCTGATCTCTTGACCAGCTGCTGAAAGGTCTTCTTTCTCAAAGCTTGAGGGTTTTGTGGTCTTGAACTTAGTTGGAGGGGAAAGTGACTCCTTTTTATCTCCTGGTGTAGCTGGCAGGGAAGCGGATGACATCATCAGCTGGCTGAGGAAACGCACGGGCCCAGCTGCTGCCACCCTGACTGATGTGGCTGCTGCGGAGGCACTGGTGGACTCCAGTGAAGTGGTGGTGGTTGGTTTCTTCAAGGTAGTGTTTGTGTTTCCATTGGAGATGCTCTTGTGTGTGTCCAGGGCCTTCCCGGCTTCCTCTGTGCCTTGTGCAATACTTGCTGTCCTGCCTTACTTGATCTTCCAGTTCTTTGGGCTGAGCCCTGGGATGTGAATGCTTCAGGTGATGTGGCCCCTCTGAGACCCCGTTCTTTACTCTCCAGGATTTGACATCAGAGGCAGCAAAGGAGTTCCTGTTGGCAGCAGAAGCTGTGGATGATATTCCTTTTGGGATTTCCTCCAGTGTTGATGTCTTCGGCAAGTACCAGATTAGTAAGGACAGCGTCATCCTCTTCAAGAAGGTACTGGCTGGTACCAGGCCTGAGCACCACGCTGGGGTCTGCTGTCTCTTCCCTTTTCTTTAATTAGTCACATTCCAACAAGGTCAGCCCTGGACAAAACAGCAAAGGTCCCATGCTTCAGTGTAGCTGATCTTGGGCCTCAGAGCCGGGGGAGGAAGAGCAGAGACTGTGGCCCCTTTGTGGGGGAGTCTCAGGGACCCACAGAGTGCAGCTGTGTCAGTCTCCCAGCCCTGTTCTCTTTTCCCAGAGCTGCTGGGCTCTGGGTGCAGGTTGTTCCTTCCCTCACTTCTGTGTTCCTCAACTCTCTGCAGTGTAGCAATGGTCACACAGTCTTGGACAGGCCAAAGAGAACAGTAGATGAGCTCTCTGGCTGTCATGGTGCTGTTTGGTTGTGTCTTAGCAGAGTTGCTTTCTGTTGCTCATTGTCGGCCTCTGCTGCTGCACTCCCTACTGTGTCCAAGAGCTGTTCTGTCTCACTGC